>NW_027508953.1:7887500-8455000 GCF_051911475.1 Siphateles boraxobius
TTTTATTTTTTCATTTGATAATTTTCTTTACATGTTCTCAAAACAATAGTGGTTACACAAAACAAAACTATAGGAATTCATTTTTATTTGTTTTTTTATACAGTAATGCATCTTGATTACAGTTTGAAGTTTAGGTTTTGTGTTTATATGTTATAGGTTTCAGGCAAGTGTCTTCACAAGACATTCATTTTAGACATATATGTTATACAGTACTTAGTCACAGATCTGAGTTCAGTTCAGTTCAGTTGATTTCATGATGTGGAATGAGTGACATAGCATGTACAACTGACAGCGAGGCACTACCTTCTGGACTTTACTGCCTTTATCAGAGCTCTGCAATCCATTTATATACAGTGCTGATACCTTCTCAACACTTACACAGAAGAGGACAAGAGAAAGGTAAGGAACTGGACAAAAACTCAAATGAATGCATGCGTATGTCCTTTTCAGTTAAGTGAAAACTAGACAAAAATATTCATAATGTTCTTGTCTGACAAAAGGATTTTTTTCTTCTTGTAGAGCTGGCAGATAACCATGAAAATCCTTGTAGTGTTTGTTATTGCAGCTTTCTTTGGTAAGCATTCATATAATTTGACCAAATTCTAAAAACTATGTTTTTATCCCTCTCAAAACTGGTCAGAAAATCATTTCAATCAGTTAATCAGCTTATATGTGTTTATTTACATATTTCTTATTAATTACGGTGAATCCATTAGGCTGCCATGCCAGTATTATGTGGCAGGACCGACCAGAGCGCAGTGTGGATCTAGTGAAAAACGCATTCTGGAATTACGTGTCTCAGGCAACTCTCACAGCTGAGGACACACTGCAGGTGATTAGAAACTCAGAACTGGGTCAAGAAATCAAGTAAGTATGTGGTAAATTAGATGATGAACTGATAAACTGGCTATGAAACAAATCGTAAAACTTCGAAGAACACAAACATCCATCTCTATTTCTCCACAGTGACAGGATCTCTAAAAGTGCTGATGCCATCAATGGATACACCCTGGCCATTCAAAGTCAAGTAACTCATCTGACACAAAAGCTTCTGAACAAACTTTCCCAGGATGCGGATCAGTTGAAACTGCGCCTGGAACAGGAAATGACATCTGTGCAGTCCCAGCTCAAGCCTTATGTTGAGGAGATCAGAGCTGATATTGAGGAGCAGGTTGAGCGGCTGAAAAAGGATGTGGCCACGTATTCAGAGACCCTGAATTCCGAAGCCCTGAAATCTACTCTGGTTCAGGGGGCTGAAGAGCTGAAGGTAAAACTGGAGAGAAGTTTCATGGAAATGGTTCCCCAAACCGAGGAGCTGAAGCAGAAACTGGACCAACACTTTTTGGAGTTTCAGATGAGCTTGACTCCATTAGCCCAAAGCTTTCAGAGTCAGCTGACCCAGGGAAGTCAGGAGCTTCAGAAGAATCTGGCTCCATATTCAGAGGAGCTGAGAAAACTGGATCCATACGCACAGGACCTGAAGGCCCAGTTAACAGCTCTCTGGGAGTCTTTTGACACGATCAGTCTTGAAAGACCTTAGAGACTTTATGGAGACATTTTGGAAACGCAAAATGGGGGTTCACCTAATATATTTCTTTGTTGCTAATGTATGTTTTTCAAAAAATTGCTAAATAAAATAATGTAAGCACTATGATTGATATCCACATTTTTTAAAGATATTTTACAATTTCATCTCATGATAGCATGTACAGCCATTCATTAGCTTACCAAAACAAGGAAGGAAATAAAGAAGAGAAGAAAAAACAAATTAAAAATAAAATACATACAATGGTTATTGGGACATAACAAGACCTTTGATGTAAGACTCATAAGTGAGTTTTTCTAATGGCAAAAGTGTAGGAACTTGACTCATCCACATTTTGACTAAAGGTACCAGTTGACCATAACATTATTATACTTTGTTTTTACCCAAATAAATGCAAACAATTACAATACATCAAGAGATATACATTTGGAGAGAATGCAAATGTATTTTCTAAAATCTTGAAGGGAACTGAACCCATACTTGGAATTTGTCCTCTACACTTTACACATCCAAGATAGCGCACACACATTAGGAGCACACACACACACACACACTGCAAACACACTGCAAACTTTCCAGCAGGCATTATTTGATCACAATCCCAAGGATGAAAGGTTTTTAAACATCTCTAATTTCTGTTGAGGTCCATGTTCAAGATGTTGTATGTGTGAAGCTTCAGAACTTTTATTTCACCCCTAGTGTGATTACGTAAGGCTGGAATACACTACATAACTTTAAAAATCAAAACAGTTTTTAAAACGCATCATCCTACACTTGCAGACTTTGCAAATGCAGTGAACAGTACATTCCCAGGCCCCCTCTCTGACTGCAACAGTGGAGAAAGGTTTGCAACATTTTGATTGAATCTTGGTAAACTAGCCCAAACAAATGTCCAACCCCATCAGATAAGGATGGTAACTGGCAGACACCTGAAGCATGAGAATTATATGAACTCTCATTGGTCTACAGGCAGTTTCTGCTCTGCACCCATTTTAAGACTAATCCTTTAGGTCAGAAACACCACAGACATTCTTTAGGACATTTTCTGTACAGCTGTGATGTGGTTTTTGCTAATTCAACCTTCACACTCTTGCTCTACTGATGGAATGTGAAATAAGTGAAGATTGGCCATCACGCATACAGTATATAGTGAAGCCTCCACCATTATATTGGCCAGTGTTTCAGTGTTCATTGTCCAACCCCTATATGTTAGGTAATAATAATAAACTAAATGTGATAAACAGGCAGTAAGTCTTATAATGTCAATTGTTACTCCACAATTTACAATTTATACTCCAATTGAGACCTATTACACTGATACCTTTATCAAAACAACCTATTATTTAATCTATTTACTATGTGTAATACTTGAGTCAGAATGACTTTATAACAGCCTTCTTGCACAAAGTCTTCATGTAAGAAATGCTCAAGATAATGGACTCGTTCTCTCTTTTGTAAGATGATAGCAGTTTGCTGACATGGTGTCTTGTGTTTTAGGTATTTTATAATACAATGATATTTCTAGTAATTGAGTGGTAATTGTAAAATGGACGTTGAAAATAAAACCATCTGTAAAAAGAAGCCAATAATAGATGGAGAGAAGAAAACATGGATACTTAGGTTAAACATGTTCTTACACTGTAAAATATATTGTTGGTTTAACTTAAAAAAGTAAGTAACCTTGTTGCCTTAGAATTTTGAGTTAATTGTTAAGACAATGAAGGAAATAGGTTTAATCAAAAGAAAATCTAATTATTATGTTATCTGAGCCACATAAATTATCTAAGTTGATCTGACAAAAGAAAAAATGTGACAAGTCCTGAAAATATTTTTTTACAGTGTAGTTTACAGAGCAGAACACTTACAGATACATTTTAAGCATTACAATGCTCATTCCAAATGGGTTGAATGTGAAGTACAAAGTGATAAAATGGTAGAGAGAAGAGAGATAAATGATAAGCTTTGATCCTTGAATCATGCAAGGCAAGATGTCTTTTTAGTTGCAAATGTCCTGTTACATAATAATTCAATATTAGGATTTTTAACATTTACTTATTATTGACTCACTTTTTAAGACGTGGTCCATCTCCTTCGTTGATTGTTTTGAATTTACCATAATTCAGTTGTGCTTAATAACAATGTTCAAATTGGTTATGTGTTTTCACTGAGCTGGCAAGATTATCTAAACAAATGGATTTTTTTACGAAACAATTTTGAATTATAGCACATCTTGTCCCTTTGGAACCTTAATCATGCAACGTGGAATTGAATGCTGCGATAAAGAAGTATCTCAAGAGAAGAACTTTGGACACAGGCTGCCAATTCAGCTCATAGTCACATTAAGGCTATCAACATGACTGTGATCCAAGTCATATAAATACCAGCTGTTTCAAAAACTCTCGTTACAGAACACATTGGAGGATCTGTCTGGTGTACTGTCCAAAAACAATCATGAAGTTTGTGGCTGTAATCCTCGCTCTCGCTGTAATTTCAGGTAAGCGGCGATCAACAATGCCAGTCTTCACAAACAGTTTATTATGCTAATTCAACAGTGGCTGATAGTTTGATTTGATACATATGCTTAAAACTTGGATTACTTTGAATGGATTATGTGATGGATTTAATTGAGACCTTGACTGTACATATGGTGTATCTACAACAATGGGACTTACATTGACAAATATTCCAAGCGCTAAAGAATATTTGGTCTCCATTCTGACTTTACAGGCTGCCAAGGGAACTTCCTTTTTCAGGATGAGCCAAAAAGCCACTGGGAAAAGGCAGTGGATGAGTTCTGGAGCCGTGTGTCTGAGCTGACTTCTCGGGTTGAGGAGATGAGGGACAACATTAAGGCCACTCAGCTCGGCAGAGAATTAGAGTGAGTAAATGCTACCGCAGGGCAAACATTTGAGCAACTCAATTTGCAAAGACTTGGTGGAAAGTCCAGTTTCTAGAAACTGATTTATGATACTGAGATTCTATTCAAATTCTTTACAGTACACTGATCGGTGACACCATGATGGAGCTGCAAATGTATAAAGATGACATGCACTCCAAACTGGGCCCCTATGCGCAGGAGACTGCCGAGAGATTCAATGAAGATCTGCAACTGCTGACCAGCAAACTTCGCACACACATGGAGGAAGCTAAGGATCGTGTCACTGAATACAGCCAGGAGCTCCGGACTATGGTGGAACAGAACGCTGAAGACGTCAAGAACAGGGTCAACACCTATGCTAAGAAATTAAGGAAACGTTTTAACAAGGACATCCAAGAGATCAACAAGTGAGTCATGGTATCAAGCTTAATTACATGACCTTTTGCATATCTTTTGCTCCACTTCTATACAAAGTACACTACAGTTGAGTATGTTTTTTTTTAGGAATTAATTGGCATACTTTTATTTAGCAGGCATGCCTTCAAATGATTTTTAAAAAAAGTAGTTTTTTTTCGAAATTTATCAAAATGAATTGAAGTTTTATTTCAAATAAATGCAGGTTTTTCAGCTTTCTACTGAACAAAGAAAAGTGTCAGTTTCCACAGAAATATTAAGCAGCACAACTGTTTTCAACATTAATAATAATGAAAAAACATGTATTGAGCACTAAATCAGCATATTAGAACTTGGATAATGCCTGCTAAAAAATTCAGCTCTGCCATCACAGTAATACATTTCATTTTATAATATATAGTCAAATAGAAAAAAGTTATTTTAAATTGTAATAATAGTTCACAATATTACTCATTTACTGTACTTTTGATCAAATAAATGCAGCCTTGTTGAGTACAACAGAATTCTTTCAAAAACAAAAAAGTCTTACTTACCCCAAACTTTTGAATGGTAGTGTATAAAGCAAACATAATAACTTAATATTCTTATTTAGATTATTTAGTTTAATAGTAGGAATCATTGTTTAATATGCCTCATCAGTTAAAGATGAACATTTAAACAAAAATCATATTTTGATTTCGATATTTTTACTTCTGCGGAAGGGAAATATAAAATAAAATATGATAATAAGAAATATATGAAATGATGTTGATGAAATGAAAAATGTGTAGTATATTAACAAAACTGTATTAATAAAATAGATATGCACTATTTTATAATTAATTTACATTTACAAAATGTATATTATAAGAATTGCATATATAAAGTTATACTGCAATATTCTATGAAAATTTCTATTTTGAGCAATTTGTCCTCTGATCTAAAGGAAAATGGAAACATATTTTGAGGAGGTTCGGTCTCGTGCTGCTCAGAATATGGAGGATGTAAAGGGTCGTCTTGAGCCTTACTTCACTGCAATGCAACAGCGTGCTGAAGAGAAGCTGACATCTCTGGGAGAAGTGCTGAGAAGCCAGGGTGAAGGAATAAAAGAGAAACTGGAATCACAAATGCAGGGCCTCAGAGAGCAGGTTGAGAAGACCACAGAAAATATGGGTAACACTCTTCAGGAAAAGGCAGAGGAGCTACAAAATTGGTTTGAGCCCTATTTCTCTCAAGTCCAGAAGCAACTGGGCTATTAATACAAGTGCATAAGAATGAGGTCTCAGAAAAATGATTGGATTGACTTTTTCATTTAACTTTGCTTACAGAAATGAAGGTATTGGAAATGTAAAGTTAATGAGTAAAAATATATCTAGGCTTCCATTAGTACTACATTTATGTAGCTACAGATGTAGACTATGTGATATAAAGCTTAATAAAAACAACATATCAATGAGTACGAGTAGGCTATCCTTTTTATACACATATATTGTTAGTTCATTCTTCATGTTCATGTTTCAATGACGTCACTTATTTTCAGTGTTGGGGGAAACTCATTGCAAGTAACTTGAGTTACGTAATCAGATTACTTTTTCAAGTAACTAGTAAAGTAACACATTACTTTTAACATTTACAACAAAATTTCTTAATTACTTTTTCAAATATGTACCGCAAGTTACTTTGTTTTCCCATTTATTGACTGACAGCACTCCGGTCCCCATGTTGAGACAAATCAGAAGTGCAGAGGTGTGTGTGGGTGTGTGTGTTCTGTGTGTAAACATGATGTTTATTGTAATTCTAGCCTAAATGTGAGTGTGCATTTACTCATCTCACTTGCACAAAAAAAGATTACATTTTCCTCAAAATGATTAAAATCAGTGAAATGCAGAATACAATGCAAACTTCCAATAACTAAATGTTACATAAAACGTAAATTTTTATGCATTTAATCTCACTTTATTGATCAATGTACTTGCTTCTGACCTTCAATGATTCAGTTAAACCATAAGCAAAAATGACTATATATGTCTTTATTGGTTAAGTGAGTGTCCAGCATTTCATTGAGGCTTATTTCACTTTTGGTGTAAAAAGGGTCTTTACATTTGCCAAAAAATATAACTTTTTTGTTATAAAAAAAAAAACTCAGCCCAGGTGGGAAAAAAAGTAATGCAAAAGTAACATAACACTAAAGTAACGCAATTTTAGTTTCTGAATCAAGTCATTTTTATATTTTTGTGGGTCTTAGAATCAAAATATGTAATGCAACTGTCCGGATATTTATATAAATTTAAAGGCTATTATTAAAATAAGCAGTGTTTTATAATGTTAATGAAAAATAACTTTTTTTAAAAAAGTAGAACAAAGACCATAAGAACAAATATTCCAATTTAAGATGGTTTTGAACTAGATTTTAAATTCTCCTTTTTATCAAATATCATTTGTCCCGTTAGGGTGCAACACTCTTGGATGTTTCATTTTTAAACTTTTATGAATATATACTCCCCAGTAGCCTACAACGCAAATGAAATCCCGACAAGTCTCGCACATACACGGACCCTTTGGTCTTCCGGTCTATTACGGATGTTGTGTTGTTTGGATACACCAGGACCCCACAACAGACCACCACGAGGAACATACGCAGATTAATTCAACAACACGGAAGATAATTTACACGAAACTAATATTAAAGTAAGAACACCCTGAGAGTAACGGCCATACTTATAACAGCAAACGATAAATGACCGCCAGCGAGACATGGATTAAGCGCGCCGACCGCATCGGTGAGTGCATTAGCCCACTGTGTCTTCGCCCAGTGGCTTTTTTATTTTATTTTAATTTTTATTAATTTAATAAGGAATACAAAAAAATGGTTGCCAGAACTGCTTTATCGAGCAGACGACAGACGGGGTTTTTAGAGCGCATCCATATAATTCGTGTTGCAAGTAATATAAATTCAATAAGATTTAGTTTGCAAATTAGCATACTGCTAAGATTCAGGCGCGACCTACAAACAAACTTAACAGAACTTTCGAAATACTATTTGAATACTATTTGTGCATTAGTAGTACCCCTTTTAGGAATATTTTACGGTCAACTGCACAATAAGCTGATTATGTTGAATCCACCCTCCCGTGTTTGTTTTGCAAGCAATTTAGTTCCGTTCAATAACATTCTTTGTGTTTTTTTAAATGAACATGAAAAATTATCAAAATCACCTGTGTAGTCTCGTTTGTCAGGATGCATATTTATTGAGTCCTGGTTTGAATTTCTGTCTCAGTGTTTGTTAATATTTTACGTAAGTAAAATAAACCTTTTAGGAAATACAAGTAACCTTAAGTGTATGATTTGCATCAACAGATATTTACAAGGTCATAATTGTGTTTACCTAAGTTGGTGAATTAATTGATCAGTTTGCACACTGTAAAACCCTCAAAAAATATTCCATTACTGAAAACTAAAATGAAATAGAAATTTTAGTTAAATGGATGGAAACAAAGATGTTAGTAAAAATGTGTCTTACCATTACCTCCTGCCATAGAGGTATGCCGACTATGTTGGGGCAGTTTCAGACTTGAAAATGTTGCCATAGAAGACAGAGAAGATGCAGGCATGGAGATTAAAAATGAAATCAATTAAAGGAGAGTATTATAACTTTTTGGAGCAGTCAAGATGGTCATCTTCATTTGACAAAATTGAATGTCTTAGTTAAGCGGTGTGTTCTATTTAGAGCTCGGCCGATATTAGGCATTTTCATAACTATCGGCATTTAAAATGGCCGATAAATTAATATTTAAAAAATGCAGCGTGCGGTGATTCATGTAAGGGTGGCGCTGCCAATAAAGCACCTAAAAGCTGTCACAAAGAACTGGCAAAAGCAATTATATGAATACATCAAATATAGCAAAGAGACATTTTAATTGTTTATTAATAACAAGTGTTTTCAGTCATTCTGGGCTGCAAAGATGAAGTTGACGATGCAGACTAGCAATCTTTGAACACGCCAGAGAGAAATGCAAATTTCTTTCGGATTATATAAGCAGAGCGCAGTATGTCGTTTTGAATTGTTCTGTTTAAAAGTTGACATTTCAATATAGATATTTCTCAGGTCTATACGCTGAGTTTCGGTTTATTTATGAGACGAGTTGCAGTTCACTCGCCGGCACCTCCGTGTCGAGATTATCTATTGTCCGCTATATTTACTTCTTATTTATTAAATCCAGCCAATTGGTTGATGAAACAATGATTAAAATTAATATACAATTAATACAAAACGAAATTTACTTTAAGGAAAGGCTTTGTGCTTTCTGCCCGAGGTCTCTCTGAAAGTTTTAAAGCACTTAGTGCCGCTTTCAGAGCGGTCATGTCCATAACATTGTTTTTTCCTCATAAATGCGAACTCGAAAAATAAAATGAATATTTTATGTTCTGTTGAGAGCCAACGCTTCTTCATCCGGTGGGTAGTAGCCTGTTACTTTTGATTTGCGCCGTGTAATTCACAGAATTGATTTCTCTGCTACCAGCCTCTGTCACGTATTGTGTGAGCTTGTGACTATGCAAGCGTAGGCCTACAGCTTAGAAGTCCTGATTATATTGTCTGCTATATTTATTTTTTATTTATTAAATCCAGGCAATTGATTGATGAAACATTGACAGTAAACTGATGCCTCGTTCTGCTTTGTAACGGGCGCTTTCTCGCATCTATGGTCTAACGGCTGTTGCGACGTGAGCAATAACGGCCGCGTCCGGTGAACAAAGCTCATTCTACCTATAACGCTACGCTACGCTACAACATCAAGCAATATATATTCCAATCATTTATATAATTATAACACTTTATATAGGGCCATTTTGCATTAGGAGTAGTTTCACGGTACATTTTGCTTAAGTATTTAAAATAGTATAAAAGTACTGTACATATGTAATTAAAAACGTTTTCGTTATGATATTATTAATTTTACTTTAGTAAAAAGATGTTCCTCCACTGGTAGAGATTAGAGGAATTAAGAATAAAAATAGAAGATAATAAGGTTTTGTAAGTGACACTTTTCATATATTATTTATATAACGTGACTAAATTAAAAGACAAAGTCGTTAGTGAAGATTATGCAACAGTATTTAGAATATAATATAATATAACATGCATTGCAAACTAGTTTGGTTACAGCTCAAATGTATCATTCTCATTCTATCATTCCCCCTGCCTCCATTACATATAGTATGTCACACAAGTGTTTGAGTGATCATTGCGAAACGTTTATATATTTATTCTGTTTAAATACTGTGTATTCTATATACAGTACCCATCAAAAGTTTCCTACACACCAATAGGAAAGAGTCCAAACTTTTGACTGGTACTTTAATATAATACACATAAATAATATTGCTACTGTACACAAATACTATCGGCCGATATATCGGTATCAAGCTTTTTTTTTATCTGTATCGGCATCGGCCCCCAAAAATCCATATTGGTCGGGCTCTAGTTCTATTTTCTGTCACTTAAAAGGATCATGAAACCCTAAAACCCTAGGGCATCATTGACTTACAGCCAAAACAATGGCCTAAAATCACCCGATTTGCATCTTAACAGTCACACAGGAATAGTTTTTAAGATATTTGTATGTACATTAATTAATACTTGGAACGTTTTTGCTTATGTTTATGATCTTTTCGGGCAGGATAAGTGATATAAATCATAAAGACTGGTGTGTCTACTGCATGCTGCTGACTCCGGTAACTGAATTAAAACAAAATAATAGATTTCTTTATGCATGTAATTATCCAGGAAAATATTAAGCATGAACTTATCTGGGATTCAGACCAATTGATTCAAATATACATTAAATATTGCACTATATTATATTTAAAAAAGTTTACCATGCATCATCATACTTGGAGCAAAAGTATAAATGCTTGAAAATACCTTCATGTCTTTAAATCCATACACAGTCAGCATAATGTCTCTGAATAAGTTGTGAAGTGTGTATATTATTTCCTGAAGTCTTTTTGTTGACCAACATCCACTTCAGACTCTTTGTTTTTTTCTTGGAGAAAAGAACACTCTTATATCACATACCCAGCTCTTGATTCATCCTGGTTAACTACTTCACTAAAACGCTCCCACACTGTTTTTCTTTTCTTCCTTCCTTTCGTTTTGTTTTTAAATCTCCTTTTTGATATTTGTGCAGTATCTGTTTTGTCTCCATTAAACAAGTTGAACCCTCAACTGCTTAGCTTAATGAGAGTATGCAAATTAGTGGCTTACGAAAAATCTTTAATATTTCCAACGTAATGTTGGAAAACACTTTTATCAGAATAATTTCTGTATATATTTTTAGTTACGGATGTTTAGTTACTAAGCAATTTTTTCGTAGGTTTTTTCCCTTTGTGTTTTATATACTGTCCACTAGGAGGTGCTCTGTTTTCCCTGAAGAGATAAGCAATACATTGTTGTTGAAAACAAAAGTAAAAGAGTGAGCAAGTTCTTTGCGTTTTCCTGTGAAACGACAGTTACGTGTCTTTATTAAAATCAACACGTTAAGGATTTATCTCTTATCCACCCGATTTGGAATGTTATTTTCTATTACTTGGCTCGTCCGAGCCGCGTATTATTTGCGGATAAACCGCATCACTAATTTTAAGCGTTTGATTTAATGATGGTTGTTAGTAGTCTCTAATGATAAGATTTTTGGGAGATTTTTTTCATAGGGTTATATTTTTTTTAAATACATCAACTGTTTTTTTTATTGTTTCATATTTTATTATTCATTTGTCTGTATGATGAGTTTATTGTAGGTCTGTGTTTTGTTGGTTATTGTCTCCCCACAGCTTTACCAGTTATTTTTTGTCTTTTAACAATTCTAAGGTGTTAACAAGCAGTGCTAAACCATGGGTGTTTCATGACAATATAATTATAATATATCATAATTAGAATTAAATTTACTTTTAAATATTAAAAATGTGTAAAGTCTGCAAATAATACTCATTTTGGTAGTAAGCGTTTTTTTAAAATCTAAAAACATTCTCAGATCTTGACATTTATTATGATTAACCATGTTGCCTGTAAAAGAAAGTCACAACAGGCACAAAACAAAAGAAAGATTATAAGTAAATGCAGCAGAAAATACAAAAGTGGGACGAAATTGAACGAATATGAATAAAAATTCTGCTATGTTTGTTGTTTAACACTATATATCATGTTTTGCCTTGTTTGTTTTCTGAAAATGTTTAATTAGCTTTAAACTGAATTTAATTTCTAAATCTAAACTATTTCCCCCTTACAGGCATTTTATGAGAGTATTTTAAATCAGATCAACCCTTTGGGTGCCATGGACGGCAAGTTACCACCATGGAATAAACATGGAAGCCATAACAGCAGGGTTCCCTATAATATAGCAGGGGAACGTCAGGAGGTAGGTTACAATAACTATATATCTGTACATTATGATAAAGTAATGACTGAGGGGAATTACGGAGAAAGAACAGAAGAGTTCTCCCACAGTACCTGGCTCCAAACACAGCCACAGGTAAGTGATATATCAATTGTGAGGCTGAATAGCATTATTAGGTTGCATCCAGCTCCTCACTTCTAAACTTAAATATCTTTTTTGCCCCTTTTTGTTTAGGATCATGGCTTGATGGAAGACAGCTCTGCTGCTGGAGAACCCATTTCATCGCTGTCATCTTGTATGAGTGGTGCATTTAAGGCTTTGTTACCGGATTACCATGGAACTTCCTCAGAAATGACAACTGTTAAATATTCGTATTCTCCCAATAATAATTCTGTCGTTAAACCTGGTACTGCAGTGGATGAAAAGATAGTAGTGGAGAGAAGGGAAAAAAGTGATTTTCTGAAAGAGCCTTTATGTGAAGCATCAACTAGTGTGACACACATGCTTCCTGCCAGATGTGCCCAATATGTGTCTCAAGAAAAGGTATGTGACCTCTACAGCACACACCCAAAATAAATGTTATTTCTCCATTGTCACCTCCATTATTTTTTTTCACAGGACCAAGAGGTGGCCCAAGGAAGCTGTAATTGGACATCAGTGATCAAAGATGCTCTAGAGATGAGTAATGGAATGGAAATGGAACAGACTTTATCCATGGATGTATGTGGCCCCTTAATGGACTCAAATCCTGTATATAAAGGACCTGAAACGGAGGCAAAATTTACATTAATGGACCACTATAAGATAGAAGGATCCAAACTAAATGAGAAGCAGGAATGTCAAGGAGTGAAAGTAGAACCGGATTCCTTTATTTCAATGCTTTCAGATGGCATCAGTAAAAAGAAAGATGTTCTGCAAATGGTAGGAGCTGATATAAAAAATCTTTTGAATGTAGATTTTATAAAACAGCATGCAAGCAATCAAAGAACAAATAATCAATTTATTGTCTCATATTTCATCTATTTGCAGGGGGAAAATGATGAACCAAGCATATTAGTTGATGAAACATCTCAAGGGAAAGAGGGACTTGGAATGACTGGAATCAGAGAAAATGAGCCAGGATTTAATAGGAGTTCATACACTCCTTTTTCTTCATCAGAAGGTTTTACGAAAAGTGAAGAGTTCCTGGGTACTCCTTCGGTCAAGCAGTCTGCTGAACACATCCTCCAGGGAACAACACAAGGACCCAAGTCGTGCAAAGATGTCAGTCCTAGAAAAACTGCAGGCACAAATATTTGCTTCAAACATCCAACAGTAAACAATAAAACTGTTCTTGAAGGTTCTTCTGTATATGGTCTTCATAATTTTGATCTTCAAAAGGACTGTCACCAAGCAGAGGTTACAGATGGAAACACTTCAGTTAACTTCCATGATCATTCCTTACAGCATGATGTGCAAGACAAGAGGATACACACAAGCAATCTGCATGCCTCTGAGACTACATTAATAGAGCAAAGTGCTGCATGTCTTCCTGACACTCAGTACTTTGGCAGTAAATTAAAAAAACAAGATCATAATCTTGTACTCTCTCCAGCCTCAGTGGGCAGTCAAAATACAGCTGTGGTCGAATGTGAAACCTCAAAACTGCAGATTCCAACAGAAGATGGGACCTCAGAAAGCAGCCTGTCTCTACCAGGAAAAATTCAAACTGTTTTTCAAAAGACACCAGTTAACACAGAAAATGCTGAACTCAGTCTAAAGATGGAAACAGAATCTGCCTCTGAAATTCAGAACTTTTCTTCAGGATCAGAGACAGTACCAGCTCAAACTGTTGTATCCAACAAAATTCACCTTGATTATAAATGTAAGGATTCTCATATAGAACCAGAGGAAAGTGGCAAATTAAATCCAAGTGCAGTTCTTCTGCCTTTTGATGAAAAGGAACAAAACTCTGAAAGAAATGAAAGGACATTTCTCAACAATACTTCAGAAAGCAGTAATCCTCCACCTAGTGAGAATGTTCATGCAGCTCCACCTTCTCCCACATCAAGGATCGATTGCTCCTCAAAGCTTAACCTACAGAAAGCATTGCAAAAGCATAAGAAAGCAAGAAAAAGAAAAAAAACTGAACTTGAGGAATTAAATGGACCAATACACAAATCTAATAAAAGAGATGATTGTTCTGTGTATAGATCAGTCATTTCGGACAGTGCTGACAAACCAGACACAATTCAATGTGAAGACACCAATCAAAATTTGTCATTGACTAATCATGACAGTACTGCACTGAAAGAGGAGGACTTAATTGCAAATGGTGATGTAAACCCACCTCCATCTAGAATAAAATCACAACTGCGGATGACACAACTTGAGCTAGTGGCAGATGCAGCAGAGACCTCACAAAAAACAGATCATAACTGCTCTGAAACCTCTCAGGTAAAAGCGCCGTCAACCACTATTATCAACAGGAAGGCTGTTTCTAGAAAGAAACTGAAGAACAAAAAAAGGTTACGTTTAAAAACAAAAAAATCTGCTAGATTTAGCAATCAGTGTTTGTCTCAAGGCACTGTCTTGTCCTCAGAAGAGGACTGTACATCACATTTTCAGGTCAGTGACACCACCCTGGTAAAAGAAGTCAGTAACCCAGCAATAATCCAACAGGCCACCTCTAGATTAGAGTCCAGTATTGCTGAATGCAGTCCAGAAAAATCTACAAAAAAGAAAACATTGCAAGCAAAAAAATATGCTGTGCAAACACTACAAAGCAAAGGCTATCCACATGATGAACCCACAACATTTACAGAAGTTGAGGCAGACTTAATGGACTTCAAGAAGCATCAGAAGGTGAGAAGACCTGGTATAAAAGCTTCTAAAGGTGAAAAAGATGAGCATGCAACTAGTCTGCTTAATAGTCAGTCTTTACTAGAGTCTGCGAGTCAAGCAGATTCTGTTTCAACCTCACTGACTGAATCTTCCAACATTCTAAGCCCTGAGAAAAACCCAAAGAAATCAAAGCAAAAGAAAAGAGCAGATATCAACAAGGCAACACAATCCCAACAAGAGGATATTATTTTACCATTATCAAAATCTAAGGAACACATGGTGATTTCCAATACAAGGACTTTGAAAGTAAAAAGATCTGTGAAGAAGGCTACTAGAACAGATGACTGTGACACTACTCTTTTGGACATACAACCTTCTTTAGCCACTCCGAAGCAAATAGATTCTGTTCCAACTACGGGAACTGAAGTTGAGTCTCCAGTTGTTCTCAGCTCGCAAAGGAAGTCGCTGAAAAATAAATGGTCAGATATTAAATGTAGAGCAGTACATATACCTACAGTTGACCAAACAACAGCTCAACAAAGTGTTTTGAGTCCACTCTCAGAATCTGATGCCAGCATTGTGCAACCAACTATAAGAAGGTTCAGTCCAAGAAAAACATTTGACACAATTTTTTCTCATAACACTGTCAGTGAGAGCTGTGAAAATGTTCATTTGAATCAGTCAATTTCTTCAGTTGATTCTATGTCTTCTACAGTATCTGACATTTCAGGTGTCAGCCAAAAGAAAACCGAAAAGACGTCAAGTAAAAGGAGAAAGACAAAAATCCAATTTATGGAGGCACAAACATCCACTACTAGCCAAAAGGAAGATGTTACTGTACTGCCTTCAGAAGATTTTGCGTCTATTGTGGTTTCAAATCCAGAAAAGACTGTGAAAGTTAAAACTCCCTCTAGAAACAAAACAAATGACAACCACTTAAATGATAATTTGGTTGAAGACACATCTTTATTAGCATTTGTGACACAAGAAAATTCTATTTTCCCTTTAAATATTGACTCTTCAAGTTGTTTTAGACAAGCCAAAATGCTGAAAAAGCCAAGAAAAAAGATTGTAACCAAAATAAAAAACGAGGCAGAAGAAATACTCAATGTAAACCAGCATGACGATTTTGTTGCAATAACCTCAAAATCTAGTGCAGAAATAGTGGCCTCTAGTTCAAAGATGACTTTAAAAGAAAAAAGAATTATGGAAAATCCAATTGCAGAGAAAGTGAAGGACAATCATGCAACTGCTCTTTTCGGCATGCAGACTTCTACAGCCACTTTGCACAACACTGAATGTGTTTCAACTTCATTTGCTCACAGCACACCAAAAAAATCTAAGAAAATGTCTGACATTAAAGGTGAAGCAGTACATACACCTGAAGTTGACCAATCAATGCAACAAGAACTCCATCCATTTGATTCTGCGTCAGTTACAGAAATGGATAATTCAGATGTCGTACACCAAAAGAAGATAAAAGTGAAGACAAAAAGACTGAGTAAAAAGGTCACTAAACGCAAAACACATGTTAGCCAAGCAATCTGCAAAATTAGAGAACAGTCTTTTTCAGCAACTGTACAACAAGAATATTCAGTTTCTAACAGAAACACAAATTCAAGGTCAGAAGAATTGAAAAAGAAACGTATGAAAAAGAAGACATCAACACTAAAAGTCAGAAATGTTCAACCAGAGGACCATGCTGAACATCATACGGTTTTGTCAGCACTTTTGCCTCCACCAATACCTCTGGGTAAGGATGCAACACAAGACCCTTGCATAAAAACAGACATTTTTAATGAATCAGCTGAAAGTCATGTTGAAAACCAGGTTTTCACTGAAGATGTTGCATGCTCTCAGAGCTCGCTGAATAAGGCAAAGAAAACAGAAGTGAACCAATTGTTAGTGCAAAAAGAAGATGATGAACAGAGCAATATTCAAGAGCTGGCTCAAAGAGAGGACGGAAAGTCTGACACTTTATCTGTTGTGCGGGAGGTAGCCTTTGAGAATTTTGAAAAGTTAGAAACAGACAGCTGTGACCAGCAGAAGAAGAAGAAAGACAAAAAATCCAAGCAAATTGCAGAAACGCATGACTTTGCTAATGTTTCTTTGTCTCAAGAGAAAAACACTGGATCAGATGAGGCAGGTGTCATGGTCACATTTACACAGATCCAAGATTTCTGTAAACTACATGATGGTCAGACTGTAGAACCACAGCCTGAAAAAGAAGAGCAAGAGAGTAGAATTAAAGATCTCAAAGCACCAAAAAACCCTAAAACAAAGAGAAGAAAAGCTGGGCGAAAGAAGATGATAGCAAGCCTGTTAACTCAAACGGTTAAAGATGAGGAACGTAAAGATATATCTTATGATAACCGAATTGCCTGTGATTTTCAAAACAACACACAAATTCCAATTTCTGATAGCTCACAGAGGACAGCAGTTATTCCAGAAGAACCAATAATGAAATCAAGAAAATCAACCCGCACACAAAAAACCAACTCTGGTCCATCTGTTCAAAATGTGTCAACCCAGGGCTCTTTAGACATCGAGTGTCATTCGAGGCTTGGGGAGACTCTTTCTGGTTCCATGCAGCCTGCTAATTGTGAAGGCCAGCACACTGTTGAAAAAAAGTCACCAAGACGTGGAAGACCACCCTCAATTAAAAGCAAGAAACAGAAGTTATCTATAGCACATTTAGAAGATAACACCACTCCATCTGTCCATGTATCAGATTTCTCTTCATTCCAGGACAGCACAGAGACTCTTTCCAGTTCCATGCAAACTGCTGATTGTGAAGGCCAGTCCACTGTTAAACAAAAGTCGCCAAGACGAGGAAGACCACCCTCAATAAAAAGCAAAAAACAGAAGCTATCTATAGCACATTTAGAAGTTGACACCTCTCCATCTGTCCAGAACTTAGATCTATCTTCATATCAGGACAGCACAGAGACTCTTTCCAGTTCCAATCAACCTACTGATTGTGAAGGCCAGCACACTGTTAAGCAAAGGTCACCAAGACGAGGAAGACCATCCTCAATAAAAAGCAAGAACCAGAAGTTATCTATAGCATATTTAGAAGATAACACCTCTCCAGCTGTCCAGATCTTAGATGCCTCCTCATGTCAGGACAGCACAGAGACTCTTTCCAGTTCCAT
Organism: Siphateles boraxobius; assembly: GCF_051911475.1. Classification (NCBI taxonomy): domain Eukaryota; kingdom Metazoa; phylum Chordata; class Actinopteri; order Cypriniformes; family Leuciscidae; genus Siphateles; species Siphateles boraxobius. The sequence continues at coordinate 7,905,687 of NW_027508953.1, forward strand.
GCAACCTGATGATTGTGAAGGCCAGCACACTGTTAAGCAAAAGTCACCAAGACGAGGAAGACCACCCTCAATAAAAAGCAAGAAACAGAAGTTATCTATAGGACATTTAGAGGATAACACCTCTCCATCTGTCCAGATCTTAGACCCTTCTTCATGTCAGGACACCACAGAGACTATTTCCAGTTCCATTCAACCTACTGATTGTGAAGGCCAGTACACTGTTAAGCAAAAGTCACCAAGACGAGGAAGACCACCCTCAATTAAAAACAAGAAACATAAGTTATCTATTGCACATTTAGAAGATAACACCCCTCCATCTGTCCAGTTCTCAGATCTCTCTTCATGTCAGGACAGCACAGAGTCTCTTTCCGGCTCCATGCATCTTGATGATTGTGAAGGCCAGTACACCAAGCAAAGGTCACCAAGACGAGGAAGACCATCCTCAATTAAAAACAAGAGACAGAAGTTATCTATTGCACATTTAGAAGATAACACCTCTCCATCAGTCCAGATTCCGGACCTCTCTTCATGTCAGGACAGCACAGAAAATACTGTCAAAGCAGCTGCAAGTCCAGTGAAGCAGAAAGTCCAACCCCTTAAAAAGAGGAAGGTAGTGAAGGTAGATAATGTAACTGTTACCAAACAATTGGGGACTGATCCCTCAGAATCCCTTCAGAGTGTTACTGATGACTTGTCACACAACATCCCTGCACCTAAGCATAAAAAAGGGAAGAACTTTAAAAGACTTAAGTTGTCAAGGTTGAGAGTATCCAGCAGAACATATGAACCTTCAGTCAAAGGTTTTCAAAAAGCAGATATACCTTCCATCCCTCAAAAATCCACAAACGATTTTAATGTGGAAGGTGAAACATCTTTACCTATGCCTAGGACAGCGAAGAAATGGGAACTCTGTGAAAAAACTGCTATACAAGATGGAGATGTCCTGGCAGATATAAAGATTGAGAATAAGGCAACAGTTAAAGTAATGAAAGGAGCAAAACGTGGTCGGAAGAGACGGAAAATTAAAGAACCACCCCCTGATCTTGTAACTGATCATGAAGAGTTTCAAAGATTAACAACAAAAAACAAAAATGACAAAAGACAAGATTTTTCTGAACCAGCCGAAAGTTTACTGACATCATGTAGTATAACTAATGAATGTGCCACTGAGGACCAGACTAATACAGTCACATCGAAGAACAATGATAAGGAGAAAACTTCCACTGAAATGTCCACTTCTTCCACTAACCTATTCTCCAATTTAATGAAAGAAGTCAAGAAGTACAAAGAACACGATGCTGAACCAAATGGAAACCATTTATTTGCGGTAATTGATAATACAGGACTCTCTGGGGGAGTCTCTAGTGGAATTTGCAACTTAATTTCTTGCAATGTGGTCAAAGAGGAGTCAGAACACATTTTTCTGGATACAAAAATTAAACCCAACATTGAGCTGAAATGTACCCAGGAAACAGATGGACAAACTGTGGAAATGTCAGGGGAAAAAATACTTGAAAACTTGTCTGAAATAGAAAACACGTTTCAAACATCTACAGAACATAAAGTGGATGGCTTCACACAGGATAGTGAGGAATGTGTTGTAATACCAAACAAGGTGTCTAAAAAGAAAACCATGAGATCCGAGCCTAAAGAAATAATGAAGAAACCTCTCACATGCAAATACTGTGGTGTTTCCTTTCGGCACATTACAGCATACGCCATTCATCAACGCATTCATACAGGTGACAAACCCTACAAATGCAAGATCTGTGGAAAAACCTTTGCTCAACTGTCTAAACTCAAGTCTCACCGTAATGTACATAAACAGGATACCTCTTTTCCTTGTCCTTGCTGTAGCCAAATATTCTTGCAGAAAGAAAATTTGCTATGTCATTTTAAAGTCCACCTGCATGAATCAAAAACAAACACTGAACCACTGAAGGGCATTAGGAGCAAGAAAAATACTTTATCAGATGTGTGTTCAGAGACCCCGAACAATAACAGGTGCCTTATTTGCAAGAAAAACTTTGTAAGCCACGTCAAATTGCAGAATCACATGCAATCACATGAAGTGGAGAAGCCCTTGACATGTAAGGACTGTGGGAAGAAGTTCTGGAAACCGTCAAGCCTCACAGCTCATGAAAAAAGCCACTGGCCTGTTAAACCATATGCTTGTTCAATTTGTGGAAAAGGCTTTAACCAGCTGAAGGCCCTAAAAAAGCATTCTCAAGACCATGCCGGCGAGACCCCTTTCTCCTGCTTTCACTGCGGTCATGCATTCAGTGCCCTTTCTGCACTTAGGATGCACCAGGCATCCAAAACGTGCATTGCAAGGAGGAATGATGGGGCAAGTGGTAACATTGAGGGCTTTATTGTAAGTCAAGGAGTTGATGGGCAAGTGAACACACCAGTATTCTTCAAGTGCCAAATATGCAAACAGCTTTTCAGGAAATGGTGCCAATACACTCTTCACCTTCAAACACATACCAGCTCTCCCCCATACATTTGTTTTTCTTGTGGACAGTGTTATGAGAAGGATTCAGATATGAATGTTCATTGTGAGGTTTGTTGCCAGTCAAGTGGGGAGGAGAAGATTTGTGGTGCATCACTTTCTGAAATCATGCGAGGTGTTATCCAAACCTACCCTTTAAACTGTACCTCATCTCAGATTCTACCAAGTACCGGATTTCAGCTGAATTCCCAATTGCCGAACAGCTCAGAACAACTCCCACAACTGCCTCAATCGATAGATGTGGAACCTACACAAACAAAAGAGACCGATCTTTCTGAAATTCCTAAAATGTATTCTACCCAGTCACCCATCAAGCTCCCAAATGCCCAATCTCCCACTCATTCTGATGTTAGATGTACTTCCACTAGTAGCTCTCTAGAATGCATTGAAATCCCTCAGAGTCTTTGGAAATTCAAGTGTTCACATTGTGGTCAACGATTCGAGCAGTACAGGACTTTGAGTGCTCATCTGCAAATGCATGCTCCTGGCTTCAGATATACCTGTGCACATTGTGGTCAGTTCTTTGAAAGGTGGAGTAAACTATGGCTACATCAGCGACGTCATCGCCTAAAAAGCCGTTGCTACTCTTGTAATCAGTGCAATCTGCAGTTTCGCTTCCTTAGCTCCTTTAAAGAACATATGATTGACCATGCTGGGCAGAGTGCGTATGCTTGTTCGCTCTGTCCCAGAACCTTCATTCAGGAGCCAAGCTTACATGCTCACCAATGTGAGTCTCATAAACAACTTTATAAAATTCTCAAATGTGATGTCTGTTCTAAGACTTTCAGTAGTTTAACAAACTTAATCAAGCACAGTCTTCTGCACAATGGTTCTACCTCTCATATTTGTCTCCCTTGCAATCTCTCATTCACAAATACAAGAGTCTTAAAGGAACACTTGAAAACACACACCACATACTGTGGTCCGGCCCTCCCTGCTATTCCGTCAAAGCCCCTCGATTTTCCTCACAAATGCAAGAGATGTAAAGCTAGCTTTTCAACTGGGGATTTGCTCTACGCTCATCAGATACGGCATTCCAGAGATGCAAAGAGTCATGTCCATCCAGCAATAGTACCTACCTCAAAATTGTCAGATTCCTGTTGTAGTGAGACACCATCTACCCTATCCTCCACTCGAAGGAATCATGTATCAAACCTCAAACTTGATGGCATACCCAATGATGAAAGCCTGTATGTTTATTCCCACCCTGACAGGCTCTATGTGCCATTTAGTCGTAGAGTACAGATTCCAGTCATTAATTTGGACCCTGATGAACATGAGGAGGTCTCAAACTCTCAGAATACCAGTCCCGAACTTCCAAACAGTGAAATCACTGCTCAGTCTGACAGCACACATCTACCTCATGCCACACTAGGTCAGGAAACTACCAACCTAAATTCAAGTGAAAGCGCAAAAGAAATGGCAAATGGTGAACATAATTACAGCCGCACACATCAAAGAACTAGATTTGTGGAGACAAGTGTTGATATGGAGGTAGAAGTGACTGCTCAAGAAGAAGAGTCAGAGGAGAGATTTGAATGTGCAGACTGCACTGAAAAACTTAGCAGCGTGCTGAGCCTTTATGAACATTACATACTTCATGCAATGGGAGATACATATGTACAAGTACATTGATCTTTGATAATGTTGGAAGGTATATGGTTTCCCCCATGTTGACACTATTATCTTTTTTACACTTTGTTTTTGCATGTTTGAAGCAAATATTGGTTAAATGTTTATCTTGTATTTTAGTTGATCTTGAATTTAGTTGATTACCGTACCTCTTTCCTCTAACATGCTCTTTGAGCCCTCAGGTTTATTTAGTTTAAACCGTTGTTGCCCACTTGCCATGTGCTACTACAAGGATCATGTCACTATGCTTTCTCAAATCATCTCTGTACTGTGCATTTATTGTCTTGATTTCTTAATTTGTGCCTTCAGTGAGAAGTTTGGTTCTGTAAAGGATCTGTAAATAGCTATACATAAAACATAACTACACAACCTGCTAGTCCTGCCCGTCAAAATCTCATAGTTACACATTTTCAATTAAAATCTTTGAAATTTTGTAATATTGAGGTGGTTAAATAGGTTAACCTAGAGCATTCATATATCAATTTCTGGATGGGACAAAAATATAATGTATATTGTAAATAATATGTAGAACATTTGAATATTTCTATATGCTTGTCATTGTAGTCAGGTTTCTTTTAATAAAACATACTACTTGTTATGTGTAATATTTTCATTATATTGTCAAAACCAATTACTGACAAGCCAAAAACATGTTTCTTAGCAAAATAAGGACCTGTAAGGTTTCTGGTCAGATGTCATTTTAATGGTAATAGAAAAAAGAAAACCATTCAGATTACATGTCTTGCATGGGATTATCAAATATTTAATCAATTGTGCACAGAGCAAAAAGGGAAAAAAGCAAGCCATGTGTGAATTTTTGAGGTACCACACAACATTGCAGTCATTTAGTTGTGAATGTCTGATTATGCTTCTAAAACTGCTTTTATAAAGACTTCTGCTGGCCACTTTGAATTTAACTCATTTCCGCATTTCACATGTCAAATGGCTTGTACAGCAATCACAATCAGTCACAGAACACTTGAATTTATTTCTTCTTCTCGTCATCTTTTTTCCCCTCTTGCTTGTTATTACTCTGAGAGGCCAGGGAGCCCATGGCATTGCGGATGGCCTCATTGTTGGGGTCAACACCAGGAAGATTCTCCAGGACACTTTGGAGGAATTCTGGGTCCTGCATTACATCATAATCATCCTCTTCCTGTAGAATCAGTTAAAAAAGTGCAAGTCACCAGGGATTCCTGCTCAATTTGAAACTATAAAATAAAAAATAAAGTTATATTTTTTTAGAATACTGAAACTGATGAGCCCAGCAGACAATATTTTTAATTACCTTAGATTCCGCAGTGTCCATTGGAGCTCCTGTATCCATTGATTCTCCAAATTCTGACATAAGAGGGATAATGAGCAATATTACATCCTATCTCAAGCACACAAAGTATGTTCTAAGATTTACAAGGTTCAAGAGTGCGACACAAACCTCCACCTGCCAGGGACATCTGCATGGCATAGGCTATCTGCTCCTCCTCTGTCATGTTGCTGAAGTCTGGCAGTGCTGCCACGGCACTCTCAGGCTGAGAGACAGACATCTTCAGAAGAGCTTCCTCTGATTCTGAGGGAGAGAACAAACAGCACTGTCTGCAACGGAAATCGACTTTAAGGTAAAAGGAATGGGACGCACAAATGAGTCAATAAGCATTTTAAAAAGTGAATGTCAATTTGATTACTATAAGGGGACACGGTTCAAAATGTTTATATTACATTGTTTTGATGAACAAGTATTTTCTTGAAAATTAGGTTTTCTTCTCTTGATGAGTGATTAGAGGAATATCCTGTTGAGGCAATAAAAATATGTTTTGCACCCGAATTACAAGTATGTGGTGCTATTATGTCTTTAGCAAGCATTTAGCTAAAATTAACCCTTTACACAAACATTGTTACAGCAGCCAAAATCCAATGTCCATAAAGGTATTATGATTCATAATAAACATATATGAACATTTACAAATGATGAGTAGTTTCAACTGTACATTGGGTACTGCAAAAACATGAACAAATAATTAATAAATGATTTATAAAAAAAAAAAACGAATACCAAATGTATGACCTTTACAGACTATGGTTGAGTTAATGAATAATATGTTAACATGGGTAGTATGCAAAGTGCTTAAAATGACTATTTTTACACAACATTTGTAAATGTCAAAAAATGTATTAGGTAATATGTAAATTGAAGTGTAATGAGATTTGTTAACATTTTATTTACATTAAATAATGATCTGATAATCATTACGTAATATTTAATAAGTTTAGTAAACATTAACCAGCACATTATCTCGAATTTCTAGCTATGTGAATATATATTAACCAATGATCTGTTAAGCATTATATAAAGTTTGTTAATTATTTATTAATAAAATGTATATAAAGTGATACCCTTCCAATTATTTGCCCACCACCATCCTTCAGTATTTCAAACATCCACACAAGTTTACCGTCAGCGGTTGCGGTGGGAACACCAGCTTCAGCTGCTGATTGGGCGGCCGCCCTACGAGACTCCTCTTCCTGCCTCTGCCTTTGTTCTTCCATAGATACACGCAGCGCCTGTATATCAAAAGCAACTCAAATAAACATCTCCACTTTTAATGTCATCAGAATAGATCTCAAGTGAGATTGCCCTAAACAACATTCTAAAATTGTTGCTAATTGCTTTAATAATTTGAATCTATGTGGGGGAATTGATCATTCAATAATGCTACTGAAGTTGCAAGGCATGCACAAACAAACAGAGCAATGCTAAAGTACCACAGAGCTTTAGTGTTCATCCATTTTGAGAAGAGATGCACCGAAATTAAAATTCTGGCCCGAGACAGAAAATTCAGGACGAACTTATTTTTTATTTTTTTTATTTTTTTTAAAGTTTGAATAATTGTATTAATTTTAGACTTTTTAATTAGTTTTTACCTGAACAACAAACTTCAAGTTTATGTAATTATCCAGAAATAGAATCATAGAATTAGGTTTCTACTCCAGTTTGTTGGTGAAATATAAACATTTAAACAATGTCTGTAATAAATAAGTTGTTTTAAAGACAGATTTATTCAAACATACACTGCCGTTCAAAGGTTTGGGGTCGGTAAGATTTGTAATGTTTTTAAAAGAAGTCTCTTCTGCTCACCAAGGCTGCATTTTTTTGATTAAAAATACAAAACAAACCCAGTAATATTGTGAAATATTATTTCAATGTAAAACAGCTGTTTTCTATGTGAGTATATAGTAAAGTGTAATTTATTCCTGTGATAGCAAAGCTGAATTTTCAGCATCATTACTCCAGTCTTCAGTGTCACATGATCCTTCAGAAATCATTCTGATGATGATTTGATGCTCAAGAAACATTTATGATTATGATCAATGTTGAAAACAGTTGTGTACCTTTTTTTTTTTAGGATTCTTTGATGAACAGAAAGTTAAAAACAACAACATTTATTTGAAATAGAATCTTTTGTAACATTATAAATGTCTTTACGGTCACTTTTGATCAATTTAATTCCTCCTTGATGAATAAAAAAGTATTAATTTATTTCCCCCAAAAAATAAAACAAAAAATCTTACTGACCCCAAAGTTTTGAACGGTAGTGTTTAATGTTACAAAAGATTCTATTTCAGATAAATGCTGTTCTTTTGAACTTTCTATTCATAAAATAATTCTGAAATAAAAATGTAAATAACTATTTTCAACATTGATAATAATGAGAAATGTTTCTTGAGCATCAAATCATCATATTAGAATGATTTCTGAAGGATCATGTGACCGTCCCCAAACGTTTGAACGGCAGTGTACATTAAATAATGAATACATTACTAACAGGTAAAGTAAAAATATAATAAATATGTAATACAGTGCATATACTTAGTAAAATCCTGCTCTCAAGAGTAATTTCTTTCTAGCTAACTAATGAGATTGAATGGCTTTCCTGAGGTAAATGTAAAATAATGGGACATCATGTTTACAAGCTATTTTATTGAAATCTTTCCAGTAAGTCATTCTATATCTTTCTTTATTATAAAAGAAATTGTGATAAAATCAACTAAATTTGAAAATTGTAACTGTTTCATTTTAAAGAAATCAACACTAGCAAGAAAAAGACGCCGGAGAGTCAAAATGTGCCACTGGCGAGGCGCTAATGAAACATAACTGTTTCCGTCATTGATTTCGGCCCTTTAAAACCATTTCGTCAGCCAAAATTTCAGAATAAATGCTTTACTTATAGACGTCTCTGTATTTTAAACAGATGTAAAAGTAGTGTCATCTTTTAAAAAAAATGACATTTCACTTGTACGTTTATGGATTCATTCTTCAGTGCAATTATCCCAGAGATTCATTTATATATTACCAGGGCCAGCTCTGGGTCCGCACTGGGGTCCACTCCAAACTCAAAATCACTTGCACCCAGGCCCATCATGGTACCACCCTCACCAGCCAGGATGGGAGAAGAGAGCAGGGCATCAGCCAGGCTGGGCCCGGGGGGAACCGTGACCAGATGAGAACCTGTGCCCTCCTTTCCATTCAGAGTGTTCACAAATGCAGTCAGTTTCTCTGTGTTCACCTCCTGAACAGGTTGATTAAAAGGGACAAAGCGAAAAATTAAAGGAAGAACAATCTGAAATATTTTTAAGTGATTAACAGGTAAGAAAGTTTTGAGCAGTCACCTCTTCTCCGAAATTTATCAGATCTACATTGACTTTTTCTTTTTTCAACCGTTTTGCCAACTTCACCAGCTGGAAAATATTTGAATAACATTTTTTTACAACTTGTACTACCTAAAATAAAGACATTTTGATCAACATGGAAGTTGAAAAGCATTTGTCTCATTTATGAATAATAACAGAAAAACATACATCTTTTTCGTTGTCCTCCACTGGGCTGCCCACAAAAGCGACAATCCTCATCTTGTGGTTCTTGCCTTGTCTATGCTTTAGTGCCAACTACATGTAGACATACACAAAAGTAAATGTTAGAGGATTAAAATACTACTTTACCTTTTCAAAGAAAAATAACCAAAACCTGTAAAAGTTTTTTCCAAGCAATTACAAAAAAATGGAGATTAAGGGTTCAAAATATATATATATATATTTGTACATATATGTATGTATATGTATATATACACCTTATATATGTCGTCAATTATTACATCTGTTTAAAATACAGAGACGTCTATAAGCAAAGCATTTATTCTGAAATTTTGGCTGACGAAATGGTTTTAAAGGGTCGAAATCAATGACGGAAACAATTAAGTTTCATTAGCGCCTCTCCAATGGCGCATTTTAACTCTCCAGAGTCTATTTCTTGCTAGTGTTGATTTCTTTAATATAAAACGGTTTCAATTTTGAAATTTAGTTGATTTTATCACAAAATGCTTCACTAAAGAAAGATATAGAATGACTTACTGGAAATATTTCAATAAAACAGCTTGTAAACATGATGTCTATTAATTGTATATATGTTAGATAAACAAAAAAACTTCTAAAGCTTTCTGAACAGAAGTAACCACTCAAATCTATCATATGGATTTAGAAGGATTAGTATATAGTGCAGGAGTCGTATGATGCTTGTGCGTCATGGCTTATCAATGAAAAATACAGATTTGGAAGAAAATAAGGGTGAGTAAATGTTTTTTGGGTCAACTACCCCTTTGAAAATCAATGAATGTACTTACATGTGCCACTCGTATGCCGGTGCAGAAGCAGATTTTTCCCACAGGCTGAACCGCATGGAGCTTTGAGAGTATGCGGCCGGAGTCTGGTGTTAAAGTGGTGAGGACCTCACAATTACTGCACAAAACCAAACCATGTGTTATTACATGCAAACATCACGACTGCATGAAATAAAATACAACGCAGAAAAACCTACTTGGCCATTGTGATTAGGCCCACATTGTTCTCGGGGTTGCTACGGGTCTTTGAGTGACAGACAATGTTGACCGCATCCTGCTGTGCCTGTAACCTGGTGGGCAGAAAGTCTCCATTCCTCATGTATTCACTGTTGTCCACACTGTAAAGACAAATGAAGGCAATCGGCATGTTTCCTATTTAAAACAATCATTGAATTTAAGGAAGTGTGATAGTAGAAAATGAGTGATGAGAGGCACCCAGACATCCGGTCTGTATCCTTTAAATCAGCATTAAACGCAACTTATGATAGTTTTTTCTTCTCTATTGTGCTGTATATCAGAATGAAATGAGTAAAAATGTAGGGCGGGACTTGATTTTGTCCATCGGGAATTGATTGGATAGTTGTGGTTTGCTATTGCTGTGATCTCATGTGAACGTCAGAGAAGAGATGTCAATGCAAGAGGGATGGGATTAAAGATTACGAGGCCACATGAATTTAATAAAAATAAGCGTGTGCACAAATACATTATTTATTATAAACTCTATTTTTTAAATATTCCATAAAAAATAAGAGTTTGATTTCATGGTTACTTTAAATTCCAGGCCCTGCTAGGACAAGTAGTTTCATCATGATTAAATTCATTGATACTGCAAGTCATTTGTCCACTACTGGCTAAATGTCAGATCTGTTAGACAGACTACAACTCTTCCTCCAACCAAATGCCGCCAAGATGTCTGAGCTGGATGAAAAAGCCTGGTTTCTCCCAAGTTTTTTTCCATCTCCATTACTGTCACCCGATGGAGTTTGGATTCCTTTGGATTATTTAATTGAGCTGAACTGCCTTCAGTATTGTATAAAGCGCTATATAAATAAAGGTGACTTGACTGGCTGACATTTGCAAGGAATGAAGAATCAAACACTAGCACATAGTGATCCTATTTTCATTTGTATAACAACCAGAGTGAGTGAAGCTACTAGAAGAAGACAACTGCTTTAGCTAAATGACTGTGCATCAAAAACAAGTAAGCTGCCTATATAAACAGCATTGGAGGGCGTTGGACCAACAACACATTCAGTATCACTTCATGACAGTTCTAGAAGACTTAATATGATGCTATCAGACCGAGGTCACTAACAAGTGATCATTCTTTATGGGTCATAAATGTGTTTGTGTGTTAGTGATCTATTTCTTTATGATAGATCTGCCTGCTGAATAATGACTCAGGAGAATGTCATTCTAACCAGAAAGCGACTGTTGAATTACCTTACTTGTTCCCAACTATGAGCTTAAAAGTGTGACAGAACGAAAAACCTACGTATTTACAATAATTCGGAGGAGTATTTACTATGCAAAAGGCGCATTTATATCTAAAACAACTCGTTTGTTTATTTCTTACCAGACCATAGTACTTTCGAGCCCCATCTTGGAAATCCTCTAGTCCGTTTCCCGAAGTGACGGCATCGCTGATTGGTTTACAGATGTAGGACACTGACGATTTTTGTAACGGCAAAGCTGATTGGTCCACAGCTCCGTCGCTGCTTCTCTTCCCGGTGGTGGCGTAAAATTTTTTCTGTAACTGCGTAGCGCCCACATGTGGTCGGAGGTCACGTGTCTGAGAACAGGATCGTCCACTCCAAAAATTAAAATATCCTCACCTTGTTCCAAGCTTTCTCTTCCCTCCCGCGAAACACAATGAATTTTAAGGAAAAGGCAAAATGTTAAGGACTAACAGCCTCAGTCACTACTCACTTCCATTGCATCTTTTTCACAAACAATGAATGTCGACTGAGACAGTCATTTTGCCTAACATCTCTTGTTTGTTTTCACAGGAATAAGTCATACAGGTTTGGAACAACGTGTAATTTAAGTGCAGATGTAAACCCTAAAACACATACAATGCCTTTAACAGGCTTGAAGAGATCATCTGATAGTAAAGCATAACACAGGAAGTTGATCTATTGACATTTTTTCAGTGTTGTTTATTTCATTAATTTGCATACAGCATGAAATGTTACAATATTTTCCACTCCAAAAGTCTCAATATCCTCTGACAGCGAGCTGTAGTACATGAATGTCATTGTAAGAGAGAAATATTTTCAATTATTTTTAAAACTACTAAAGACAAATCTCAGTTTGAGGCAATACGCATTTTCAGAGCAAACAGCAATTGCACAAGAATCCCAGATCATGAGTGTACAGTAAAAAAAAACGTATTCAACAGCCCAAACAAATTTACACAGCCACCAGGTGTCAGAACTTGCATACCTTGTCACATAAAAACCTGCAAAAGACACTTTGGAACTTGAGATAAAGAAATAAATTACAAGCAAACATACAAATAAATACGACTTTGTACAGGAATGTTTTTTGTTCATAAAAATTGTCACAGAAAAAGTTCCAGCAATGTTCCCTTACTCAACTATGCATCTATATTTCATAACGTTTGCATCTTCCTCATTAATGTCTCTGCATTCAGGCTGACTGCTTAGCATGCACATTCAAAAATGATGAAAAAAAAAATAGTTTTGTTCAGGATTTAGTTTAGTTTGACTTCAATTTTCTCAACAAAACCAAGGCATTAAAAGATAACAGTACAGATGCTATAAATTGTTACAGTAGCTGTTCTGCCAGGTCTGTCTTATTGTGCCCTAAAAACTGACATTTTAAAATCAATGCTAAAAAAAGCACACACAAAAAATAAATACAAACATTATATATACTGAATTAGGTCTTTATACATGGTTTAATATTTCTGCCAATGTTACAAAAGTGATCTGTTGCCTTGTTTGCTTTTGCTTTTTTTCTTTTCCTTTTTTGCAAACAATGTAAAGTTTCAGTAAATCAATCTCCAAACTAACTCCAAATATTTTTTTTAATTAATTATGTTAATAGGTCAGTCACACATGACAGACTGATATTTGAGAGCGATATATACTGTGTTTTTGTATAGCTGACCCATGCAATCCGACACAATCCACTTGCAGGCGTCATGCACAGTGAAAGGCTTCCTGTTAATTACAAGGCAAAATAACTCTTGTGATTAAGGCACATTTAAATATTAAAAAAACATCACAGTACTGCATTTGAATCAATTTCTAAAACCAAATCAAACCCATTTTACAGATTCAAAGTTTTGAAAAAAGTGTCTTGTTACATGATTGTTCAGGCAACCTGATCTGGAATTGACTCATCCAACATGTCTTTGTTTTTTGGGGGGTAGATAATAATAACATATTCCTAAAATGTCTTTAAAACTCACAACCAGACAAATTTCCTTTCTTCCCTTTGCAAAGTAAATATGACTCCAGCAGAAAGGTGAAATGGTCAAACGCATGGTCAAATAAAGTCCACTACAAAACACTCACAGAGGTCCTCAAAAGACCAGTTTGTTCTCCAAGAGCCTGTCACATGATGCAAAGTTCTCATCACTGTTCTTCTGCTGTGATGTTATCAGGTCCTGGGAGTTCTTTTAAAAATGAAACTCTTTGAGAACAGTGATATCACATACTGTTGAGGTATACAGTGGCATCTTTCTTTTGGTTCCATTTCTTTTCTTAGCAGCAATATTGGTTGTACTTACATCCTATATATATATATATATATATATATATATATATATATAAGGAGGGGGGGGGGGGGGGTCTTTATGTTTACAGTTTTATGAACATGTGCACTTCTCACTTTTGTAATCCAGATTCTCCAGTTTTCACTTCCTCAGGATGTTTACAGCAACTCCATCTTACTTTCATACTTTTCTTTTTCATCCTGTGCCGATATCCTTAAAAGAGAGTAAATCTTTGTCTTTGAGGGCTTTATTTTGTCATGTTCATCCATAGTCTTTCACTGCAACAGCAAAAAAAAAGAATAATTAAAACTCTTTTACAACAGGGTAGAATTTCTAGACAAGTAATTCAGCATGCTTTGTAGGAGGCAGTTCTCATATCCTGTTAAACGACACAAAGACCACATTGTAATTTGCAAAAGTGCATGCACTCTGAGGATAGAGAGATTCTTTCATTTCACGACCTTATTTGTTTGTTGGCATGGTAGACCAGACCAGAGGTTCCCAAATGGTTTTACTTCAGATTTTATATTGATGTCAAGTGGTAACACATCATTCTAGCAAAATGGTTATACTAAAGCTAACAAAAATGTTCTGAAATCAAATATTAAAATGTATTACTATTAATATAACCATGCATAGCTGTAACATTATGCAAACTTAAACTTAAAATTCTGTAATAATTTACTCACCCTCAAGTTGTTTCAAACCTGTATGAATTTCTTATTTCTGTAGAACATAAAAGAATATTATTTAGAAGAATGTCTGTAACCAAATAGTTGATGGGCCCCATTGACTTCCATAGAATTTATTTTCCTACAATGGGAGTCAATGGGTGCTTTGGCCTGTTTGGTTACCCATATTTTTCAAAATGTCTTCTTTTGTGTTCAGCAGAAGAAAGAAATTCATACAGGTTTGGAACAACATGAGTGTGAGTAAATGATGACAGAAGTTTCATTTTTGGGTGAACTATCCCTTTAATATGACAGGCTGAAAAAGATGATTGACAAGTTGTAAATGCATAAACAACAGCACAAGTGTTATAATATAAAGTGTTATAGATTGCGGCAGCTCCAGTTTGGATCCCGCCTTTGCCATTTCAGCCGACACGGACAATTGCAAAGACTTTAGATTGCGCCAACTCTGGATCGACATACAACATATTATTCTTATATAATAATCATTACATGCACAAGTTGTAATTGCTGCCTAACAATTTCACTGGTTCTGCTTAAATTAATCTAAGCACATAACATATTATATAGGTTGTTTGCAGTCACGTGACTGTGTTGATGCGCGAAATTCAGATGGAGGGCAGGAAGTGAAGAACGCAATGGACGAGATGGAGGAAAGTCCGTACTGTACTACTTTAGATGCTATTACAAGAGAAATATATAAACAAAAAATCTAAACATATGTTGGACGTGATCCTTACGTTATGAAGAGGACCGATTTTCAACTTGAAAGATTTGCCTGTCATTGAGGCGGTAGATATCAGCAACTACCTCGTCTCACAGACATACTTTGACTTTACAAAGTTCAAAGACTGGTACGTTGCACAAACAGACACATAAGCTGTATTAACTCAGCTTTGACGAAGTGATCACTGACACACACGGGCATTTTCCCATTCGGCTCCTCCCGACCGTAGACGTAGGTTTGCAAGGCAATTTTTCCGATGTTTTTCTGTCAATTTCTTGTATTTTCCCCCCTTATGAACAACAAATTGTGGCACACGATAAAAACTCCTCGTGGTTTGATCGATTTGAGCAACCATAAACGACGCAAAACATAGGCATTTTGAGTTTGTTATAGTGATTCCTATAGAAAATCACTTCCTGCCCTCCATCTGTATGTATCGCCATGGCAACGCAGTGACGTGACGTCATGTGAAAACAAGCTATTAAGGCTGTATAATACTGCCATATGGACATTACTTTGATACACTCAGCACTGACTGATAACAGAATATTTCCTAAATTGTCCCAATGAAACAAGCATTTTCTGTAAAGCTGCAGCGAAACAATATGAATTGTAAAAAGCGCCATACAAATAAACTTGAATTGAATTCAATTTGGGACCCACTAATTGAGAACCACAGTTGTAGTGGGACATAAAAAAGCTTTACTCATAGAATGTACTCAATGGTGTTTGGTCTACTACACTGAAACAGATTGCACCCTAGAACAAAATGTCTCTTACTTCTGACGTGCTTGTCTGTGGAACAATCTCGCTGAGTGAAATGACTTCGATAGCCAAACTTTCCCCTGATGACTGAGCAGCTATACTGCTACGACTGTAAATGAAATGCATCAATAGACATATTTATTATTAGTGAAAAGAGTGAGTGTATGTGATCAAATGAATAGTAGTAGTTGTAAAACTCATCTTTCACCATCACATACCTCAGAACTGGAGTGTTCGTGGAGGGCCGAGAGCTTACAGGAGAGATTGCTGACAGGGTTGTATCAGCTGAGCTACTCGTGATCTCATCTTCAGTAACCTGTAGCGGGAGCAGGTCAGGACGAGCACCTGAAAAGAGAAAAAGTGCCATAAGAGTCAATAATGATTTAGTCAGGGTTGAAGGGGAAATCATGTTGATAATGTCTCAATCTAGGCTTCTAAAATGTCAGATGATTCAAATGCGAACTGGAGGCTTTATTGGCATTGTCCTTGCATGTGCTGTAGGGGGCAGATATTTACAGCTCTCATTTGCCCTGTTATCAGCACACAAGGGCATCTAACTTTTAAACTACACAAAGTTATCATGCAGTCTCTGCTAGCATTGAAAACAGAGCACAACATGAACAATGTTTTCCATACTAGCAAGGGCAAGTTAAGCAACCCTGGTCACACTGCTGAGACCTACAAGTAGATAGAAAGACCCACAAGTAGAATCTAAGTATATACATTGCAGGCAAAAAAGTAAAAGAGCCATTCTTCTCAGATCAGAGAGCTTATACATTTATCAAAATCATGCAATCACCAAAACAACACAAATGTATATGTCAGTACCATATCAATTAGGTCAATATTGGAGATGGGGGGGTTCATATATTTTTGTCATTATTTTTTGAGAAAGCAAGAAACACAGACACATGCCTATCTTTATAATTCTAGTTTTGACTTCTAAAGTTTTTTTGAATTCGACCCAAATCCAAAATTTCACTGCAATATATAGTGAAAGTTCAAAGTTTCAATACTGCTCAACACCATCTTTTATTCATGATTAATATTGCATTGCATATAATGTGTGCTGATCAACTAGTCTAAAATTAAGAAACCCCTAGAATACAGTAAAAAAAAAAAAAAAAAAACAGGAACATTGTGTGTACATGTGATTTATTTTAAATTGGCTACTTTATTATTCCAATATCCAAATTTGATACTAAATTCCACAGGGAAAAGGGCTTCTATTTGTGACGCTTTGCATTTGAACATTTGCACATTTTAAACAGGACACGCATTAGCGGAATAAACGTTAGCCAATACAAACGTATTTAAAGAAAACAGTTGATAATGAATAGACAGGAGTCCTGTCACAGGACCAATAATAGCAAAACGAATCACTTATTCTACAAAGAATATCAAGTATCAGTTAGAATAAGACGAATCCGACATATGAGTGCTGTGTTAACAGTAAAGCGTCCGTCATTTAACGAATTTTAAAAACACGGATGGATAGGCTAATACAAAATGCTTTCTGACATTCGGACAGAAAAAAGACAAGCAAGAACAAAATTTAAATTTAGCCCGTCAATTTTCATTTTACAATTATCTTCTGTGTGCGCGCGTCAGTGTTTGTGATAGAGAGCTCGCGCAGCACTGATAAAACGGTACTTTTTAATCCATGAGTAACTAACCAGCTAGTTTTCTTACAAAATAAATATGTAACATAATTAGGTACTTTAGTTATTATTAACACAATAACTTAACACATGCAGGCTACGTTTCTCAACACTGAGAATAAATAAATAAACGCCTGTTTCTCCAGACTGGCGTTTATCAGTAATCCACAAATCACAGCACTTTCATAATCACTAACCCATAGTGATTGCAATTCTATTTAGATTTATAGTT
This sequence comes from Siphateles boraxobius, assembly GCF_051911475.1. Lineage (NCBI taxonomy): Eukaryota > Metazoa > Chordata > Actinopteri > Cypriniformes > Leuciscidae > Siphateles > Siphateles boraxobius. Next base: position 7,923,322 of record NW_027508953.1, read on the forward strand.
CAGCATTACTTGAGCATTTTATCATTTGCCTGGCTGAATGATGTCTTCCTCTTATCCGAGTAACCATGAATGAATGACGGAGTATTTTAAGATAATCCATGCGATCACTCCCGTGTGATAATCAAATCCAGATTAAGTTAACTCAATACAATATTTCAACTTTCCACATCCACCTCAGCCCGTTTCCCTACATGAGTCAGAAGTACTGTGACTATTGTACTGTCCTCGCTTAAATCAGTCAGACGGCAGGCCGCGGGAGTGGAAGGAGGATCGAGCGGGATTATTTATTGCTGTCGATTTTTAATTGATAGGCCTGACACATCTGTCAATCATGCAGAGGGAATTTGAAAGACAACCGTTTATCCCGTAGTTTGCAAAAAAAATTATTCAAAAAAATGAATACCTCGAATAATATATAAACGAATAATGGCGATTAATACCTTTTAATGGCCTCAGTTTTTACTAATTTGATGTACTAACTTTTATACTTTGCAAAACACCGCGGACACCCTGTATAAGCAGAGCGCGGTCACCATACGCAACATCGAAATCATGTTACGTACGTGTAAAGGAGTATTAAGCTGTTCAACAGGTGAATTTCTGTCCACGCGATCAAAGATGGAGGGAAATACAGTACAGGCAACTTTGTGCGCTTCAAAGGACAAATACACACAAAAATATGTCAAAATTTAAACGCATTCAGTTATGTCTTCAGTGAACAAACAGCTGGGAAAGTAATCAAATGCTTGTCTGTGCATTTGGTTTTAAGTGACAGCAGCCTAATAAACCCTCTGCTCTCTCTGTCATTTAAATGTTATTCAAACAACAAAAGAAAACGAGAGAATCATTCACTGCTCTTCACTGAATAACATTAGAACTTTAATATGAATAAGTGTATATGTAATTCATACAGTGAAGACTATGTAATGTTTTATTTACATTTGATTTATTCAATTTCTGTATTGTAGGCTATTATTAGTAGAAGCCTAAATTGTTTATTTCATGCATTTCATTTCTTTGTTGCATTTGTCCTATTGTTTTTTTTTATTATTCTATTTTTATTTGTTTATTGTATTAATGAACGTTACAACTCACTGTTGTTGGTTGACAGTGAAACTGCTCTGAAAGAACAGATTAAGGGTTGGGGGTCATTTTTAGGTTTTTATAAATGCACTGACAGTGACAGGGGTCCCCGGACACAGTTTGGCTTAGGGCCTCCAGAAGTACAGGACCGCCACTGGACAATTGTATAGAATTTTACTATCTATATCTATGCATCCCGACACAGAATCACCAAGGAAACTTCCAAAACTGGTTGAGGAAACAATCTCAACCAGTCTAGAAATACGGCTAATTATTTACATTTAAGCCATTTAGTATCAAGAAAGAATTATTTTGGTTACCACAAGAATTTGAAGCCTTGACTCTTATCTTGCTCAGACACCCTGCCTATAACCTTCCCTTTTCTATTTATCTCTCAATGCGTTCTCATACCGTTGTCTCCTTGAGTGTCTGGGCTGGAGAGCTGCACTGTAATCTGCTGTGACTGTGTTTGTTCTGCTGCTACAGGAAGGGATTGTTGTGACTGTCCAGATACTGCGATGTTTGACTTCTTCCCAACAGACACGGTTCCACCTCGACTTTTCTTTGAGGGAGATGTTTTTACTAGCGTAAGAAAGAAAAAATCATCTTTAATGTGTCAGCACTTTAATGCAGCAGTTGCAAATGTTCCAATGTAACTATCAAACTAACATGTAGGTTTTTTGAAGACTGTGCTGCACATAAACCTCTGGAAACGATCTGAGTAGAAACTCGGCCGATGCACGGATACCGTGTCCTGGTGAGGACATCAAATAGTAAACAAAACACTTTTTTTATCATTTGTTAAGTTCTCTTTTTATTCAGTGTTTGATATGGGTGTGTGACATACCCCATCATGCAGCAGAGCTTTCCATGAGTGCTCCAACTTCTTTACAAGCCTAAATACAGAATGTTATTAGCAAATTATAGGGATTTATTATGAAGAAAACACAAAGATGTGGAAATACAGTCTACCTGTAAGATTGGAGGATATCAATGATGCCGATGAAAACCAGCAATCTTTCTCCTTTTGAATTGAATGCTGGAATTCCTCCCATGCTGCAAAGAAAAAACAAATATTGCCCGTTAACAGTTGTCCAGGCAAAGTAATAATTTCTCAGTAAGAATAATCATAACAGTACAATAGCATCTCTGAAGTAGTGTAAATTACAGTGTAACAGTGTAAATTATTACAAAAAAGGTTCTATTGCCAAACGCACTGACAGTCTTGTGGTATTTTTTGGTGCTTTGCCGTTTCAAGGTGCCAGCCAAAGGTTGATCACTCACCTTTCGTAGGGCTGTGGTGATGACTTGCCCTTGGTCTCCCCTTGAATAGACTCAATGGCTGTGCAGTAAAGGGGCTTCTGGCCTGGTGCCTTTTTCTGGGTATCGGGCACTGCAGTAGACACCTCTTCACCGGCCTTGTCCAAGTTGTGGATACCCATCAGCAGACTGTAGTCCATGATCTTAAAGCTCTGTAGTACCTATAGACAAAAGGATATAAAGAGGAAGAGTGACAGGCACAATTAGCAGATTCAAACTGTAGAATGTTTAAACGGGGTCATGAATTGAAAAAATCATATTTTGACAGAGGTCATTGTGCTATAAAAATATAACTTCAGGAGTCAAGTCACCTTTTTATAATACAGATTGTTTCAAAGCAGCTTAACAGAAATAACAGGAAAATAATGTTGTAATAATATTGTTAAATATAAAATTAAATGTCCCCAACTAAGCAAGCCAATGGCGACAAAGAAGAAGAAAGGCGACAGTGGCAAGGAACCAAAACTCCATCAGGTGACAGAATGGAGAAAAAAAAAAACCTTGGGAGAAACCATGCTCAGTCGGCGGGCCAGTTCTCCTCTGGCCAACGAACGAACAGAACTCAAAACGATTTTGTTTGGTCCAAAAATAGCTTTTATTAAATACCAAGCTCAGAAAATGACTCGTTGCAAATTGTCACATTATTACATCAAAGTGCGACGAAAGACCGCCTCTGCAGAAGATTAACGCCCACTTCTACATCATTGCCCCTTAGCCCCGCCCACCAATTCACACGTCATGTAGTAGTTAATACCAGACAGATGCAAAGAGAGATGTGCAAATGACAATGTATACATCGAAAAGGATGAACTAAGAATAGCCTATAAGACAGGGTGACAAACCATGGTACATTCATTCATAATTCCATTTACACAAAACAACGTAAAAGTCATCCTTTGTCAATTATAACTGTAGTAACTCTAAGTACTTAAACTTTTATTTGCCACAACCAAGACTTATAAACCATATTTAACACACATAAATGTTCCACAATGTTGGCAAATGTTTCTATGTAACAAGATATTTTTCAGCATTGGAAGTTTTCAAAACAATTTCACACATGTAATGGTGGGGACGTTGAAATTATTATTTTAATATGCAAATATCTTAGCCAATTATAGCAGTTGGCGTTTTGAAAGTCTAGAATGTTTACTTCCAAGTCTTGAATGTGGTATGCCCATTAAAACAGAGTTTTTGAAAGAGAGGGTCAAAAACAGGATTGAAAATAGCTTTCTACTTCTAAATTAGGATGTTATTATATGTAAAAATCTTGATAACATCATAATTGGACCTCAGAGAACATTATAAAGTTAAACATCTTTTGTTCATGACCCCCTTTTTTAAAGAATGGATTTAACCATGGGCGGTTTTAGGGTCAGTGGATATTTGGGGCTTAGCCCAGACTTCTGTGGATGCATATGGAGCCATCCTTTTAATATTGGAATGTTAGCTATATACCATAAAATATTACTATAGATCAGTCGTTCTCAAACTTTTTTTGGTCTCGCCCCCCTATAAACCTTTCAAAACGATTCTGAGAATACTGTGAAATAATATGTTGTGAGCCTTATTCTGTGTAAGAAGCCACATCATCTCACAGAAGGATGTTTTCAAGCACTCAACTGATGTTATGTAGTGAGTAATAACGTTTCAAATTGTTATCTTTTGTTGGAAAAGAGGTTCATAAATGCTTGTTTGGAAAGATGTTTGACGCATGTTGCTTTTTCAAATGCATTTTATAAGCGACACAAACTAGCAATGCTTTAAGATGGAGCAGCATTTACTACGGATCACAGAGCCATGCTTCACTGACAAGCTGCACATAAAAAAATATTCTTGTTTACATTCTATCCTCTTTACTTATTATTAATGTCGATGATCACTCCTGTAGCTCAACCAGTAGACCATGCTTTGATTAATAGAGAATGCATGTACTGAAGGAATGAATATCTTAAAATGCAATGTAAGTGGCTTCTGAATAAAAGTGTATGCCAATTGCATAAATGTTAATGGAACTTCTGTCTCCTTACCCGACAGTCTCTCTGAATGGTCCTACAGAGGGCATTGTAGTGGTCACTCTCCAGCAGTATGCCCTCAGGCGTGTCCTGCATAAAGTCTAGGTCTTTGAACGTGGGCACACCCTTGGACTTTTCTTTCGGCGAAGCACGTCGCTTGTATGTGGAGCCCTTCAGGTCGAATTTAAGGTGCATGGGTACAGCGCATGGCAGCAGGTTGTTCATCACTACGATTCGGATGTTCTTCCCCTCTGCCTGAACGCAGTAGAGACCGTAGAACTTGGGAAGCAGTGTACGCATGTTCTGGTTCAGGTTCTAGAAGACAAATGGTGAATTATATGAAGAAAACTACTATGCTTATAATGTTCAAACAACAAAAGAATGAAGTTTTAGTTAACACACTAGTGTTAATTTCGTTAACGAAAACTAAACGAAAATATTTTCGTCAACGCACATTTTTCACCGAACGAAAACTAGACGAGACGAGACTAAAATCCCCACTAATAAACAATAACTGGGAGTAAATCATAAATAATTTTCGTAGACGAATAAAGACGAGACGAAAATGCAGTTCGGTAAATAAAAGACTGGGCTAAAATCTATGGACATTTTAGTTCACGAACAAAGACGAGACGAAAATTACATATTATTATATGATATGTTTTTGTCAAATCCTGTCTCCTCCTCCGCCTCCTCCTCGTCAGCTCTTCCGCCACACACCCACTTTCAAACCTGGAGCGGGCGGGTCGGGCACAGAGTAGCCTACACAACACATGGAGCAGGCAGGAGCTGGATTCACGGCGAGGCGGCGACAGGTTAAAAGTAAAACATGCTAAAAGTAAAACATGCTTTGCACGGGGCTCGGGAGAAAGAGGAGACGTGATATATGGACACATTTTCGCTTCATTGAAGTGGAGAACAAAACCAAATGCTTGATTTTAGTCGAAGGGAAGGAATGTGGCCACATGGTAGCTGGAAAAAACACAACAAACCTGAAGAGACACGTCGCAGTTCACCACAAAGACATTGTGGTAAATTAACAGAAAGATTGTTGGTGGTTGTTTATAATCTAACATTCCTTAAAATTGTGTTTTTTATCAAAAAGATGAGAAAATGTTGAAATGTGAAATAATTTTAGGAAATGTTAAATATTATCTGCTGACAAAAAAGTAAAAGGTTAAAATGATGTCCTGACTAAAACTAGACTAAAATGTTGACAGATTTTGTTGACTAAAACTAAACGAATAAAATTATGTTTTCTTGGACTAAAATAAAGACTAAAATGCTCGACTCATAGTCGACTTAAACTAGACTAAATAAAAATGGGATGATGTCGACTAAATGTGATAAAAACTAACAAGCGATACTGAAACTGGACTAAAACTGAAACTAAATTTAAAAATGGCTGGTAAAATTAACACTATAACACACATAATAATTTTTTCAGTTTTACACGTTAAAAATATTTAATGCAATTAACACAGCATTTGTTTTTTCCAGTCAACCTTTGGCTAGTGTAATATTATATGATCACGCTCTTATTCATGCGAATGCTTTTAAAACATTTGTGGCGAGCAGGAAGAGGCCGAGGGATGTGAGAGAATGGCACGAGGCCGGTGAATGATGTGAGTGATAATGAATTACACCTGTGAGACGCACCGGTCTCGCATCTCTCACGGAGGAGCGGAAGCATAAAAAGAGGAACGACGACAGTGAAGATCAAGAGAGGAACAGGCCTGATTTTATGTTGTGTTTTGTTTCCGTTTTGTGTGGTCAGCAGTTGTCCGTGAGGGGCTGCTGGCTTATACTTTTGTTTTTGTATTTGTTTTATTTTGTGATTTATTTCTTTAAATGTTCGCCGGTTCCCGCCTCCTCCTTCCCTGAATCTTAAACATTGCTACAAGATTCAAGTGCGATAAGACAAGAGAAAGCAGTGCATTACTGCCGGGTCTGTGAATCTCCTGTCTGTGTGACATACACAAACGATTCATTCGCACAGAAAGACGCTTCAGACAGCGTTTAAACGGACAAAAACACACATTATGCCATTTTATTCAGAGTATCCTCACAAGCAGTCTTAAATAAGGTTAAATGAAGTCTGAAAAGAACGTTAAGAGTTGTGAGAAAATGGGATGCGTGTCAGATCCGCGAGATGCGTGTCAGGTCTTAAAGTGACAGCAGCCCAATAAACCTGCTGCTGTTTGTCAGAAGTGGTCCCCCGTCTCTTTATCTGCACAAAACACAACCAGGCACGGAAGATAGAACCGTCCTTTTCTTGTTCGGAAATTTGTGGACTCGATGTCCTGACAGGCTGTAATTCACAACAATTTACCATGACGATGATAAATTGAAATATAATAACTACCGAAAACACACTGAATCACGACCGCTCTTACTGAATACCAACCTACTCTGCACTGAGCAAACGCAGAGCGCGGCCAACGCCCCCCTATTGTGACGTAATATGACGTGATGTTGAAGAAAAAAAAGAAGCGTTTTTTTCAAACGTTTTCTACTAAATTTGTGCCCTTATGTCATGCAAACAATTTTAAATCCTGCATTAACTTTTCATATGGTACTTTCATACAAGGTTATATATTAATTAAAAAAAGGCACTCACTGCTCTTGACTGAATAACTTTTGAAGCTTTAAGGATTCATTTATATTTAACTTATAATATATGCAGTGAAGACTGTTAGACCTAAATGAAAATCTTAAAGCACTGTTTACAAGATTACATTGGTCAAAAACAACGAAAACTGGTCTGACACTGGGCTAATAGAAAAAACCCAATATATTAAGGGCACAGGTAAATGTGACATTTATTATAATGGGTTTATGTTAAGATTGTTTTAAGTTCACTTAAATTAAAAAGTTGTTGTATTTTTTAAAGCCAAATAAATGTTAGAACGTATAGCTTTCAATTATACTGTAATGCTGAATGGCTATAATTGGCTTAAACTGAGGGGAAAAAATCTATTTCATAGAGACATCAGTAGCGGTATTGGTAACGGTGATGCCTTCTTTCATAAAAAGATACAATTAAACAAATGTTTTAAATATAGACAACAGTCTTTATGTTGTTTCTACATTAATTGGGAGATTAAATAATTATAAAAATATACTTAAAACTTTAATGTTAGGTGGGATTAATCGCAATCAATTAGAGAAAAATGTGCGACGAATTAGATTAGACAGCACAAAAAAAAAAAAAAGAAACCCTCACTTACCATGAAGTAACCTGGCAGGAGTGTTTGCAAGAATTCTGCCTCTTTGTGTTGTACCGTCTTAATGATAAACTCATCATCGCTAGAAACGTAGAAGAGAGACCCGCTTGCTCCAGGGTTAGACAATTCGATAAGGGGTTCATTACAAAGAGAGTACTGCAGAAAACACACACACACAGCAGATAACTTGACTGGAGTGTTACACATGTCCATCACTGAGAAGAGCTTTTGTTCATTAAGTCGTAATCTCAAGCAAGAAAAGCAAAAAAACAACAATAATAATATAATCCCATTAAAAAAGAACTTGGACTGAACAAGACAAAACCAAATCAACCTTTTTAGGTGGAAATGAATTGATCATGTTCATCTTACATTAATTTTGTATGGCTTTTCCAGTTAAAATGATTTTGTTATTATTTTTTTTCATTCAGAATGATGTGATAATGAACCATTCAGACCATTTTATGAACCTCTTCGACTAATTAATTGAAAAAGAACCACCCCACAATGGCTTGCAAGCAAGTTTAACTCTACATAAACTCAACAGTAATTTCTAGCTGATGAAATATTTTAGTCATTCACAAAGATTCCCGTAAAAAAAATCCCATTACTATTACAGGCCTAAAACACACAATTTTAAAATGCCCATATATTTCCAGGAAACCATGGAAACCCTGTTTAATGAACAAACAAGATTACCAAGTAGTCGTCAGGTCGGATCCCAAACATCTCTCTGAAGTAGCGGAATGCAATGGGAGCATAAGTTTTAAACTTGAAGTCACCATGGTGATGACCTGGAGTTGAGCTACTGCCTTGACTGAGAGGAAGACAAATACAAGCACATTTTAGTACACAATGTATGACTAAAGGAAAACTTTCCTTTGTCTCATGGCTACTCTTATTTAGACACATATACAAACGCACCTGGGAAAGAAGATGCTTTCTACCACTTCAAAGTCCTGCATGAGCACATCTCTTTCTGGCTTCTGGCTCAAGCTTCCCACGCTGTGGGTGATGCCCAGCTGAATGGCACCTTTCAAAGCAGATGATGTGGTCTAAAGAGGGCACATGAAGAGCAGAATAAGAACATGTTAATGTGTAAAGGCCCGTTCACACAAAGAATGTTATCATCGTTCATCAGCTGGATAAAAAACTGTTCTGAAAGTGATTACAGTAATATTGTTTCTCTGTGCCGTTATCGTTAAATTTGTGGTGTGGACTCTTTGATATTCTTTTATATTAAGAACGATTTTTAGAACCATGTTGTTATCGTTATAATTATCACCCTTGGTGTAAACAGGCCTTAGTACACAAAAATGCAAGACTAAAAATATAGCACTAATGCATGGGTCTCTGCATGCAATTTAATAAAACTAAAAGAGAGGAGCATAAACACAAGGTCTGCTAGTTTTATCTGTATGTACATGCCCATACCATTTACTAGGCTTTGTCACTGTGCCACACAAACAACAGATAACACAATAATGATCTATGTAGATATGACAGACTCAGGAATGCGTGTCATTAAACTGAGATTGGTCATTAAACTGAGATTGGAAGTTGAACTGCTGATTCTTTGGATCTGGTCTTATCTCCAACAAATATCTATTTTTGAAATATTTACAGGATATCAAAAATACACAGCTCGAACCTTTTTATACGTAGTCTCCCCAGTAGGGTCAATTCCTCGGTGGCCCAATGTCTTTTTGTTCGTCTGGGATGAGCTTGAGATGCTCAGACCCTGAAAGATAATGACTGCTCAATAGACACATCAGACAACAAGACAAAAACTTTGAACCAAAAACTTAAAACCATTTATATGTTTATATTTAAAGCATTATTCATTTATTTACATCAATTATAGAATGGTGAAATTCTCATGATTTCACTGGGAGATTTTTCTGTAGTGATTGGCAGCTTCAATGATTATAAAGTGAGCGCTCTTAGCTCGCATCCTGTTTATAACCCATAAACAATTTGAAGAAATGTTTGGTTGTTTATGCTGCTCAGTACACTGCAAACTAAGTTTCTGGATTTACAACTTTAACGCCAGATTGAATCTAAAACCACAATGACTGACAGTTATATCACCATAGCAACAGACGGAAAAGAACAAATCTGATACTGTATGTCAAAATACACTCACCTAAAGGATTATTAGGAACAGCATACTAATACTGTGTTTGACCCCCTTTCGCCTTCAGAACTGCCTTAATTCTACGTGGCATTGATTCAACAAGGCGCTGAAACCATTCTTTAGAAATGTTGGCCCATATTGATAGGATAGCATCTTGCAGTTGGAGATTTTTGGGATGCACATCCAGGGCACAAAGCTCCCGTTCCACCAAATCCCAAAGATGCTCAATTGGGTTGAGATCTGGTGACTGTGGGGGCCATTTTAGTACAGTGAACTCATTGTCATGTTCAAGAAACCAATTTGAAATGATTCGAGCTTTGTGACATGGTGCATTATCCTGCTGGAGTAGCCATCAGAGGATGGGTACATGGTGGCCATAAAGGGATGGACATGGTCAGAAACAATGCTCAGGTAGGCCGTGGCATTTCAACGATGCCAAATTGGCACTAAGGGGCCTAAAGTGTGCCAAGAAAACATCCCCCACACCATTACACCAGCCTGCACAGTGGTAACAAGGCATGATGGATCCATGTTCTCATTCTGTTTACGCCAAATTCTGACTCTACCATCTGAATATCTCAACAGAAATCGAGACTCATCAGACCAGGCAACATTTTTCCAGTCTTCAACTGTCCAATTTTGGTGAGCTCTTGCAAATTGTAGCCTCTTTTTCCTATGTGTAGTGAAGATGAGTGGTACCCGGTGGGGTCTTCTGCTGTTGTAGCCCATCCGCCTCAAGGTTGTGCGTGTTGTGGCTTCACAAATGCTTTGCTGCATACCTCAGTTGTAACGAGTGGTTATTTCAGTCAAAGTTGCTGTTCTATCAGCTTGAATCAGTCGGCCCATTCTCCTCTGACCTCTAGCATCAACAAGGCATTTTCGCCCACAGGAAAATTCGCAGCATACTGGATGTTTTTCCCTTTTCACACCATTCTTTGTAAACACTAGAAATGGTTGTGCGTCTGGCACCAACAACCATGCCATGCTCAAAATTGCTTAAATCACCTTTCTTTCCCATTCTGACATTCAGTTTGGAGTTCAGGAGATTGTCTTGACCAGGACCACACCCCTTAATGCATCGAAGCAACTGCCATGTGATTGGTTGATTAGATAATTGCATTAATGAGAAATTGAACAGGTGTTACTAATAATCCTTTAGGTGAGTGTATATGCAAACTAATAGACCTGCCACATTTTCTGTGTTTCTTTGTCCTTCATTGTATTACACATTTTTCACTTGATCTTTTTATAAACTACGATTACTAAAACATTTGAAAACAATAATTTATATTTTCAAATAGTTAACTAAAATAGTAAATTAGTTTTACAATGATATCAAAATTGGTACAAAGAAGAGAACCATGAAATTTATCTGGAATTGGTACCGACTACTGGAACTTTGGAACAGCGACAGGACAACCCTAGTATAGAGCAATAAATAAATTGGCCATTTTATAATAACAACCACAAAATAGTGGAATGTGAATATGAAACTATTAAAGCAACAAATATAATAAGCATATAATTACCTCCGAAGAAGCCATCTTTCGATTTCCAGGAACACCTACAGTAGGAAAAAAAAACTTCTCCATAAAAATGACTAATGAAAAAAGCCATTAGGCATTACGGTGCATTTATGGATTGTTATGTAAAGTATCTTGCCAAGCAAAAATGCAGAGCTCAAACTCAAGAATGTGAAGCATGAGACTGTCTTAGACTTCCCATTTTCCCTATGCACTGGTATCCTAACCAGACACTGGAGTTATTATAATTTTCTTTTCTGTGAAAAGCTACACTACAAATAAAATGCAAAAAAAAAATGCAAATACGAATGCTAAATAGCTCTTCAGACTTCAGATGTGTTAACCACAACTGTGAGTGTAAACATGCAGCATGCACAGACACCTGGGTTTCAATTCCTTTGTTCTTCCAAGAAAACACTGTAACCCAATCACACCAGCTGAGTCTGAAGTGGCACTATGATTAAAATACAGACAAGAACAACCCAAGCAGTCATGGGCCTAGTGCAGACTGTCTACAACACTGATATTCAAATTAGAGATCATATGCAAACACAGCCACACATGTGCTTTTACACACATGCATGAACCTTTCTGCTGGAATAACCTCCAAAATAAAGACATCTGAAGAGTGACAACAGGGATTAAAGAAGCAAAAGAAAAAATTATAATTCTACTAACACTTATGAAATATTAAAAAGTGAGCATCTTTAACAGTCCATTTTCAGAATCTTATTTTGTTACAAAGCATTAATCACTTATCTCAGCACCATAATACACATTTATATGATCTATGTGCCGCTAAACGCTATTATAAGAGCTATTGAATATCTGCAAATTATAAAATCAACATGTGTGTGTTAAATTGAAGGGTAACAAAAACTTAAAAATCTAGGTGAATTAGCTACTTATTTTGATGTAGCCTAATGGCTGATAACCAATAAATGGCAAATTTTACCATTCTATATTATTTTTAGTAAATAAAACACAATAAAAAAATCAATAGTTTTGTATGCTCTATAATACCGATTGAAGGTTGGGAAACATTATTATTTTTCATTTTTTTGAAAGAAGTCTCTCATGCTCATCAAGTCCACATTTATTTGATCAAAAACACAGAAAATACAGTAATATTGTGAAATATTATTACAATTTTAAAAAATGTTTTTTCTTTTTTAAATATACATTAAAACATAACTTAATCCTGTGATGCAAAGCTTAATTTTCATCAGCCATTACTCCAGTCTTAAGTTCTAGTCTTCCTTTTAGGAATAAACGCTGTTCTTTTTAACTTTTTGTTCATCAAAGAATCCTAAAAAAGTATCACAGTTTCCAAAAAATATATTAAGCAGCACAAATGTTTCCAATGTGATAATAACAGAGTATCAAATCAGCATATTAGAATGATGGAGTAATGGCTGATGTAAATCCAGCTTTGCATCACAGAAATAAATTATATTTTAAAGTATATTAAACTAGAAAACCATTGAAATAATATTTCACAATATAACAGTTTTTTCTGTATTTTTGATCAAATAAATGAGGCTTGATGAGCATAAGATACTTCTTTCACTTTGACCGGTATGTGTGTGTGTGTGTGTGTGTGTGTGTGTGTGTGTGTGTGTGTGTGTGTGTGTGTGTGTGTGTGTGTGTGTGTGTGTGTAATGTATGGTTCAGTGTACTATACAGTGGTGATTGTTCCACGTGTGCTCAAAGCACTAACTACACAATCCTTGCTATAGGAAACCACACGACTAGTTTACTATACGTGAGATCATTCTTTGAAGCTAGAGGACAGTAAAACAGCTTAATCTACTGTACAATAATAATGTGTCATAAACATGGTCATAAACAACAAGAGGAAATAAAATGCTCTCTTACTGGAGCTCGCTCCATCCGTGGAAACTACAGCCGGCGTAGCCATTTTCTGGCGGAAGTTTCATATGGTCCTGCTTGTTTTCACTTGTGGTTTATGCAACACACACAGCCCTGAAAGATCACAATCAATGTCCAAATAAAGTCTGTTAGTCAACCCAAACCTGAAGGAGACTAACTGACGTAAGGTTACAAAAGTTACTTAACTTAGTGTGGCAGTATTTTGCCGTGATATGTACTAAATGAGTGTGTTGGTTACACACTACTTTAACCTGCCATACTTTTACTTTATCATTTAAAAACTCTCGCTATATAAAAATGTGGTTGTTTGTTTGCTTACTTCCATACTAAAGGCTTAATGGCTAGAAACCCACAACTACAACAGGTAAGAGCGCTTACCTCAACTAAATCTCTTCGTTTTTTACTCAAGAATAAAAAACAGTATAGTTAAACTTCTGTTTATGTTCGCAGAACGGCTCGCTGTCTCGTGCGAATCTCTGATGTACTCGAAATTGTTGTTATTATTACTTTCCTGGGTCCATCCGAATTCCGAAGTAAATAACCCGCTGAATCGCACGGAAGCGTCCTCCCTCCTCTCGAGCCTCCCAAACAAGCGGAAGTGACGTTGTTGCGCAGCTCTGTCCTGCTAGGCGCGTGCGGTGGCCCTTATTAGACATTCTCTGGTCGAACTCACAAGAGTAGAATGGCTCATTCTTGGGCAAATCTGTTTCACTCGAGCTTCAAAACCTTTTTGCATTTTCCCCTGGACTGAACGAGGACATTTGGTCATTTATAAACTTAGAATATTTAAGAATAGTTCACTTAAAAATGAAAATTCTGTAATCATTTGCTCATCCTCAAGTTGTTTCAAACCTGTATGAATTTCTTTCTTTAGCTGAAAACAAACAAACAAAGAAATATATATATTTTGAAGAATGTTGTTAACCAAACAATTGATGGACCCCATTGACTTCCATTGTATTTTTTATCCTATTAAGTCAATGGTGTCCACAGTCTATGGGTGCATCGATTGTCAACGAAGTTCTTCAAAATATCCTTTGCAGAAGAAAGAAATGCATACATGTTTGAAACAACTGAGGGTGGGTAAAATAAAGGGCACAAGGGACCTGTCTAACGAAACAGCGTTGACTCAAGTGTCTTTTTTTCTCTTTTTTTATATAAAATGTGCTTTAGGCAAAACATGTTTAACAATAATTACATCTATTACAAATCATATACAAACCTTACAGCATACAGTTAGGCTTTGACAAAGCTGAAAATACACTGGAAGTTTGCCATATAAGACTATTTTATGGAAGGTAGCTAGTTGCAAGTACAGTTACATAAAACGCGTTTTTACATAGATTGTTTCAAAGCCGTTTCTAAAAACAGTAAAGTAACAGTGTTACTGTTGTAAAATCCACTTATGAAACAACTTCAATTTTAGCTGTAAAGTTGCTCGGAAGACAGTAATTTTTCAGCTCAATTTCGTTAAATGTGGATTCAATTCAGATCAATAATGGTGTCATTGTTGCAATTAGGCAAAGTTCAATTGTGGAAAAAGTTCACAGCAGCTCCACAGAAGACAATAGTTAGTATTCACCTCAATTTAGTTCAAGTTTTTGTGTTGCCTATATAATTTTTTTACATTCTGGTATGTATTGAGGAACATTATATTTCCATAAAGGGTAAAGAATCATACCAGTTTGGGTGTTTTACAACTACATTTATTATTGTATAATGTCACTAAATTAGGTATAGAACTATCAAGATGCTGAAACTCCATTCTTGAAGGTTACAATTTCTTTCAAAAAATTTATTCTTTTAAAACAAAATCTTTTGTGAAATTCTTTCACTAAATTCCCAACCTTTACATTTTTACCTTAGGAATTAGGCCGAATGGCAGCTGATATACATTTATGATTTGTGATCCCAAATACATTTATCATGCAAACAAAAACATTGGATGTGGAAGATAGACAACAGTCAAGATTAAACAATGAAAAGGCTTCAAGTTTATTTGAATTTTATTACCACTTTGGAAATACATTGAGTGATTTTAAGCTGCTGCGCATCTTGTTTTTCATGTTTTCTATGGCATACAATACATGTGAAAAAAATATATTGATGCACACTGCACACCGGGTTGTATTTCAGCTCTTCTGTGCATGTTTAATATTACTTGACAACATGTTATATTCTGACTCTTCACAGTTGTTTAATTGACGCAGGTTTTGTGCTGCTAAATCAAATAAAAATGTTCAGATTGTCATTTAGCATCTTGACCTTTAACACTTGTTGGGGTACCAGGTGAAAACCCTATCAGGTGATATTACGGGGGCCCTGTAACCAATGAGGGGTTTGTAAAAGGGGTTAGCAGCCTTTTTTTGAAAGCAGTTCCACCTTTCTTCTTGTTTCTTTTCACAGCACTCATGGACCAAGGTCATGGTGGAGTACTCATCAATACAGAAATGGGTCAAAGCATTTTCCCACTGCAAAAACAAGGGGGGGAAAGACAATTATTTTTCTGTTCAGCATTGCTGTAGAAAAATGATATGTTTCTCATTCTGTGTACTCACTGCCTGTTCCGCACAGCAAAGGATCTGTCCATTTCCATGGGCTAAACCTCCATAGCAGCACCGACTGAACCATGCCTCTAGTCTGTTTACTGCCTTTCCAGCACGACGAGCGTAAGCGTAACTGGATGGAGGGAAACTGGAGGCAGGGTATCTGGGGCGGCCATTGCCATGAAGACAGATCGCCTTGAGATTGTAAACCGAAGGTCTGGCTGGAGGAAAGTTTGATTCCAGCAGCACCTCAGGGTAAAATTTCTGTCCCACTAAATGGAAGAAGGACAAAATAACCAAGTAGCCGAAGTTGATAAAGGACAAGATATTAATACATTTTAAAAGTAACCTTTTTTGTCAAGGTCCCTCTTAAATGTATAAGAAGGTCAGATAATGAAACATCAACTATCTATTAGAGAAATACGTATTACATTTATTCATTTAAAAGATGCTTTTAAGGCTTTTTTTTTTTTGCTCCAAAATAAGAAGACAATAAATTAAATAAAGTTTTGTAGATTAGGCACATACCTCCCAATGAAATTAGATGAAGAATCAAAGTAGTCACAAGTGTGCTTTTCCAAAACATGACTGGTTATTTTCTGCAGTAAAAATATCCTTCTTTTCAGTTTGCAAATTCGCACTGTTTTCTTCAGTTCTTCAGGTCTGATTTAAAAGACTGCAAGGCTTTATTAAAGGGATGGAAGGGGAATTAAAGGCGGGCCAAAGTTGGTGGGTCAGCGGAGTTTGAAGTACGTAGATAAGGGCCTACGGTTATCTGTCTTTAATTAAACTCCCCCATAATGTGAATTCAAGGTCAAAACAGTGGATAGTCAAAATACGAATGGCTAGTTCTCCAAATTTCACTAAAGTCACAGTGAATGCAATAAGTACTGATAAAGTTGTGGTCAGAATTATTGGCACCCCTGGTAAATATGATCAAAGCTGTCTGTAAAAATAAATCTGCATTGTTTATCCTTTTGATCTTTCATTCAAAAAAATCGCAAAATTATAACCCTCCATTGAAGTGAAAGAGTTGAAAGTGGGGGGTAAATCACATTATGAAATAAATGCTTTTCCTCCAAAACACATTGGCCATAATTATTGGCACCCTTTTATTAAATACTTTTTGCAACCTCTTTTTGCCAAGATAACAGCTCTGAGTTGTCTCCTATAATGCCTGATGAGTTTGGACAACACCTGACGAGAGATCAGAAACCATTCCTCCGTACAGAATCTCTCCAGATCCTTCAGATTCACAAGTTCATGTTGGTGCTTCAGCTCTCTGGTTCAATCCACACATTTTCTATAGGGTTCAGGTCAGGTGACTGGGACGGCCTAGCGGAGGCCATCAGGGTTTTGATTTTTTATCTGTTGGTATTCGCTAGAAATCCATGATACCATGTATCTGAACAAGATGTACAGGACCTCCAGCAAAAAAATAGGCCCACAATGTTAAAGATACAGCCGTATATTTAACCGTGGGCATGGGATACTTTTTATCCCCTTTTGCACCAAACCCGTCTGATTGGTTTGCTGCCATTAAGCTCCTTTTTTTAGCTTCATCTGACCATAGAATCTCCCTTCTGAAGTTCCAGTCGTGTCTGACAACTTAATATTCCAGAGTTTGTTTTGGATGAGCAAAGAAGTTTTTCTTAAAACCCTCCCAAACAACATGTGGTGATGTATAGGTGCTGTTTGATTTTATTTTGAGGCTTTCTGACCCCAAACTCAACAAATCTCTGCAATTCTCCATCTGTGATCCTTGGAGAGTCTTTGGCCACTCAAACTCTCCTCCTCACCGTGCATTAGGATGATAGACACACGTCCTCTTCCAGTCAGATTCGTAACATCTTTAGTTGATTGGATCTTCTTAATTATTGCCCCTATGGCGGAAATGGTTATTTTCAATGCTTTAGCTATTTTCTTACAGCCACTTTCTATTTTGTGATGCTCAACAATCTTTTGATGCACATCAGAACTATATTCTTTGGTTTTACTCATTGTGATGGATGAATAAGGGAATTTGGCCTTTGTGTTTCCTCATATTTAAACTCCTGTGAAACAAGAACTCATAGCTATGTTCCTAGTCACTATGTCGCTATGTTCCTAGGTGTGCTAAAAAATGTAAATATATACTCATTTATTTTATAAAGTGACACCCCCCCCCCACACACACACACACTTTCAGGCATTTTACTTCAATGAAAGGTTAGATTTTGGCACAAAAAAAAATATAAAAGATCAAATGGAATAAACAATGCAGAATTTTACCAGGGGTGCCAATAATTGTCATGTCATGCTTTTGCCATGAATTTCAATAGCTTCAGTGCATGTGCAAAGCGGCAGAAATTATAATTTGGTTTATATTAGTTCATACAAATTCACAGTTTTCTCAAATTGTTCTAGTAATGATGATATCAATTCAAATACACTATTGCATTTTTTATTTACTGATATCTGACAATTATGGGAAAAGTAACAATCACTTTGATTTTTTAATTTACACAGGCCGGTCTATGAGTTTTAAACCCTCATCTGACATTCTGATTTAGCATGTTTCCCGTACTTTTTTAAGTGTGAGAAACAGGTGATGTTTTTAGGGAGGATTTATGAGACTGTGAAACGTATTTGCGCATTTAAGCTGTTACCAGCACATAAATTTATCATATCAGCTACCAGAAGCCTTTTTTCTGACCATTGTTAATAGCAACTCATGGGCAAAAATACAAAAATAGATCATGATTCATGGGAATATCTTATCTTATCTTTTTTTGTTGTTTATTAAAATGGATTGCTCAAGTACATGAGAGAAATACTCCCATGACCTCTTGCAAACCAGCCAGTTCTGCTGGTAATAATGTGATATGTCATTGAGGAGCTGCATAGAGAACAACATATCTTGATGTATTCTGGCAGCTGAACAAAGCAAGACAAATACCAATTTTAGCAGGGAGTTCTGAGAAATTCTTTTTGAGATGTACGGTATCGCTGAAGAACTTCTTCATCATCAAGTTTGGAAATCCCATTTAATTATTTCCCAGTCGTGAACAAATATGAAAGAAATGCTGAACAGGCTGTTTTATTATTATTGTTTATTTATTTAAGTTTCTGATATGTAGCTTTAGTTGAAATATAGAAAGAATGATGTTTATTTAAAAAATAAATTACCTATTATGGGGTGTAATCAATAATTTAGCTGTTGTATATATACAGTGTATATACAGTATATATATACAGTATACATATATATATATACACACACTAAAAAAAGGTACACTCTCTTCTTCCAAAATGTACTAATATGTAACTTTAACATTCCCTAATGTGTCCTTTTTGAAAGGGTACAGACTATATGTATGCTGTATATTTAAGAAAAAAGAAGGCAATTATGATACATTATTGACACATTGTTTATTCCTCATACACTACAAGTCTCTGTACTCCTTGTGCACTAACTTATTATTGACACACGTTTTGTGTTGCTAATACAAATGATCAGGTAGTCATATGGCATTAAGAAATAATCATTTAGCATCTTTAACAGGTTTTGGGGTCCCAGTTGAAAATCGTATCAGGTGGTATTATGGGGGCGCTGTAACCAGAGAGGGGTTGGAAGGAGGGATTAGGAGCATGTCTTTCAAAGCAGTTCCACCTTTCCTCTCCCTGCTTCTCACAGCACTCATAGACCAACGTCATGGCGGCGTACTCCTCAGAACAGAAAAGGGACAAAGCTGTTTCCCACTGCAAAAACAATGAAAATAGGGATCAGTATGTCTCTTTATACAGTATGCCTGTTCTCAGTCTGTACTCACCGCCTGTTTGGCGCAGCAAACGACCTGCTGGCATCCATAGGACACACCTTTCTGGCAGCACTCACTAAACCACGCTTCTACTCTATTTACTGCAGTTCCCGCTCGATTGAAATATCCGTAAAATGAAGATGAGATGCAGCTGGCAGGAAATCTGGGACGGCCATTTCCATGTACACAGATGGCATTGAGGTTTTCCAGTGATGGTTTGGCTGGAGGGAAGAAGGGCTCCAGTTGCATCGGAGAGTGAATGTGCCTTCCTCCTGCTTGTGAGATGGCACAACAAATGAGTAAATCAAATTTAAATAAATAATAAAATAGAAATATGGCATGCTCAATTTTAACTTTGCTAAATTCAAATTTAAGTTTTTTGTACTGTCAGTATAAAATATATATGTGTTTGAGTGTGTGTCTATTTGCCAGTGAGTCAATTGACACCTAAATTGCTGCATGCTGCAATTTATGATTAATTTATGAATATTTTGCATTTTTCAAGCCATACCTCCTAAAGTTAGCTGAAGAATTAGAATGATGCTGAGTGTAGTTTTCATTTCCATTGCAGCTTATGTCCTGAAGTGAATGATTCGGGCCAAGTTGGACTGTCAGTGCCTATTTAAAGAGGTGGATTGACGTCTTGAAGGTCAGATAATATTGTGATGGTTATGAACAGTACGTACAAATCTGAGCAGCAAAAGTTCATCAAAGTTCACAGATGTTACAAGGAGTGAAAATCTTACTGATATCCATGCCACAACACAGATTAGATATTTCGCAGTGTTGACAAAGTCCTAGTGGTTTTGTATTTTGTTTGTTTTAGTATATGGTCTTGGGGATATATAACTCATGAAGAGAGTCATAATTCAGGATATTTGGGAGATCATTTTTTATTTTTGGGGGAGGATCAAGTGTTCCAATTTACATGAATTCACCCCACATAACATAATGAAATGAAATGAAATGTAACAATCTATGTAAATGATGAAATATTAGTTGTGATTTGAGCCTCTAAAAACAGATGGTCGACACAATATTACACTGTACAAAAAGAGACATTTACAGATTAAGAAGAAAAATAAACGGTTCAGTTTGAAATAATTTTTTATAAATTGATAATGTACTTAATTTGCAACCCAACCTGCTGGCTTAAAATGTGTAAGCCAATTTTCTGGGTTATTATTTTGTGATTTTTTTTGTGAATTGGATTTTTTGTGATTGAAATGTGTGCATTGATTGTGGGTTGTTGAAGGATGTGACGGATGTGAAGTATACACTTGATGCATCCTTCAAAATGAGCTGAATGAAGGACGCGATATGAAGGCTGCCTTCCAAGGATCCTTCAAACTTTCCTCCAGACATCTTTCAGACATCCTTTGACGGAACTTGTTGACATGCAGCCCAGATATGCAGCCTTATAGGACGTAGCCTTCCGATTAAGAAGCACCACTCATGTGCACTTGCGGTCTTGTTGACTTACAAATGACTTACTCATTTGTCATTTTAGGTTTCTGAAGGGTGCTCGTGGGTGCCTCTTTGCAGCCGATATGCGCCTTTGTTGCGCACTTTTGCAGAACCCACAATGAGCGAGATCCACAGCAGGATTCTACCCGACAGTCAAAGCGCCATTACATCACGAAAGTGCGGACTCAGAGGAAGATCGCGAGGGCTTTAAGGCCCCGATGTACTCATTGGCAAAGTTATTTTTCGTTCTTCGCTTTGGGGTAAAAAATGTTTGAAATGCACCAGTATACTGTTAGCCAACATCCTGACGCCGCCAATGCTGCTAAAAGTGGCATTTATGAGTGTGTTAATATGTGATGTGTAGTTTCCTATGAACAACAACATAAACACACAACAAAAATGAAATCGATGAGAAAACAGTACTTAAAGGGATAGTTCACCCAAAAATGAAAATTCTGTCAGTATTTACTCACCCTCATGTTGTTCCAATCCCGTAAGACCTTCGTTCATCTTCGGAACACGAATTAAGATATTTTTGATGAAATCTGAGAGCTGGATCACTCCTCCATACTAGTCCATAGGCTTCTTCAGGGATTGAAACTTGCCAGCCCCGAAAAGTTATTAAAGACATTGTTAAAATAGTCCAAGTGACTACAGTGGCTCAATCTTCAATCTCAATCTTAAGTTTATCAAGCGACGAGAATACTTTTTGTGCGCAAAAACCCCCCAAAATAACAACTTTATTTCAACTATTAATTTCCTTTTCTGTGGGCCTCGAGTCAGTTCACTAGTGATATAGCGTAAGCTTCTGGCACCAAATGGCACACTCCGGACTTGTGAACTTCCTCAGAGTCCACACTTCGGTGACGTCATGAAGTGCAGATCTATAGGGCCCTTAGCGCGAGTCCGCGAGGGCGCATTGAGAGGTATTTTTGGGACAGTCTCAATCGTCACGCCGGAAACAGGAAGAAGGTCTCAGCTCAGACGTCGAAGCTGAATAAACTTTAGCATCAAGAACAGGATTTATTTTATTTTCCCAAATTTTATGTCCATGTGAACTACACACCCTGCCTTTACAGTTCTATAATTGTATATGCCACCTGGGCATTAGAATAGATGTCATGGTTATGTAAATGATCAACACAGTTGTACATAATAATACATAATGTTCAATTTTAACACAAAATTAAAATGTAAATGAGTTTAAGAAAAATGTATAGGTTTCAATATTAATACTACGTTTACATGACTCAGTAACATTTTGGCTGTCACGCTATGGCTGTCACGGGTGGTTCATGTAAGCCCCAATAGTTCCAAAACATACGCTGGCTGTCATGTTCTTCTATGGGACAGACAGCAGCGATTACATTATTGAACGGCAAATATAAAATAAAACACACACCCAAAAACTTTTTCAGCTGTTACTGCATTATTGCATTTAGTCAATGTCAGTTTTGCATTTGGAGAGGCAGGGTGACAACGAAATAGCCTACTGTAGCCTATAACTTAGATAAGTTTTAGGGTTTTTATGGAGGGAAAAGCTTAGTGTTCATGCTCGCATGGGTAGTACCACTGGCTTTAGCGGCTCATCTGATGATGGACGTCTCATGATATTTATTTTAGCACAACTGGGCTGTTTAGGCTATTGATCCGTGATCTTGCTTATAATTTCCAATCAGCCATTAGCCTACCTTCGTGGTCACGCAAAGAGGTCTGCAGTGACGGTCCGTTCAGAATTCCTACCAACATAAAATATAAATAATTACGCTGTGCATGTACAAATGAATGATTTAGGAGGGAAATAGACTGATCCCATAACGTAGAAAGCAACGACTATATTTGCAGCAATGTTCGCTAAATATTAACTTCATAAAATGAAACCGGAGAGATAGTTAATGAGTGAATAAACTATGTTTCTAAATACGTAGCTAAATAACTGTTAACGGGATTCATTTCAGTATGGCTAATGTACCCCTTTATCCTACCCTAATCATAGACTAAACCATTCATCAGAAAACACACACAAATACATAGGCTATACGATGTAGCCTACTGTGTACAGTACACATATATTTCAATTACACATTACTAACACTAACCCATACACATAATATATTAATTGTAATATATATATATATATATATATATATATATATATATATATATATATATAAATGCATGTGTATTTATGTATGCCTGTATGTATTACACAAACACACATTTTGTCAAATATGCATATATACACAGCCTAACCCATTTAAATAAATGAGTTGTGTGTGTATATATCTATGTATATATATATGTATATATATATATATGTATATATATATATATATATATATATATATATATATATATATATATATATATATATATATAGGCATATAAAAATATTATTATTAATAATATTATATACATCAGGTTACCGTAAGTTAGCTAACGTTAGTGACACGTAAGCTATAGCTGCAATTAACCTATTATCTTCCAATAAACATTAACTAAAACTGGCTACATAAAATATAACTACTGACTAGATTCACGAGAGGTCGGCTAATGTGTTTAAAAGTTTTTAAAAAAATACAGTGATTTCATTAATTTACCAGCGAGCGTACTTCGGAAACACTGAAAATGAATGGGGTTCAATGCTGGAACTATCAGCAAAGAGTTTAGAAGTACTTCTATACTCTTTGCTATCAGTGTTAAGAACTATTGGATGCTCCACGACACGCATTACTTCCGCATTTCAAAGTTCCTATGGCGGTCTATGGGAGTGACGCAACTCTTTCTCTCTACTATGGCACTGGGCCTACGGACTCGTAGACTCGGCGAGCACGCGCAATTTACGCCATTTGGGTCAGGGCCTCTGTTGTTGTACGTCACGCATCACCAGCGTCGGCCAATAGCGAGCCTACATGTGACGTAGCTCTACGGAATCACACTAGAGTTGTACTAAAAATACTAAGTAAACTTCCATTTGTTAACTTGTCACAAAACGGATCATATCAGCAGTAGGATTAGGAAACCTAAATAGAAGCATGACCAAATAAAACCAGTAACATATCAGGTTATCGTCAGTGCACTAAACACTAAAATAGAAATAAAATAAAAATGCTGGATACTGAATGGGATAATAGGCTACTGAATATAAAAGGTTTAGTAATTCATGGCCTGCTCATGCGGGAAAACAATAAATACCTTCCTATTAACCAGATTGAAAAAATTATAATTAGATTATAGGCTACATATGCATACATTTTAACATGGACTTCTGAGGAGGTTACAGAAACATAGGTGTCAGGTTGCTGTGGGCTGCTGAAGACGAGGATACGGGATCTGCGATATTTGTACTTTATTTACAAACTTCACTTCTATAAACATACAGGAACAAAGGAAAGGAAACTCCAGGACTTCAAAACACTCAACCATACATCGACGACGACCAACAAACACTGAGGGAAAACACAGGGATATGTTCAGAACACTGAACATATCAAAACCATGACAATAGGCCTACCTCATTCTAATTCTTTCCAGTATAGTGAATTGTATTGAAAATATGTACATGTATTCAAATGTTTCATTTTATTATAGCCCTATTATATTAGATATTAAAATACCTTTCTTGTTAATTAAGTGGAAAATCTGTGTAGAACATGCCGTTTTAATGTACTGGCTGTTTGATATTCATCCTATGATTGTAAAAAATTTTTTTTTTTAATCAGATAAAATATACTGAATATAATTATATATTGAAAATAATATATAAATAATATGTATTGACTATATTATATAGGCTAGTAGGCCTATATAAATATTATATTTATATATGGCCTTTTCTTATTTTACTTTTTACCTCCAATTTTATTGCAGAACAATTGAGAAAAACAAAATATGGTTTCTTTTGGAAACTACAGTGCAGAAAAAAAGAGGCTGTGTTAAACAAACTGATATTGACTCTGAAATTGACTGGTGGTCAATATCAACAACAAGCTGGGTGGTGGGATTCATGTGCCCTCTAGTGGTGCAATATTGTAACTATCCTAACTTTTGGGTTAGGTTGCAACAAGTCGGGATCTTTAACATTGATATTTTAATCTATGGATCATGATAATCATTGTTTAATTCTGTGTTATTACAGCATTCGGTACCAGGAATGTGTTACGGAATGTTAATGTCCCTCAGCAAAGGAAACATTGACAAAAATATCCCATGAATCAGGGTTAATAACACTGTGTCAGGCTGCAAGACACTTCAGAGTCAATAATATCAAATAACATTTTTAACTTTACACAACTTGCTTTTTAGAATTAATATTTCTTTTGTTTCAATCAAACTAACTTAACAAAACAAAAAAAAACTTCGGTAGCCTATGTCATGTCTGCAATAGCGCCACCCAAAAGAAATTCACACACAATTCACGCCATTGGTGGAGGCAGTCTTTGTGTAGGAGTAGACTGGTCTCTTAAAACATCCTTCCTCACACCCAAGACTATTTTTAAAGTATTTACAAATTTATATGAACAGAATAAACCTACAATAAAAATTCGTGTAGGCTTTTTGATGTGCTTTTTTATTTTCAGAATGTAAAAAAAAACCCAATACATTATGAAATTAGCTATATATTTTATTAGGAAAATACCGTCTTAGCCGGTTACTCGTTGCAATTTGAGGAAGGTCATTGATACATACAGATTACATTCATAAATGTAATGGGTGAACTTTATTTTAGGCTATAGTAGGCAAACATGCACTTACATGTTACAGCATGGCTACTTACCTAAGAAAGTATGAGTAATATAACTTATTGCAATGTATATATAGGCTAAATATGTAGCCTACATGGGGAACAGGACTGTAAAATAAATGACTGAGCATAAATAAATTAATCTAAGGTGCGAAATTCAATACGTTAAGACCTGAAAAGTTTCCCCTTAGACACTGCTGCATGTTTCAATTAAAGCATTTTTTTTTAAAAAGTAAAAAAAAAAATATTTAAAAAAGGTGGAAAAAAGAAGAAGAAGAAAAAACGGGGCAAACTGATAGGTCAGATATGGCCGCGAGAAACCAATTTCATTTTGCAAATGCGTCACGTGTCATTGCTAGAATGTTAAAACCAGAAATGAATGTTTGTTGCTTAACTGGTCCGACTGGTCACATTTGAATGACTGAATGAGGGAAAAGGAAAGATCACGGTAGCCTATAGGAGAAAGATAGGTGTAGCCTAAAGAGGTAATATATTTATTTTAGTCTTATTTGCGGTTGTTTTATGCTTCTTTTGAATGAATGAATTAAGCATTTATATAGCGCTTTATGTACAACTGTAAAGCGCTTTATCTTTTGTGATATTGTGTTCGGTGAGCGCCATGTCATAACATCTGTCCACTCCACTCCCAACCAGCCGTTGTTGATAGCCTACTCTTCTGTGTGCGAACTGCTCTTGGCGAAGGTGAGTTTCATACCACTCATCTGAATGACACATTCTTTGTAGTGTTGAAATATGTAATAAGCTTCTGTCATGTAGGTTATGGCAAATAATTAAAAAATATCAGGACAGCATTTCAAACTTTTTGCATTCAAACTTTGACTGTATGGCTCCAGATGGCAGGAATATGGAAGTAAAATGATGACAAATGTTTTTGAAAAAAAAAATTGTTGAATTGCACTTGAAAAAATATGCAATGCATTAATAACCCTGCTTGCATTTTAATGCATTGTATTTTTAGGGCTTGCATTTTTATGGGCTGAAATTCAACATGGTTGTATAAAGCTGTGAATATTTCAATTCAAAACATTTCACACACGTTTTCATTAATAAAAATTCAATAATCCATTGTCACCTTTCATATTTCCCTTCCAAAATATTCATTCTGTTTAAAAATACAACCTATAGGCCAGATTTTACAGGCAATTTTCGGTCCATTAGTTCGCTTTACAAATTCACTTCCACAAATTCAGTTCAAATTGGACAGAAAATTCAACATTTGACTTTCTGGAACGGCAGGAATTTCAGTAGATTGACGTTTCATAATTTTCATATCTGTTAGTCAATCTTACCAGCAGTTGACGAAGAAAACTTAGAGCAACGGGTGAGAGAGTCATTCATTCATAAAAACGGATTTACAGAAATGGAGCAAGCGGTAAGTATTTGTAATGATTATCAGGGCCAGTATATATGTGAAAAAGCTGATAAAGTCACAAAAGCTGTATTAACATTTAAGTTTTCAGTTAACATTTAATTTAAGTTATTTTTGCTCATGTAACAGCTTTTTCTACCGTGAACGATATTATAATGTCATTCCCCGATGCATGATATGTGTGACTTACTTTAAAGTATAATATTTTTAATTATGTAAGCAGTATTCCCTGTAAAAATACAATTTACTGCTGTAGACAAGTTTAATACTGTAAAAAAGTGTGTGGTATATACTGTGTTTGGTTTTTACAGTGGAGTACTGTAAATGCTGTTTACAGTACCAGTTCTGTAAAAATTCAGTATGTGGCCGGCAACCCAGCTGCCAGTATTTTACTGTAAATTTACAGTACATTGTTTTATGGCACAATACTGTAAATGCTGTTTACAGTACTAGTTCTGTAAAAATACAGTATGTGGCCGGCAACCCAGCTGCCAGTATTTTACTGTAATTTTACAATACCACGTTTTATACTACAATACTGTAAATGCTGTTTACAGTACTAGTTCTGTAAAAATACAGAATGTGGCTGGCAACCCAGCTGCCAGTGTTTTACTGTAAATTTACAGTGAAAAGTTTTACAGTGTAGGCTACAGATAAAGCGTTAAATCTGAGGTTGACTAGTTAACATAGTTCTCTCGGTTGTTTAGTTTTCTTAACTTTAGCCTATATCGCGGCGCTGTGCAGCAGTAGGCCTAGTGTTTCTAGGGTGAAGTCCCGAAAAATTCGGGACAGTCCCGGAATCTAAGCTGCTGTCCCGAATCCCGAATCCGGCCCTGATTGTCCCGAAAATTATACTAAAGTAAAATCTTGAGTAGTTATTGTCTGATAAAACATTAAAAACTGTCCGTGGAGGGTTGAGTCATGAAGAGAGCGCAAGTTGCAGCAGCCGCGAGCTCAGTGAATGAATGCAGGCAGCCAGTCGTAAAGGAGTGATTTATTTGTCGCGGCACTGTGTGCAAAAAAATACTTCCGCAATGAACAATGAGTAGCCTACATATTAGACTACCAAAACCAACTGTAAATTGTTCATGTAGGTGTCAGGCATGATGGACACTTTTTAGATATGCATAGTTGATATTAAAATAAATATGAGATTATGCGGTAGGCCTACAAAAAAAATAGCAATATTTACACATGATTGACAGTTTATTTTATTAGATACATGAAGTGAGTGCTTCTAATCATAGACAGTAAAAGAAATGGGCACAGCGACCCCCTTGATTTCAACGGAAAAAAGTGAAGCCCATTAGAAGCACTCACTTCCTGATGGCTGAGCGTACTGCGCAGACTCAAACTGAGCTTGACGACGTAGATGTGACGTGAGCAACCTGTCTGACAGTTGTAAATCTTCTAGTAGCTGTGCCAAGACAAATCTGAATCACCGAATTCCTCTAAAACGTTGTTTAAATATTTTATCTCCATCTATGGGTTTCTCCATTGACTATATGCCTCCATGTCCCCCCGGGTGGCCTCATAGACAATAAAAGATTGCCTGCGAGCTTCTCCTCCTGTCTATACGGAAATTTCTCTACTGTGCGACAGAAAGTTGCGTGGTTATGACACAATCATTAGCCTATTTTTACAAAAACGGCTTCTACGAGGCCATAACGTAAGATACAATGTAATGAAGCCTTTTATACATTGTCGTGTTTCTTTAGAAATAAATAATGGACCAGTATTATTCCTTATTTCCAAGTATTCCAAGTATTTGGACGCCTCAGATGTAAAGTTATTCGCTGTCAGAGTGACGCCAAAATGAATGGGAGTCAATGGAATGCTAACAGCAGGTGATGGTCTGCTACAATGGCGGCCCCCAGGGAGGCTTCAGTTTCCGGCTGATGGATTACCCCCTTGCTTCTAATGGGCTTCACTTTTCTCCGTTGAAATCAAGGGGGTCGCGGTGTGCATTTCTTTTACGTTCTATGATTCGAACCACTGAATTTGTGGAAGCGAACTAAAATGGACCGAAAATTGCCTGTCGAATATTATAGGTTGCATTTTTAAACAGAATGAATATTTTGGAAGTGAAATCTGAAAGGTGAATTTTTTTTATTAATGAAAACGTGTGTGAAATGTTTTGAATTGAAATATTCACAGCTTAAATATACAACCATGTTGAATTTCAGCCCATAAAAATGCAAGCAGGGTTAATGCAATGCATATTTTTTCAAGTAGTGCAATTCAACAAGTTTTTTTGTTTCAAAAACATTTTGTCATTATTTTACTTCCATACTGGAAAAACATCACTAGCGTGGTTTGTTGGTCTTAGCTAGTTTTCCAGCCTGTTCTGTTTTCTGTTTTAAGAGGGATTTGTTGTACTTAAAGACCAAAAGTCAAAGTCAAAAGACTTTAGCAAGTCTGGGAGAGGTTTAGCAATTCTGCTGCCAGTCTAAGCTTCATTTCTGGTCTTAGCGATTGTTTCAGCAGAGTTGTAAAAAAAAACAACTAAGGTATGGAAAGGGATATACCTCCACATTTATGTTGGTTGGTTGACACTTGACTTCACCTATGACTGAGACTATTTATAATCATTCAAATATTTTTTATTAAATGTGCCATTATGACTGTAAATTGATTGATGATTGTTTTTTTTTAAATGTAGGCCTGTTGTTATGAGTGTAAATTCATTCTTTTTAAAGTGTATGACTAATATTAATTGTTATTTTAAATGTGTCATTATAACTGTAAATTCATTGTTTTTAAAAAGGTGTCTATATGACTGTAAATTAATTATTTTCTCTGTTTCTTTTAGAGATCATACAACTATATTAATCATATACATGCATGTTACTTAGACTGAAGACAGATAAAGGATTATATTAGAACAGAACTGATATATATATATAGGAAATCAAACCTGATTATTAACTTCTATAAATTTATTTAAAAAAATCTTTTGGACATACACATAGCCATGGAGAGGAAGTCATGCTGGCCTCTGATCCTGTGTTTAGCCATAGTTATGATCATGGGCTTGCTGGGATATATGCATCTTAAAACGGAGTCGATAAACAAACTAGGAAACGAAATGGATTTCGTTGAGGCAGCGCTGAGAGAAACAGAGCTGGGTATAGAAAATTACAATCTAGCAGTTAAGCACTCACAGATGGAGATGGACGACACAGAGAAGGATGTCAAGGAACTTCAGGATGAGGTCGGGAAATTAACCTCCGCTAAGGAGGAAAAGGACAAAGAGGTTAAAGCATGCAAGGATTCAGTGGTGAGTAATATCGATCAATATATGATTTATTTAGGTAGAAGAGAATATATATATATATATATATATATATATATATATATACTGTATATATATTTTCATAAGGAAAATTTGTGAAATTGTATTTATTTACAAAATACTATTTACAATACACATATATACACTGTTTAAATGTATTAGTAACTTGGATTTATATTTTGGTTAAAGATTAATTATTCTGGCAGGAAAGTGTACAGTCAATTTTAGTTCCCTTTCGTGGGAACTCGCGATGCGTCGATGACTCTTTGGGAACGCCTTTGCGTGACTGAGTCTGAAGCACTACTGTCAACTAGTCCAATGGAATGAATGAATGAAGCGTCACGGGCGGGTGACGTCATGACCAGGAAGAAATAAAAGCACATCCGGTGCAATGCTCGCGTTAGCTTTTGTGCCTCAGCAAAGCGCTCTATGACAAAACTGTCTGTTATATTTATTGTTGTCTGTCTCTCATTGTATTGTATTATGGCGAAACAACTATTCAAAGCCTGTGCTTCTCCTTGCCCTCGTTATATCACGGGTGGAGATACACATGAGATTTGTGTAGTTTGTTTAGGAGTGGAGCATGCTATGTCAGCCTTCGAGGGGGCTGACTGTCAGCATTTTGAGCGTCTCCCACTCCGCTCCCGTCTGTCCACATTTGAGGATGATGGACAGGCTCGCGAACCTCGGGGTTCTGGACCCGCGGCTACCGAGGCAGCTCGGAGAAGGCTCACTTGGGGTTCGCAAATGGATCTTTCGGCGGGGTTGGGGACGGGCTCTGCCTTATCTCCTCCTTTACCCGAAGGATCCATTGCTCTCTTGCCGGTGTCGGAAGCCCGCGCTGCGGCTTCTTCCGCCCGGGAAGAGAGCCCGTTGCTTCAGTGCTCTAGCTCTGAGGAGGTAGAGTTACTGAGCATCGGTGAGAGTGACACAAACACAAATAAAGAAAGTTCAATAAGGGGAGAGGATTCGCCATCCCTCTCCCCAGCACACGAGGAGCTTATTGAGGTGATAACTCGTGCTGTAGATAAGTTGAGTATTGACTGGCCAGCAGAAAAGAGAGATTCTCGTCCTAAAAGCAAATTAGACGAGCGTTTTCTCACTTCTAATGTTTCATCTCAATCACGGGCCCTTCCATTCTTTCCTGATCTACATAGTGAGCTATGTAGATCATGGAATAAACCATATTCGTCACGTCTTTTTAGTCCCCATGTTCAAACGTATTCAAATATAAAGGGGCTGAAAGTTTTTGGTTATGGGTCAATGCCCCCAGCGGAACAGATGCTCGCGAGCTATCTGTCTCCTGGGTCAGCATCGTCCCTGAAGGATCCCGTGTTGCCGAATAAACCACTAAAGACCACATCTAATTTAGTGGGTAAGGCTTATACGGCAGCAGGTCAAGCTGGAGCCTGTCTGCACACGATGGCAGTGCTACAAGCCTATCAGGCAGATCTGCTGGGGGATATAGATAGGAGTGAGGGAGTTAGTCCCGACGAAATTCGAGAACTTCGTCGGGCTACAGATCTTTCTCTCAGAGCTACGAAGGAGACCATCATGTGCTCGTCCGTACAGACAACACTTCGGTGGTCTCTTATTTAAATCGACAGGGGGGTCTGCGTTCGCGTCCACTCTGCAAACTGGCGCACCAGATCCTTTTGTGGTCCCTAGGGAAGATATTGGTGGAGCTCATTTCGGAATTTTACGGCCAAGCAGAAGTGGATCTGTTTGCGTCTCAGCATATGACGCACTGTCCACTTTGGTTCTCCCTCACGCAACCAGCCCCCTTGGGGTTGGACGCTATGGTACAGACGTGGCCGAGGCTACGTCTATACGCATTTCCCCCTGTTGCTCTGCTCCCATGAGTTCTGGAGAGAGTCCGCCAGGACGGAGTAAGTCTATTATTAGTAGCTCCACGCTGACCGAGTCGTTTTTGGTTTGCGGACCTAATTCATCTCCTAGACGGCCCTCCTTTCGAGATTCCTGTCAGGAGAGACCTTCTGACTCAGGCAGGGGGCACAATATTTCACCCCCGACCGGAGATTTGGAACCTATGGGTTTGGCCTCTGAGGGGGCCCAACTTTTAGAGAGTGGTCTCTCGACTGAGGTCGTTGAGACTATTCTTAGCTCCAGAGCTCCAGCCACGAGGAAATTATATATACTTAAGTGGAAAGTTTTCACGTCTTGGTGTCACCAACAGCAGCGAGATCCAGTTAACTGTTCAGTCAACACAGTACTTCAGTTTCTCCAGTCTCATTTCACGTCAGGTTTATGTCATTCTACCTTAAAGGTTTACGTGGCGGCCATTTCGGCTTTCCACGCCCCTGTGGGTATTACATCTTTGGGTCGAGACCCCCTGATTATTCGTTTCCTTCGTGGCACCTTGAGGTTGAGGCCTGCAGTTCGAACTAGGGTGCCGCCATGGGATCTGGCCATAGTTTTGGAAGGCCTGTCTTGGGCTCCCTTCGAGCCCCTAGATTTAGTTTCAGAAAAATTTCTGACTTTCAAGACTTTCTGTCAGCCATTTCATCCCTAAAAAGAGTCAGAGACCTTCAGGCTCTTTCTGTGTCTCCCACCTGTTTGGAATTTGCACCGGGTATGGTTAAGGCATTCTTATACCCTAAGCAGGGTTACGTCCCTAAGGTGCCAACCAATATTCCAAGGCCTATTGTACTGCAGGCATTCTGTCCTCCTCCGTTTACATCTTCGGACCAGGAAAAACTGAATATCTTGTGTCCTGTGCGAGCACTGGACACTTATGTCCACAGGGCTGCCCCGTGGAGGAGATCTGATCAGTTGTTTGTCTGTTTTGGTTCACCTAAGAAAGGTCTTCCTGCTTCTAAACAGACAATCAGTAAGTGGATAGTCGAGGCTATTTCTCTTGCATATGAGTCCTCTGGCCAGCCATGTCCTTTGGAGGTCAGAGCTCACTCTACCCGAAGTATGGCGGCCTCTAAAGCCCTCTTATCAGGAGTTTCCCTTCAGGAGGTCTGTGATGCGGCGGGTTGGTCCTCGCCGCTAACATTTGTGAGGTTTTATAGCCTGGACCTGGAAGCTGCCCCAGGATCCCAGGTGCTTTTTACTTAATTTGCCGACAGTTTTATCATCTGGCATTTTGTAATTATGGCGTATTGGGTATTATCGTTCCCAAAGCGTCATCGACGCATCGCGAGTTCCCTCGAAAGGTAACGTCTCAGGTTACGACTGTAACCCTAGTTCCCTGAGAAGGGAATAGAGATGATGCGTCTCCCTGCCATACTTCCTGCATCCCTGCGATCGACTTTTCTTCGGCTCTATAAGCTAACGCGAGCATTGCACCGAATGTGCTTTTATATCTTCCTGGTCATGACGTCAACCGCCCGTGACGCTTCATTCATTCCATTGGACTAGTTGACAGTAGTGCTTCAGACTCAGTCACGCAAACGCGTTCCCAAAGCGTCATTGACGCATCGTCTCGTTCCCTTCTCAGGGAACTAGGGTTACAGTCGTAACCTGAGACGTTTTCCCGGTTCAAATGCTTGTTGTTATATATCTGAATGTAACAACATTGTACAATATTTGCATAATTAAGTATACTTTATATGCTGGGCAAGACACTGACACCCATCTGTAGAGCAGGTTTAACAACTAACAACTCACCTGTTGAACTGGTAGTAACCACACAAGTTTAATCAACATCATGTATCTATCCTTTCAATCGGTTGTTAAAAGGTGCAGTAAGAGAAACACGTTGTTATTTAAATGCAACACAAACAATAAACACTCCCTTCATTGCTATGTCCTCAAAAACACGCAATGAAAGAGTGGATGTCTCTTTATCATAGCTGAGGTTAAGCAAAATAAAGTTCAAATAACAAATAAATGACAAGGATGAGCATACAGTAGATAGGCCTATATACAAGCAAGTGTTTGTTGTCAGTTGCCAGCAGCTCCAGACAAACAATGAGACTCAAAACTGTCCTGTTATTATAGCTAACATTACAACGACAGCATGTCTTGGTTCTGTGAAACATAGCAAAACTAACGTTACTCATGTGTGGAGCAGAAACAAGCTCTGCGTCTGTTTTCAGGCCTTCCTGCTTAGGTCTCTCCAGCGCTGGAAAGCTTTTCTAATATTAACACAGTTCCTAAAGTTCTTGCCTTCTCATAACCCTTCTTCTTCCAGTGCTATATTCCCATGATCCTTTCTCTTTTCTATTGTCTCTCAGCCATCTCTCCTTACTGTTTTTATTCAAATCTACCTCTCTTGCTCACTTTCTCTGACAGGGACACACCCCCTACTGCTGATTGGCTACAAGTGTGTTGTGGTTCTCTGTCTATCCACTTTCCTCAGAAAAATTGCTTACTGCACCTCTAAAAAAAAGAATAGTTTGAAAAGACTTTTTTTTTGGTATCTACTTTAGAGGCGCAGTAAGCAATTTTTCTGAGGAAAGTGGATAGACAGAGCACCATCATGCTGATGGGGTGTTTTATGTAACAAATGCTATAGTTTAGTCCTCATTTCTAACCATCTTCCTCTGTGTTGTGTTTCATAGGCAGTGTTGAATAATGATGTTACAGTCGTGGAAAAAGAGAGGAGTGACACTGATGGTATGTTTAAATATGCAAGGACCCACTACAATGATATAAACTGAATTTTAAAGGCTGCTATATTTTCAGTAACTTAACTCCCATAAAGCAAACATATAATAACAAACAAAAGAGGTGTCGATAGTTCTCTTTCTTGCTCTTATTCAGATAATTTTGCTGGTGAAAAGACAAAATGGAGTGAAAAAATTAATAGCCTTAAACAGCAGCTCCAGGAGCACAGTCCAGTCTGTGCCCATGCCAAGATTCTTCCACAAGACCTCGAGAAGGATCCTGCCTTAAAGTGAGTTTTTGAAGACATTGTTCTTTCTCATTACAGATATGGATTCATTCATGGTCACCAAGATATGTAAATTAATCTTGCGCTCAGAGTTAATTTATCTTTATATCTGTCTTTTTTTTATTACAGGATACTTTGCCCTCAAATTCAAAACCGAACAACAGCAGTCTTGCCTCATTGAAAATATATTTTCTCAAGGAAAAGTCTAATCAGATCAGTGTCATTTGTAACTGGTAACCATTCGACAGCTTTAAAATGATGGATTTATACATTCCTCCCAGAAACTAAACTTATCATCTCTGTGGATCGGTGTTATAGTATTGCTGAACTGTAAACTGCTTTGATTAAAAGCATCTGCTAAATAAAATTTGTAAAGAATGGACACACTCTACAGAAAACAACTGAAGACTACTTTTTTGGGTCAGTTTTAATGTGGGTTTTATTGGATTTAAATATAAAATGAAAGTATGTAAATTGATTAATGATAGTTGTTTCAATATCAATGTTGTAGTTCAGTATCTTAATGAATTTTTTTTGATATATGAATATTGGGGGGAAAAAATATTTTGCTCAGTGGATCTCATTAGAGTGTTTATATTTATACAACATGTTGCTGCTTTGATGATTATATTACTAAAATAAAAAAGATTTCTACTTCTGTTCTCATCACTTATTCCCATCTCCAAAACCCTATTCCATACAAAATATAACATCGCAAATGATTTATTTAATGGATTATAATAGAAGCAAAAAACAACTCTACTAATATAAAAACAACAACTATTTCTAATATTCTTGTTTGATTCTGATCCACTAATCTATGATAATTTCACACAAATACAGGACACGTGAAAGAAAGAAAGAAACTAATTATAGAAAGAGTTACAACTTGGTTAAAAAACATTATGTGCTTTCAGTTGATTAGGCTGAAGGCCCAATTGTTGGATCATGTTTCATGCCAAAAACTGTGGGAGAAACTTTTAAAGTAACTTGAATAGCCTATAAGAAGCCAGTCACAGATTTGAAGATATATTAAAGTCCCCCTGTAGTCAATAATTTTATCCCTTAAAACTCATCTTTGATCACCAAAATGGCATATTTAAGTGTTTGTTCCAGTGAAAAAACTGTATTCATGCCTTAAAATAGCTTGAATGTAACTCTACACCCCCGCCTCGTTTAGTATATGCGGATCTGTTAATATGCAAATGAGCTCGACCTCCACGCATCATACAGGTTCGTCTACTAGTCGATGTATCAGAATGGTAATGCGTCTCTACAACGTCGGACAATAGTAATTCATATAATTAGCAATTGGCTTGACTACGTTATCAAATAGATAACAATGTGTTGCTAATGTTACACACACCATGTTCTCGAGTCAGACAGCTGCCTTCTAATAATCAGCATCTTTAGAAACACTTTGAACATCATAGAAAGTCAGTGGAGAAAGGCATAGGCCTATAGTTCATCATAATATGGAAATATTCGTCAAATACATAATTCACCCGCTATATTGCTAAATGTACCCGATTATTCATATCAGCAGAAAAATGTACCATGATAACCTTGTCTTGAGACTTCACTGCTTCAGAGCGGTTATAGTTAATGATATGCTAAAGCCTGCCCTCACTTTGACGTGATTGGTTACAAGGTAGTTTGTGACATAAGCAACACCATCCATTTCAAATCAAATTTTTTTCTCTGCAATTTTAAGGAGAAAATACTCAGCAATGGTGTTTTGTCTTAAAGCATATAAACAACATTAAAAACTTGATTTTCATTAGTAGGCCTATATTCATACCCAAATACAATTCCATATCTCTTGTATGTTCTACAAAATGTTTTATATGCATATTTTGTGTCTCTATCACTCTCTGTCTATCAAACAAACAAACCCTCTCATTCTAACCACCTCTTCTTAACTAAAGCCAGTGAGTTTCCATTGTGATGTGACAAGTCACACCTGAGAATCAATAAATGGAACCAAAATGTGATGTCTTCCGTTTGATCACTGTCAGAAGATTCTCTTTGTTGTTTTTGATGTTCATTTCCGCTTTCTCAAGTAGGTCATCGATCATTTTACGGTGGTAGGGTGGTTGGAAGGTTTTATATATATTCCTCCACGTTCTAATTTCTTCTATTAAAAGAGACATTTTAGGACATTTGTGAGCTTTCATGATTGGCTCTTCTGTATATTGCAGTTTTTAATATGATTATAAAATCCTTAATTGTGAATAAATATCCATTTATACATTATTATCAAATATATAAATAATTATTATTATTATTAATTAATATTAATATGACAATTTGAACATTTTAACAATCACAAAGCAGTAGTTGGACAATTACCTTTATCAGCACAATTCTTGATACTGAATAGAGGAATATGAATTACAGTTGGTGCTTTGGGGCCTTCGAACACATAAAAGTCCTTTGGAGCAGATTTCTCCTCTTTTGATACTTCAGGAATTTCAGGGAAATTAATGTCTAGGTCTTTGCACATGTCTGCGGTCTTGATCAGTGACTGTGAATTAAAAACAATGTTTATAAAAGAGGATGTGCATGGAGGGGGACATTATTATTCATTAGTATACGCCATTCTGGTTAATAAGAAAAAAACCCAGAATGCAATTATTCTACCTCGAATGGATCTGTCTCACTGAAATCGAGGGAGAGAAGGATGTCAATGTCTCTCTCTTTCCTCAGCAGTGGTAAAAAAGGTGAGTTGACGTCAAAACCAGCATCAACCTAATGCCTCTTTTCCTCTTTAATGATGGAGGGGGGAACCTCCTTCGCTGGGAATTCTGGTAAAATATTTAAATCCTTCTTCATTTAATTAAATTGCAATATGAGACATTTGTAGGTAGAAAGACAACAGTTAGACATCTCCAAGAGATGAAGCTTCACCTCTGACTTTAAATGTACTAGTATAAGTCTATGGCCATTTAGACATGCTGTCATTGCTACAAATGTCAGAGTTTACTTAACTTAAAGTGCACTTAACTCTAGTAGTTTGATATGAAATTTGTTATTCTATATAATGTTATATACATTTGATAGATTTTACTATTAATATTTACTACTATATTTTAATAAATTATATTGATTATGTAATAATTTAGCTTACCTGCCATGTTGTACAGAAAGTTGTATGTTGTGCCCCAGACCCAGAGAGTAACTAACTTAATGCATTTACCAATGATAGTCCATATCTCTTTGCCTAAAATAAGAGAATGATTTCCAAAAGCTACTAAATGCAAAAGGTCCTTATTTATCAACATGTAAAATAACAAAATCAGCTGGCTTTTCTTACTCCACTGATCACAATATCAATTACAGAAACAAATTACAGAATAGATTACAAGTAAAGTGGGTTTTGAGTCGCATAATATGCAAAAAAAAAAGAAGGGAAAACTCATATGTCGGATTCCAGCAAGATTCCAGGTTGCATATATATAGTGTGCATTCCTTAATGTTCTTATTCATGTGTTTTGACATGAGTAGTTTCTCTTTTTTTTCTTTGTCCAGCTCTTCTGAAATACATAGCATAATTATATCATGCACTGAATTTCTAGCACACGTTGGAGCATGTTTCTCATTCTCATATCCACGTATAACTCAATGTTTTAGATATAATGTGATGTAATGTGACGGATACTCAGGGAGCCAATAAGGGTTTGAATGTGAGATGAATGGTCTTCCTCTCTTAAGACCAGCAGATTCAGTTCCACAAGTGTCAATAGCACTTTGCCAGCCTTGTCCACATGTGGATCACTGAGGGAGTGAACGTCTGTTTGATTTACTTCTGAAGACGCTTGGTCACCCATTATGTCCAACTCATGCAACATTATGTCTAAAAAGAACAGGTTGTATATTTTTACATTTTGCAACATCACAATAATAAATTACATTTTAGAACATATTACTATATTTTAACAGTTATTTCAAATTGTAATAACATTTCACAATATTTATGTTTTTTTGCAATGGCCTGGTTTCACAAACAGTGCTTAGATTAAGCCAGGAGTAGGCCTTAGTTGAACTAGGACATTTAACGGTAGGACAGGCAATTTTCAGAGAGGCTTGTAGCAAAAGCGAGCTAGGTTTGAAAGCATGAGATCCCACCCTCCCTTCAGAGCATCTCCAAAGACACGCCTCCTTCAACACACATGAACCTGCACAGCATGCATGGAGCAAACAAAAGCGTCATGAGAGATAACGTTAAACTACCTCTTGTCTCAAGGCACATAACATTGCAATGATAATGAACATAAACAACTAAAAGAGCTCTGACCTGTACTACCTGACTGCTGTAGATTCATTTTGGTTGATTTGTTGTGTTGATTAGAGTCACAAATCGCTTAGAGTATAACGTCACATATATTTATACAACGGTTCTGTCTGGTTCTCGAATCTGATTGGCTGAGAGCCTTTTCCAGCCGTGCGATATTTGCGCAGTATCATCACCTATGATCATCACTCTAACCGTTTCACCGTATGTATCACTCCGCTTGCTGCACCTGTCATGGTGGTCGAGCAAATCCACTATTATAGGCTAGGCCTACTACTGTCTGTAGTTGTGTCATGAAATGTAGTTTTACGATTTTTTTAGGGGAGAATGTAGTTATTTAGACCTCAAATGTGTGACTAATATATAATCTTAGTGCCTATTTTACGATCTGTTCAGATAGTGGTTAAACATGCGATATAATTAATTTGGGGTTTATCAAACGGGCGATCTTTGGTCTTAATCATAGACTGTAAAAAAATAGTCTTAATCTATTACTTGTTCCAGAGCATATCGCTTTTGTTAAGTGGGAAAAGTAAGCTTCATAAACCTATATTTTGGCTATATTTCACTTGAATCCTGTACTGGAGTGCTGTTTACGTTTGACTGAATTGTTTGCTTGTGTTTATTTCCTATTATCTTTTATAATGCATATCGTTGTTATTTTAAAAATGTTTGTTCAATAGATATTATTCTATATAAATAATATGCCATATTTGGTATTGAGAAAGGATCGTGATATGGGCCCAGTCCCAATTCGCACACTATCCGTCTTAAATAGGTAGTATTCGAAAATAGAATTAGTAGGCTACATCCCAAATCGTAGTATGTTGAAATGAGTGTTCCAAAGATACCCGGATGGTCTGCTATTTCCGGTCAGAATCCGAAGTGTAGATCGATCAAAGAGAGAACAAGAGGCGAAACTCTGATGCTTTTTTTGGTAACAGCTTCGGTAGGGCGGCCGACATTTTGGGGTGAAAATTCCAACTGGAGTTACTGGACAACAGCACAGATAACAGTTCATCCTATCATTAAATAGGCCTACACATTTGAGGTAGTT
Source organism: Siphateles boraxobius (assembly GCF_051911475.1). Classification (NCBI taxonomy): domain Eukaryota; kingdom Metazoa; phylum Chordata; class Actinopteri; order Cypriniformes; family Leuciscidae; genus Siphateles; species Siphateles boraxobius. Next base: position 7,963,977 of record NW_027508953.1, read on the forward strand.
TTTTCTTGCTTTATTGAGTATTTCCATTTTATGCAACTTTACACATTTACTACTATTATTGGTTACCAACTCCACTAGGCCTGAAATATATTTCGTAGGTTTTAATCCCCTGGACCATGCTACAAACATGATGATCTTATAGAACATGATGGACAGTGGCTGTTTTTTTGTTTACATAGTCTTGCTTTAACGGTCATTAATAGGCTATAAGATAGTACTCGAAAAGAAAAAGAAAAAACAGTTGACTGTAAAGCTATTCTATTGCTGTTATATATTGTCTAATGCCCAATTATCTGATATAGCATGTCCTTTACGGTACTTACTTTTAAATGTTGGTATTAATTCAGTGTTTGTAATGCTAATAGCCTACTAAAGGTTTCGTGGGAAAAAAGTAGAAAACTGGTCTTAAGTCTGTGAAATAAACTGTTAAAATGGATTTGGTGATCTTTATCGTTCTATTGGCTTTCACTTCTTGTCAATATACGTTCTTTGGATCGATGCAAACTCTAACGGCTAATATTGCCCCCAACCCATCGCACGTTGGACGAGGATTCGGTTAGAACTACAAACACGAGTGAAAAGAGTGTTAAAAAAAACTACAGACATGGAGGACGCGCGAGTCCGCCGGTTATGTTTACTGTCTATGGTTATGTAGAGAGATTTAGATAAAGGGGTTTTAGTGGTTAATTATCAGTATCTAACCAGACGATTTATTCAACGTTGTCTACATTATATTGCATCTGCAGCAGCATTGTGAACTTTTGTAAAGATACATTTAGCCATTACCTTTTAAATGCATCATTTTATATTCAAATTGTATGAGGAGTGTCTCCGCATGAAAGACCCACGACTGGCAGATGAACGTGCTCTCCGAAATGATAGGAAATTAAATTATATTGAATGGAGGATTTTAACTGCGACAAGATGACTGATAGCAGTTTACGGTGACAGGAACACACAGAGCTGTCCGTTAAAGGTGCAGTGTGTGACTTTTAGGGACATCTAGCGGTTCGGTTGCGAGTTTACACTAAGGGCTCAGCCCACCGCTCACCCCTCCCTTTCGAAGAAGCTACGGTGGCTAAAATGGGACAAACATTGTCGTCTGAGACGGTAGAGAATAGCCAGAGTAAACCAAGTTTCTGTAACACAGTCCATTATAAACCACATCATGGATAAAGTTTACAAAGCCATAGTCAGGTGAGGATCAAGGGTCTTAATACGTAATATAATAATAGTAATTAGTTGATTGTCTCACGAACATAACCAGCACATTTGTCCCCACATAGCAAACCCATAATACAGCGAGGGAGAAGAACCACATGAAACTATGCAACTATTTATTTTTTCTAACAGGGTAGTAAAAGTTTAGCTGGCTGATACGTATGAGCTGTTACTGTGGCTGAGCTGGTTAAAGCGTTAAGCCTTGTTTATACTGGACGCTTCCGCATGAGCTCAAAGGTGCGTGCGGCAAAAATAACGTGATTGTAACAGCGCGTGCGCCTCCGCATCCCCTAGACACCATTTACGGGGTGGTGATGGCGCAGTGGATAAGACACATGCCTTTGGTGTGAGAGACCCAGGTTCGAATCCACTGTGAGACACCAATGTGTCCCTGAGCAAGACACTTAACCCGTAGTTGCTCCAGAGGCGTGCGACCTCTGACATATATAGCAATTGTAAGTCGCTTTGGATAAAAGCGTCAGCTAAATGAAAATATAAATGTACTACACACAATAGGCTTTTTTTCTCCGATTTTGGAAATTCGATCGACTTAAAATGCTTCCAAGATCGACGGGTTGGTGATTCCTGTAACTGTTTTACGGTCAATGACAAGAGTACTAATCAGCTGTCTCACGAACGTAACCAGCACATTTATCCCCAAATAGCAAACCCATAACACAGCGAGGGAGAAGAATTAAGTTACATGAAACAATCCAACTACATATTTTACACCACTGACAAGGGAAAAGTCACTACTCACGGTGTTTATGGCTAGCTTCTAGCTTTCTGCGGCTTCTCTTTCAAGGTAGCGACGAAACGCGCTCTGTAACGCTATTTGTTCGCTGTCGGCTACTGTAGAAACATGACGTCACAATATGTCGACCTTCATAGAAGGGGATTCCCGCGCCTATGTAGATATAAATGCCTCATTCTAAGGTAATGAAAACATTACGGTTTATTAAGTAAGTTCTTTATACACCACTGAACACATAGTTATGGATGTCATATTGCATTTCTGTTAATAGATACTCAAAATTTTTACACATTGCACCTTTAAAGGGGTGGTAAACACATTTTTTCAAAGGCTTGATTGTGTTTGTGGGGTGCACTGTAACATGTGTTCATGCTTCGTTTTAAAAAAATTGCATTATTTTTCATATATTTTACCTTTATTCTACACTGCTCTGTCCCTCCTTGTAAAAACGGTCTGATGGTTTCCGAGTTCTATGAAGCCAGTCCCTCAAAAAAACGGGCTCAGATTGGTTAGCTGGCCCAGTGTGTTGTGATTCGCTAACCGGGTAGTGCACGTTTTCCGGAAACGCCCCGTATCTTTACCGTAGCCAGTTTATGCTTTGGTGTATTATAAACGATGGCGTCAATAAAACCATACCATGTCATTTTTTTTTGAGAAATGCTAATGGTCTTTTCCACTTCAATGATGTATGCTAAGCTATGCTAAAAGTGGTACCCCCAGAACCGGAGATCGGCTGAATGGATTCAAAAACGGTAAAACTCAACAGTTTAACTCTGGGGGAGTTGTAAAATTAGCCTATTTCCAAAAAAAGTGGAGTATCCCTTTAAGAATTGTCTCATATTTTCTGTTATTAGGCTACCACAGTCAATTACGCGAAGTGATATGGAACTGTAATGGGTCAAGAGCTGCCTGGAACTACTTTAGCCGTGTGTTTCCCTGATAATAATTGCACACATTAGAACGTTCGTCAACCAATCAGATTCAAGCATTAAATGGCCCTGTAGTATAAGATGCAGGTAATGCACTCGGTTAGTCGATCTGTAAAGTTCTAAAGTGACGTTTTCGACTTTTTAACGGAGGCTTGGGCTCAACTGTCAAACTGTCAATTTGAGATTTCAATTAGTGGCGGAAGGAAGTAGTTCCGCAAAAAAGAAGGGTTTTAAAGACACTCCGTGGTTGTTTATTATTTATTTACTCATGTGTGCGGTCGAACTGTTGTAACCTATAAACGCAATATCACAATATCAGACGTAATATATATATATATATATATATGTTTCTGGAACAAATCGCCTATACCCTTCCTTTAAGTAGCTTTTATAAATGGGCCCTAGAAAAAACATTACTGGTGTGCATAAAACATTGTCAGGGCATATTTAAAGACATGTCAGTGCAATACAAGTTGCTTTCAGTTATGCCAGGGTAGTTTAAACAGGCATTGTAGTCTGGGAATAGGCTTAAGCCTAGTCTTTTTAAAACTTGGCAAATATGAATAAAGTGGACTTACCTTTGATGAAATGTAACAGTGCCTCAAGTATTTTTTCTAGGTCAGCAAGAGCACTACCACACATACCTGTAGAAAAGAAAGAAAGAAAAACAGCAAGCAACTCAATAGACAAGTGAATGGGAGTTGAACTAAAAGATAAAAAAGTATGTGTTGTTTCAGCCCACCTTGCAGGAACAGCATGTCCATCTCAGGCTGGTCTTTTATTTTAACCCCTTGGTCAAACTGACTTCCAAAACAGGAAGTATCTACAAAGGCCCCACTAATGGAGTACCCAGTCTCATGTGGCGTGATCTCAACAAATTTCTCTATGGCAGAACACTGTAAGTCTCAGACACAGTGAAAACACATACAACGCACAAAGACACTGATATTACCTGCTTCTAGATTATCATATCTGCTCTGCATATCAGTCACGGTGTAGATGGGATAAGGATCTTTGCTGTGTTGGCTCCTCTGACTGGTAAAAGTACAGTTATCTATCTGTAGAAAAACTTAAAATCAGCGCAAATAGTTAGGTAAATATTGTGTGTGTGTGTGTGTGTGTGTGTGTGTCTGTGTACAAAAATTCACTACAGTTAAAATGCTGTTCCTTTGAATGTTCTATTCACTGAGAACTCTGAAAAAATGTATTACGGTTTCAAAAAAAACATTGGCCTAACGCTCAAGAATCGGACTTGTTACCCGAAGGTTGCGGGCTCAAGTCTCAATATCGGCAGGAAATGACTGAGGTGCCCTTGAGCAAGGCTCCTAATCCCCAATCGCTCCCTGGACGCCACGGCAAAATGGCTGGCCACTGTTATATTACGTACAACTTTTTTATTGAAAGTTGAAAGTAATGTGTTTTGTTACGTTTGCCCTTTTTGTCTGTGGATGTTATGGATCAGAGAGACAGAAAGTCTCTCAAAAGTCAGAAGCTACCCACTTTGTGATGAGCTAAATATAATCTGGAAGAATAGTAAATGAAAATCCACAGGACAATACAAGGTAAATAGAGTTCCACTTATGCTAATATATGACAAATTAACAAAAATGTTCATGTCTAAAGACCCATTATAAAGACTCTGAGACTGTCAATAGAATAAAATATTCAAAATTACTTTCACGATTTCCACTCTTAAGAAAGCAGAATATTATCAAATTCTGCAAATGTGCTAAATTATTGCATTAAACATATGCAACCCTTTCTCTTACCTCTTTCACAATTTCGCTTATAACCAGCACTGCCCAGATGTCTGTCAGACTGAAATTGTCTTTTTGTCTGTAGTATTTTTTGAGTGTCGACAATTTGTCCTTGAATCTGACGTCACCATTTACAAGTCTCTGTTCGAAGTCATCCATCACTTTATTTAGCTTGCTGGACCAATTTGGTTCTTTGTATAAAGATGCCATGCACCTTATGAAGAAAAGTTTAGTCATTTGTTAATATTCTGATGAGCTGAATTTGAGCACATGCATTTACTTATTTACCAGGTAGATCCAGAGAGCCCAGCAAGATACAGCATGCAGTCCAACAGATGATCTTGAGACAGAGCGACCAGTGATCCCAGCAAACCCACCATCGCTCGTTCACTTCCTCCTGAAGCCAACAGAGCGATGTTGGGCATATCCTCCTGTAAAGAATGCAGTAAATACTTATTAAGCAACTATGTAAAAATGCCTTTAGTAAGGACTTCAGTCAAGTGAGTTTGCCTTAGATGACCAGCCCAAACCTTTCCAAATCAGACATTTCCGTATTTGTTTTAACATTGTGTAGGCTAATTGTGTTTTATGGAATTCATTCAGGTTCATTTAAAAGCTCAGAATGGAAAAAACAACAACATATCATTAAAGACATCATTGTTAAATTTATAAATAAACAAGAAGTCCAGTTAATAACAAACTTTTAGTGCGATGAAATTCGATGTGACATTTAGCTTTTTCTGCATTTTCAGTTATCTGAAGAATTTTGAATATTGGATTTAGCCATGGTTAAACTAAGATGTGAGCTAGAAGCAAACCAAAATGATCTTAAATATTGAATAAATAAACACACAATATGTGAAATACAGTTACCAGGCTACACGGAATGCCGTGTTTTTTAAGACACTCCAGAGCTGATTCTCTCCTGCTGGTCACATGGTTTATTTCAGCCTCGTTCAGTGAATGACCGATTCTCACTTTGCAATCGCTGTCGTAGAAAACCAATCAAGACTGTTCACAAAAGGTTTCAAAACAATACCAACAAGTAGGGCCTACTAGAGAAACTCTTAGCTTAAATTTGAATTATCATTGTGTTGTAACACTGCATGTTGGAAAAGGAGCAAAAATGATTTCAGTGGTTACAGAAATCTATGCAGTTTTACCATTGGCTTTGATTTCCCTCAGACATCTGTAACAAGGACATTTGAAGATTTAGGTTTGATTTGTTCTGAAATGTCATTTTCCAGTCTCATAAATTCGATGAAATGCAAAATTTTTGTGAAAAGATATTTAGAAACCAAACAGAAAGCGATTTCATTTAAAAAAAAAAAAGCTGCTTTAAAGACACTTACCTTTGCTGGCAGGGGATGAAGTAAGGAAGGGTGAAGCAAACCAAACTGAAACATTTGTATTGAGAGCATGTGACGTGAAGAGGAAGCATGAAATGTGGTTTAGACCAAGAAGAGCAGAGCTGACTTAGCTTTGCCAAGTTGCCCCGTAACAATATTTCCAGTCAAGTCTTGTACTCGAGGATATGAATCAAAAGTGTACATTTTCCAAAGCACATCTGTTTGTTGATTGATACTGTACAATAGAACAGAATAAAACATTACAATTTGAATCAGATTTTTTTAATAACATGAAGTTTTAATGTGAAATATTTTTGTAATATTCCAATTTTTTTTAGTTCAAAAGTCTGGAGTCCGTAAGAAAAAACAAGGAAATCATAAGTTTAGTTAGCAAGAATGCATTCAATTGATCCAAAGTGATGTGAAGGCATTTATAAGATTTCTATTTCAAATAAATGCTGTTCTTTTGAACTTTCTACACCCTAACCCATAAGAAACATTCACAGTTTTCAAGAAATGTTTCTTGAGCACCAAATCAGCGTTTGAGAATGATTTCTGAAAGATCATGTGACTCTGAAGTCTATTATTCACATTAATAAATTATATTTTCAAATGTATTGAAATAGAAAACAGTAAATTGTGTTCATTTCACAATATCACTGCTTCTTCTGTATTTTTTTTTTTACATAAATTTTAACAAAAAAAAAAACTACTGACCCCAAATGTTTGAAGGATAGTGCAGTTTATTAAAAATTAATTACATTTTAAATTCAAAGAAGTTACAAAACATAAATCACCCCTTTTAGGTTCTATTTGACAAACAAATCCAATGTACACTTAGATTGTTATGTCATACTTATACTTTGCATATTGAGTTTGTGGTGTGAGTCACAATGCCAGTAATTCTTGACCTTGTGGGCACATCTGGGAACAAAAATCTTGAAAATGTGAAAATAAAATGCAAAAAGTGGGTTAGGGGATAGAATATACAGTTTGTACAGTAATGTTGTCCATGGAAAGTCCCCATTAAACATGGAAACACAGTGTGTGTGTGTGTGTGTGTGTGTGTGTGTGTGTGTGTGTGTGTGTGTGTGTGTGTGTGTGTGTGTGTGTGTGTGTGTGTGTGTGTGTGTGTGTGTACAACAATACTGTGCAGCAGGTGTGTTTGCATTAACAGCGCTGTTAAGATTGAGACAAGACAGACAATAAAAGACAATTAGACAAACACAATCGTGTCTTCCCAAACATCTCTTTACACTTTGTTATCTGAAGCCCCTGAACTAATGAGTTTATCTGTATCTCAATGCTACAACAATACACAGGCAGAAAGACAGTTACAGATTTCCATAATCACTAATGACTGACAACAAAATACATAGACTCAGACACACATAAAGGATACAAGAGCATCAGTGACGTCATTTATTCCGCAGGCATGTTTGCCTGTGTGTGCATGTAATGTGTGTACATGCACAACAGCACGTTTTATCTGTGTGCATGCAGAGACAACACTGTGTGTGAATACGCTGTTTACACACACACACATGCAGACTTAGTGTCTGTGACGTCAACCTGATAATATAAAACAATCCATTGCATGGGTGACCTCTCCGATGTGAAGTCGAATATCATCAGCTTCTAAAAGTTATAATGTGACCTTTGATCTTTGAAAGGGCAAACTACAAACCAGAAGCAGACACCTGTCTTGTATTGTTACAATTATGTAACCAATGAAAAAGCAATAAATAACTGAAAAAGAAATGTACTGTAACTGTAGTGCAATAATAGAAACGAGACTTACATTGGTATAAACATGCAATGGTATTGAAGCCAGTTAATTCTCTTGTTTTGCCAATTGTGTTTGAAAAAATAAAATATATAATATAATAAGAACTAGTAAAATAAAATATAATTTATAATTTATTAAAAAAGGCTTATATTATTACAAACATACAATGTTTTGATTGAGTCACTATTAATATTTTTTTGCCAATTGCTAAATCAACTTTCAAAAGTCATTAGGGTAATATGTGAACTAATAATAATAATAAACTTTATAGCATATTTCATACAAGGATTTCAGTTCAAAGTCTTTAAAAGCTAATTCATAATTTATTCAATTTTTGTGCCAATTGTGGTTGTAAAATATAATATAATTAATATGATATAATTTAATAATAACAAGACTTATATTAGTTGCTAGTATACGAGTTGCTAATGCTAAATTTCTTTTCTATTGGGATTGTAAAAATATAGGCTCATATAATAATAACAAGACATATTAGTACAAACATGGAATGTTTTTGATTGAGTTGCTAATGCCAATTTATTCATATTTGTGCCAATTGTGGTTGTAAAAATATAATATAATATAAAAACATAATTCAAGTAAACTTTAAATGAGAATAGTCCTTTAGGTGATTTAGGCTCACCCCTCTTATCAGCAGTAAAACATTCTGTGTGCACAGAAAGAAAGAATAGAGTGAGGATAAACATAAATGACAGAGTGGGGGAGAGGTGAAGATGAGAGGAGAGAGATGCAGGTATATAAAGCTGATGTGTGTCTGACTCGGATCATCAGGGAGAACACAAGAACACACCAGACCAGGACAGAGGACGGGAACACCTACAGATCCTAAAAGGTAACAAACTCATTGTTTATGATCTCTTTAAAAAAAAAAAAGTAATGTTAAAGGACTAATCAACTTTCAAAAGTCATTAATAAGATAACATGCAAATTTTTTTTAGCACCTTTCATACAAGGAATGCAGTTTCTTTACAATAAAAATAACAACAAGCACCAAGTGCTTCAACTGAAAATGAAGTAAAAAATACCATAATCAATTTAACAACATTAAAAATGAAACCCACTTGATGAAAATAAAAGATACACGTATTATACATAAAAAGCATAACAAAAAAGGACAAATAAAACATATAATAAAAGGCAACACAATACATATAATGCTCTAGCAAGCAGTCTTTATTATAATATTGGTAATATATTCCAAACACACAGCTATATGCACTATTTTATGACAAATACTACACAATTTGGTACAATAGATAAGAAAAAGATGAGAATAAGTAAGATTTTTATTTTAGACTACGCTCTTTCTCTCTTTTAGACAAATTGTCTTGTGATAAACATCTTGTAGTAGCCTATACATTTTATCCAGCGTTCAATAGTAATAATACTCTGATCTGACATTCTGATAACATGTACAAAGTAAAACCTGTAATGGTTCATTCTGCACTGCATATACTCAATTAGATGTAAAACTTAATTTTGAAATCACTAACAGTACCAAAAACAGCTAAAAGTATTGTTTTTTCTTCAAGCTACACTATTTTTTCATAAAATCATTTTTAAGAGTGTTACAAGCACTCCCTTTGGTATTCAGTGTCCTTTTTACTATATCAGTGGAATAGAAAATGGCTTATTATTTGATGTGCTTTTAATTGGAAATGTTTGTAATTGCAAAAATATTACTAGTAGCTCACAGTAACTGAATCCTATCATTCAATTTCGAGAATAAATGTGCAATTGCTCATTTACCCTCCATTTTTCCTTCTAGACATGCAGACAAGCGAGATGAACGTTTTGCTAGCTGTGTTTTGCGTGGTTAACCTCCTCCAGCTCTGTCATGGACTATCCGGCGGTGGAGAATGCTACTTCAATGCAAAAGGTAATCTAGACTAAACAATACAAAGGAAAGGGTTCAGATAAACACCGATCTTAGAAAATATATACTGTAAAAAATAAAATAAAATAAAAATCAGTTTGAATGTACATCAAATGATCTGTTATTTAAAGTGGTAATAGTCACTCTTTCACTGCAGCCAGCTGTGAACACAAAGGCCGTGTTTTTGACATCGGGGAGTCCTGGATAAACGACGAATGTTTCCAGTGTGTGTGTTTCGAGCCTTTTGGAGTGGGCTGCTGTGAACAGTAAGTTCTCAAAAGCGCATACTTGCATGACTACAAGCACTCATATGTAGCTGATATTGAAGCTCATTGTTCTTTGCTGTCCTCTAGTGGAAAGCAGCCAGTCGATTACCCGCCCTGGTGCGAGGCCGTTAGAAAGCCAAATTCCTGCACCGTTGCTGTGGTGATGAAGGCCAACCATAAACTTCCCTGTCTATTTGGGGGGAAGAACCGCTTGCGAGCATCAGATGGGCTGCTGTGGAAATCAGAGAACGACCCACTCTACTAGACTGAATTACTGAATTCACAAATGCAAAATATAATTTAATTTATATATAATACACATATATAACACACACACATTCTAGTACATCTGTCTTTGTGAGGTCATTCATTGACACAAACTAATTAACCCAAACTCTTAATCTAAACCTACTCTTAATCTAATTATAACCTTATCCTTAAAACCAAGTCTTAACCCTCAAACAGGCCTTTAAATGGGTCTCAGAAAGTGAGGACCAGCCAAACTGTCCACACTTTACTCTTTTTGTCCTCACTCCGGGGACTAAAACTCACAAAGATAGTTGTATATGTACACATACACGTTTATCCATATACAAAAAATGTATACACTAACCTCTGGTTTCACAGACAAGGCTTAAGCCTAGTCCCAGACTAAAATGCATGTTTGAACCGTTTTAACGGAAAGCAACTTGCTCAGGAATATCTTAAAATATGTCAGTGCCATTGTTGCATCTCAAGATGCACACCAGAAATGTTTTTTTTTTTTTTTACTAAGACATGTTTATAAAAGTCACTTAAATGCCCTAATTGAATTTATTAATCAGCCCTAATTAATCTAAGCCCTGTCTGTGAAACCAGGCCATACCGCACAAAAGTTTCTATTTTCATACACATTTTAAAATGTAATTTATTCCTGTGATGCAAAGCTGAATTTTCAGCATTACTTCAGTCTTAGTGTCATATGCGCCTTCAGATTGCATTCCTATATGCAGATTTAAGAAACGATTCTTGTGTTTAAAAGTTTATTTGTGGATAACATAAATGGATTCTTTTGATTAGAATGATCAAAATACTTTATTTGAAATAGATTTAAAAACAAAATGTGTCTTACTGACGCAAAAATTTGACCAGTACTGTATTTTAATGATACACACACACACAGTTTGACTATTTAAAACTATTCAATCCACGTAGTGGGGTCTTAAGTATGTCATGTTAAATATTTATCAGAATGTTTTTTACATTTTTCAAAATCCTAGCTATATGTTTATCATAACTGAAAATTAAGATGTCAAACTAGATTTTTTTCCCCTGACAAACTGAGGTCCATCTCTAAATAAATATCAGTGACTGTTTGTGAGCATTCAATCTTTTTTTTCTAGAAACCACACTACAGATAATTTAATTAAAAGGCAATAATCAGAAGAGACTCCAGAATCCAGAGGCACACAGTGGTTTGGTGACAGTAAAAATCATGGTCTTTATTTAAAAAAAGAATTTAGGTATCATTACACAAGATACAGACAGTAACAAAGTGATTACACATCATTGTGGGCTCTTTCCAGTTAGAATTGTGTTCACCCTTTTTTAATCTTTATACTATTAAGTGTTACTTTTCACTCCCATTTACTGTGTTCATAATACATATTTAGATCTGCACGGCTTTTGGACCTTTAGAATTTGGCAGTGCCACTGCTTTGAACCCACGGTAAAAAAACAAAAAAATCCTCAACCTTTCTACCCTGGGTAGAATATGGCTCTTTAAAGCAAAAGCAAAAAAAAAACAAAAAAAAAAAAAAACAGGCCACCAGAGTGAATGAGGGAACCGTGAGTTGGCCTCCTTTGCTCAAAAGATGCCCACCATAAGCCCATAACAGTGCAGCATTTCACATAGCGGGTTGCCATACTTTTGTGTTAATATGCAGGGGGATTAAACCCAAACAACAAATACATATTACTCAAAAAACCTCCAAAATAGAAGCAAAGGCTTTTATTAAAATAAAAAAACAACCCCCCCTCCCCCCTCCCAAAAACCAAAACAATGGCCCTCACGGCATGGTTGTGCATACTGTTACAGACCACACAGTGTGGTTTTGGTCCCAAAACCTGTGACGCCGACAGACAGGCAGCAGAAACTTGTACAGGATGAGAAGAGTGAAGTGGTAAGAGGAGAGCAGTGGATCAGGCACCAACAAGACCAGCAAAAACATCCTGCGTCACAGGATCAACAGGACAAAATGACTGTAGACTGATCTAAAGCCAAGCAAGAGACTGCCAAGATGGCTTTTATGGCACAAAAATGTTAAGTAAATCACCCTCCAGTAAAATTAAGAAAAAATTTAGGGTTTTGGCTGGTGTGAAAAAACTTGCCACAATCGTAAAGTTCTGATCATGGACCAAACCCAAAAAAAAAAAAATGCTTCCCTGGGCTAGCATACAACATTTGACACTTTAAGAATACCATAGTAGTTTGTTCCTGAAATCACTTGGGATTTTCTGAAGAGATAAGCAGTGAAGCCTATTAAGTGCTCCAGAAAGATTAAAGTACTTTTGAACCATTGAGAGGCACAGCATTTTTGCTGGTTGCCTTGGTGAGCCCATCTTCCAGTAGAACGAGAAAACAGGGGATCAGAAAAACAGCAGAATCAGATGTGCAGAGAAAAGGAAAAAAAATGAGATGAGGCTTTTTTTTGGCTCCAGGTCTTCCTTAGAAACTATTGAGCTCGCTCAAGGTCTGGTCCAAAGTGGCATGGATCTTGACATTCTCCTCCTTAGCATTTCTCAGTTTCTCTGCAATGAAAAAAAAAAAATTCCCAGAAGGAAAGCAAGTTAAACGAGCTGTAAAATCAAATTGTAATACAACATTGAACATATGTTAAATAGGGGTCTGATTTTGGATGGTATGGTTCTTGACGTTATATTATAGGTTCTTCAGAGATTGAGATTGTGTAGTAATTAGGGCTGGCCACTAATAGTTAATTAAACGTTAGTCAAATATGGCTTATCTTTTGAAACATGCAAGTAGCAACTTTCAATGGCTGCTCGATTTAATGTTAACCTAGATAAATATACGCATTTCCAAGTGTTTGTGTGGAGTGCGGAAGCTAAAGTATAACACGCTTCATTACATGGAGGCGCAGGCGCGATCCCTTGCATTTTTCCCTGACAACAGCGGAAACTACTTAAAATACACCGTCATTTTTGGTCATACAGAATACATTCCAAACGGTCTACTTTTATGCGTTTAATCCTAACCCTAGCATAAAAACACTGTGCCTTTGTAAAATAAAGTCAACAAACAGCACGCGCTTTTTCTGCCGTTTCGATCTCCGTGAACTGGAGCGCGTCACAAAAATGAACCGAAACTCAGCATATAGGCTACTTGCCGCACAGACATGGGAAATAAATCTATGGAAAGCTTGAAATGTATAATATATATGAAAATAAATACTCTCCGCTTATGTAATCTGTATGAAAGGTCCATTTCTCTCTATTTCTATTCTCTCTATACTGAGGAGATGGTGAGGCAGCATCGTCAACTTCATGTGTCTAGCCGACACTGTCACAGAAAACACTAGTTCGTTAATAAATTAAAATGTCTCCATGCTATTTTTTCCCACACATTTATAATAATTACTTTTGCTGGTTCTTTGCAGCAAGCTTTATGCGAGCCCTCGAGCTATATTATATTTATAGCTAAAATATATATAATATTAAAGGCTCATTATTGTTTAGTAGTCCCCTCAGTATACATTTAAGTAATTCAATTAAAACAAACATGCGATTAGTCGACCAATGGCTTAAATAAGTGACTACTAGTCGACTAAAAAAAAATCTTTAGTCGGGGGCAGCCCTAGTAGTACTTAGATTCTGATACAGAAGTCAGTTGTAATGAAACTGAAGTAGCGACAGATCTTTCCTTCCAAATTGCAAAGTGCACCCCAGTGAAGCATATTATAGAAGAAAAAAAGTAAGGTTGGGACTGGGTTCAATTCATCGATTGTCATTTGGATGGTGGCAGATCTGAATGAAAGCTTGCAGTCGATTGTAAGAAAGGGGCGGGGTTTAAGTGGACTAAATGATTGGAGAAGTCCACCATCCAGAAGACTGAGTTAGGACATTTTGACTAAGAATTACAAGGTCAATATATATATATATATATATATATATATATATATATATATATATATATATATATATATAATATGCACAGATTAATTGTTCACTATAAGATCAATAACATTAATTTAGTGACTTGTGTATAGGGTGAACTTATTTCATGCCGAGTTTAAGCAACCACTACTAATCCTCAAACAGTACTATATTTTGATACCATTTCAGGTTTAAAGGTGCAGTATGTAATATTGACAGCAAGCAGTGGAAATGGCACTGCAGTCCAAATTCTTAATATTGGAAAGAGACTCAATGCTCACTGGTTGTCAGATTGAGAACATGCAACAGGAGGGAGCGCGATTAACAATGGAAAGAGACGAGCCTTACACTGCAAGTTGATCCGCTAATGTATATATTTGCAATGTTTTTATTGCCGAGGCTTTTTGGGTCGGGTAGAATCTGTGATCTCTGACACAGTTCTATTGCTGGCTTCTAAGGCTGCAATACGCTGCTTTTTCCGCCAACTGGCAACTCCGTGTTTAAATACTATTGGGCAAATTGGCAGGGGGCGGGACCAGATGGACCAAAATAAAAAACTTATAAGAAACACATTTCAAATGAATTTTTTTTTGGAGAAATTAGTCTTTGAAATTAGCATGTTTCCTAAATCTCTGCAAACATATGTAAAACATAAAAAACATATTTTTACATTTCTGTACAGTGAAAAATTACATACGGCACCTTTAATAAAACCTAATTATGAAACAGCTCAAATTTATGGTGGCAGACACTGTTGATAACACTTAAAATTGCACAACACTGGCATGTCAATGCTTTGCTTTTACCATAGCACTGAAACCAATTTTCAGAGAACTTGAAGCTGAATGAAAGTCTTTTCATTTTGCTCAATTGCATGAGGCCATTCATTAGAACTTCAGAAATACAAGTATGAATGTTTTTCAGAAGTAACATTCAACAAGGCCTTTTTAGCAGTAGCTAAAAGAAGCAAATAGTTAACATTTCCCTTAAACATTTATTCATCCTTCTATAACAAAATCGTGTTACTTTTGCTTAAATGGTTTAAATAACTTTTTAAAAGTGCTCACAGATGTTCAACCATCTTGGCAACCAGCTTCCATTTTGAAATGGGAAGTTTCCTTTTTGGAAAAGCGAAACTGATTTGAATGGGTAGCAAGAATTAATGTTTCTAGCCAAAAGAAGAGCCAGTTTGTAATGTATTAAACTTCATGCAAGGAAACCGTATTTAAAAAGTGAAAATAACCATAAATGGTTTAAGATTGTGCATGTAAACTCTTTCCTCCAGTTAGCGTAGATATGGCGGGCAAATTGTACATAAACTTTATGGTAAAAAAAACCCCATAAATTTTAATTTAATTTTTCTTAATTTAAGACCTCCAAGTCTATAGCCTTGCACCAGAGATAATGTTAACTCGTAGCTAAAACTCATAACTAATCAATCAGTGAAAGGAAATTTATCCAAGTTTTTATCTTTCAAAAAATAAGATATTCATGCACAAATCTAAAATAGGCAAATTTTTGGTTGCCTAACACCAGTACATTGCAATAAGAGACAAGCAGACATTGAAAAGAGCGCAGAGCTTTATAGAAATACAGCAAAAGAAAGCAAAACCAGGGACAAAAGAACAAAACATCTCTGAATACAGTCAGCTGTAGATAAGAGGAAGATGTTGGGGCAGATAATGAATATCTAAAGAACAGAAAATCAGAGAAAGCAGAAACAGAACAGGGCTTAAATGGAGAAACGGAGACTACAGAAACAGGTACATGGAAAAATACATGAAAAGGGAAGTGTACACAAAAGATCAGAAAAGAAATATCCAAGAAATATTGAGTCAGACAAGAGGAAGAATTTCTTGAAGTCACAGTCAGCCACTGAACAGTCCAGAAACTCTTTATCTGTAAACAGACACCAATGGTAAACACCTCGTGAGAATATTTCTACATTTCAGAATGAGGAAAGTCGCAAATTTAACAAGCAAGCAGTTAAGAACAAATGTTAAAACCTACATCGATAAAAGCCACAGCTCAAAAACAAACTAGCTCAAAATATCAATTTCAGGATAAAATCCTTATGTAAATTAGAGCCTTAAAGGGGACATATCATGGAAAATATGGTTATTCGGGTTAGTCTACAACATGACGTCATTCCACAATCCAAAAAACCCATTTAGCCTATAGAAAGTAAGCTATAAAACGAGTTACGAAGTCCAACTATTAGTACATTAACATATGATCACTCACATTTGCATAGCAGCACTATTCAGTATCCAGAAACATTGTAGAGTCAGACTTAACTATTAAGGATGTTCAAAACAGAGACTATTTACATAAAAACTCTTAAAGCCACAGCAAATCTGGCCTGTTTAAAGGAGGCTAAAAAAAGTAAGACTAAAAAGAGCAGAATTTCCCTCTTATCTGAAGGTAAATATGAAATCATTTCATAGTTAGCAAATTAGTTACTTGACAAATGTGTATGGGTTAGAATGCCATTCACACAAACTCGTATAAAGCAACAGTTCAAAAGAATCTGTGAAATAACAGCTCCAGTCAACGATTAACTCCTTACGGCTGAGCTTTATACTGTATGGTAAAAGTATACGATCAGAGGTTATGAAGCTCAAGGTTAGGTAACCAGCTCGGTCACGAGACTCAAATCTACCATTGCAGCAAAACTCAATTGTCCTACAAAAAGCAAACCAGAAGTAGCAGTCTCACACACATGCAAGGGCCAATATTTACATAGAGGTCATGTCGTTGAGAGCATGATCCAGCTCCTCACTAATGGCCTTATACTTGAGTTTCTGAGCGTAAAGCTCATCTGTTCACACACAAAAAGAGAAAGACAGAGCAGAGAGGACGGAAAAGTTCGGAAGAAGGAGAGAGTATGAAGGAAAGATAAAGGAAATAGGAAAAAACAGCAAATAATGATTATGAATGTAACGGAGGAAAAAAACGGACAGTGAGATTATGCTAAGAAAAGAGTATGAACAGCATAAAAAAAACAAGATCATATTATAGCTGATGGAAGGAATGGGTGGTAAAGAGAACGATGGAATCATACCTTCCAAATCATCAATGGTCTTCTCCAGTTTGGCCACAGACCTTTCAGCAAACTCAGCACGAGTCTCAGCCTAGTAGAGAACAGGGGAATTATATTTAACTGAAACCATTAAAAAAACTATTTTCATTACTTGAAATATTCCATTTCCATTTAGTTTAAGATATTTCCATTTAGTTTAAGATATTTCCATTTAGTTTAAAGAACTATAATAATGTAAGCTAAAACTTAAACTATACAGATTTTTTTTTAAATCTACTAGAAATTACAAAAACTAATTTATTGAAACTTTATAAAAATATTATAATGGTAAATAACTCTGGCAGGGAAAGACATTTATGCATGATCAAACTACTAGGTAACATACAAAAATCATGATTATCTATAGAATAAAGTTATTATTGTAATTGGTGTGACATGCTATTGGTGCAACATTTGTGGCAGGTAATTTAGAAAAGTAATTTTAAGTAATTTTAAGAAAAGTAATTTTTGCTTTGTTTACTGTCATGTTCAAATTTCCCACAAACAATGAACTACATTTAATTAAAAAGATATGCTTACAGATCCAAATCAGAAAGCAAAATAATGTGCAACTAAAATCCTTGCAATTGCATTTACATTTAAAAGATGCTTTTATTAAAAGCGTACTATAGAATTATTAGAAAGCCCTTTCTCCAGAAGGTTTCAACTTCTGGATAGTCTTTAGAAGACCCAAGGAACAAAACATTTATGAGGCCAAATTTGGTAAACATTTAAATATACATTTAACCTCAAGATTACATCAAAATGCCAGCCCTAAAAGAACCCAAATCTTCCATGAGAAGTTCTCACCTCCTTCAGCTTATCAGTGAGGATCTTGATTTCTTCCTCATACTTATCTTCCTTCTGGGAATACTGTAGGGAAAAAGAAGAAATACGAGTTGGGGTGGGGTCTTGTGAGAACCTTACAACTCAGCATGCACAAACACCCTATGAGTTAAGTATTTTGGGTTTGGCACACTTTAAACAGAGACAACCAATTTTATGACACTTTAACACTGACACGTTCCTACAACAGCTCTTAAAAGACGTAAGGCAGCGCAGCTGTCTATGCTGTGACCCCCCCCCTTTTCCTCGAAGTTTCTATGCAGGCTGGCTGAGCCCTGGCCTGCTGCTGTTGTGCAAGGCTTGTGACACGATGGCTGATTTTGCCGCTGTGTTCTGCAAATGTTTTAAACAGATCAGGACATGTGCGCAGGAATGCAGCTGCAACATCAACAAAACACCAGGTATGGTAGAAAAGGAAAAACCAACATACTTCAGAATTCAAAGAGAGATTGACAAAGATCAATATACATAAACATTACATATAAATTATATAATCTATAATATAAAATGGCAGATATTATATATATATATTTTATTTTTTACATACCATTTTTGTACAGATCACTACAAGTGAATCTAGGGATTATAACATACAATATAAAAGTGCTAAATATTTACTTCGAAATCTGCCATTAAAAACAAAATTAGAAAAAAAACAAGACCACCTCATAACTGATCTAGCAATAACAACTATATATATATATCTTCCTGCACTGTATTTGAGAAAGTTAAACCACCATCATTACTTACGCAAACCATAATGTGCAGCAAACAATAGATTTCATTAGGGAAATAAAAGGGTTCCAATAATAGCATTCCACCTAATTTTATATAGTACTTTATTACACAGCTCTGTGGAATACTTGATTCTGATTGGTCAATCGCACCATCCAGCGGTATGTTATTCCCCGATAACACAGTCTCATCCAGGTTACTGAAGTCAGCAGCGCTATACACTTGCTAGGAGCAGTTTTTCTTCAAAGAAGTTTTTCTTTTGGTGAGCTAATAAAATATTATAACTCAATTAAATAACTACATAAAATATTGATTCGACTATGTCATCCAGTATCGCGGCGTCACTCTCGTTTCTTACAAATGCAGCTGCTGCTATTTTGCGACTATTGTCCGTTTTGTACACTGATGGATTATAAGATAAACAGGTACGATTTTAAAACAGTATCATCTCAAATCAATATCTCTTATCCCCATAATTATGTAGCGAAATGCTGTGTAATAAGTGGTATGACTGTACCGTATCCCTTAAATGTCCATCTAGTCTGAACTTGCCACGCTAGCAACTGCTCTCTCCGCAGAAGTTTAAATAGCTAATAAAATATATCAACTCAGATCAATATTTTGCATCTAATTATTTATGTGGCAAGAAGCTGTGTAATAAGCAGAGAACGTACATCCAGCCGAATGTTATCCCAGAATAAACTCCATTCAGGCTAATGCCTGATCACCCTATCAGGGTTAATTCTGAGATAACAGGCTAGATGTACATTATCCCTTATGTAACACACAGCATGCAGTCAAATCACATGCAAACAAACGGGCGCTTCTGTCATAAGTCGATCTCATGCAACAGGATTTATCAGCGTCACTTCTGCTTAATTAGTCTAGAGGCATCTGAGACCGGTTGCGCTTGATTCTATAAGGCACCAAAATGGTGACACTTCATTTCATTACGCAACAGACCTTCAGGCATGCTAAATAGCATCTCATCAGGTTAAGATGGATATGGAAAATTAGAGGGGATCTTTAAATCGTCCCTGTGGTCATTTACAGCTTTATCTTGATGTAATGGTCTACCACTGTAATCTGGAGCGACATATGTGGCCTTTTGCTATGGGTGATGTACAGCCGTAGATCAGGCAAAAAGGCCACTTGGAAATGAGGAAGCTCATATTATGCACACGAGCGGATAGATCACTGGTTTGGAAATTAGAAAGCTTAAATTGAATTGCCTGGAAGGCAATTCGCAAGGCACATTTGTGGGGATTGAATCAAAGTTCCCTTGAGAGTTAAAAAAAGGGATGAACACTGCAACCACTAAGAGATCGTGCAGAATAAAACACACACACACCCTACCTTCTCAGCCTGGGCCTCCAAACTCTTAAGATTGTTGGTGACATTTTTCAGCTCCTCCTCCAGCTCAGCGCATTTGCTATATACAGAGCAGCCGTTTTGATTTTGGAGGAAGAAGAAAAGAAAGGGGCAAAGGGAAGACATGAAGACAAGCCAACAGAAGTGGCAGAGTGATGACGTTAAACACATGAACAGTAAGAGAGGCCTTAAATAATTTTTTTCGATGGACAGTTCACTCAAAAATAAAAATTGTCATTTACACTGCCTCATGTCATTTTAATTATGTATGACTTTCTTCTGAAAACAAACAAATATTATAATTTGCAGTCCTGCTTGCACATGACCATATAATGAAGGTGATTGAGGAGCTCCAAAAATGACCAATAATACATTTTCTTTTTTTAAAATCAAATAAATGCATATTTGGAGAATGAGACTTTTCAAAAACTTTTTTTTTTTTTTTTTTTATCTGACTCACCCCAAACATTTCAACAGAAATGTATATGCTGTAAATATATTTGTGTGGGGATGACAAATTAAAAGGGATAGTTCCCTCAAAATGAAAATTCTGTCATCATTTACTCACCCTCAAGTTGTTCTTAACCTAAACTCATACAGGTTTGGACCAACTTGAGGGTGAGTAAATGACAGAATTTTCATCTGTCCCTTTAACGACTAAGCAAATAACGATTTAAATGCTGTTCCTCATTCATATGGCTTCAGAAGCTTCAAAGAATATAGCACACATTTGTATTAACCGCTTTTATGGTAATTTTTGGAGCTTGAAGGCCCACAATCGCTTTCACTGTCATTGTATGAAAAACAGGAAAAAATGTTTTCAGATCAGAAGAAACAAAATCATAAAAGTCTCAAACAACATGAGTACATGACAACAATTTTCATTTATGCATGCTCCTTCCCCTTAAATGTAGTGTAGTTTGTGTTGTCATCTGTGCCAAAAGTGCTTGGTTTTTATAACATACTGCCAATCGCACATAATGAAGATCTAGTAAACCCTCAGATTATACTGAACACTACTGTGTGGTTTGTGTGAGCAGATTTTAAGTGTCAAGGAAGCAAAACTAGTGTCATTCTAAAACTGAAAGTTGCCATGAGCTGTTCTAAGCAGTTTGTTGTGGAACGTGAACACGTACGCTTCGGATTTAGATAGATGAGACAAAAATGCAAGCGACTGAAGCGTGTTACGTGAGCATGCAGATCATGCCACTTGAGTAAAAACGAATCATGCGTTTACAAAAGAATGATACCTGGAAGTGGATGGTTAGATGAGCAGAAGGAAGGTGGAAAGATGAAGGGATAGGGTGGAAAGATGAACTAGGTAAAACAGATTAAAAACGACCAGTGCTGGAAGGAGGAGTCTTTTTTTGTTGTTGCTTTTTTTCGTTGGTGATTATCTTGCTAGTTCACTTGCACACTTTCACTCAAGCATACAAGTTCCGGATCCAGGTAGAGGGCAACATTCTCCAATTGTCTGTACACCCACGTCTCCAACAAACGGACACATAGCGTCCGACACGTAAACAGACTTTAGCAACCAGGATATATACCTTCTCATCTGAGGCGTGCAGAGTCTTCAGTGTCTGGTCAAGAGCTCTCAGCTCCTCCTCCATCTGCTTGACACGGCTGTTAGTTTGAGTGGGGAGGGGAAGGTATGTCAGGTCAAAGGTCACACATGCCCAAACACAAATGAGAAGGGCGGGGACATATGAATTTAAGGTGAATTCAAGCCAATGAAATCACTCATACACACACACTCACATTCTCTCTCACACAAACAAAGGAGGATTATGGTTATGGTAGAGCATTCCTATTGTCATGCAAAATTAGGCATTTTCTCACACTGAGTGAACAATGAATTTGAGTTTTAATGGGACTAAATGGACACTAAAGAATATGAGCTAAAGCTGACAGTATATGTGGTCAATACTGTAAATGTGTTCAAGTATTATAAGCATGTATATTTTGATTTTAAAACCAAGATCAACCTCTCAGCAAGCTCTGCTCTCTCCTCTGTACGCTCCAACTCTCCCTCAACGATCACCAGCTTACGTGCCACCTGTAACACACGAATACTTCCTGGTTATGGAATTTATTTTATTTTACAAGAACAATTGGTACATGTAAAACATCTATGCACTATTAATTCCAACATCTCAATAAATAAAGCTAAAACTTAAAGTAGTAGTTCCCACCCTAAAAGTAGACGAAGGTTTATTCATGGAAATAAAGCTGGAATTAATTAAAATAATTTTAGATGAAAATGTAATAAACAAAATGTTACCGTGGCAATATAATTAAGAAAAGCGTAAGTACTATAATTACTAGCAAAAAATTCAAAATATTAATAAATACTATAATAGTATACAAATAATCTTAAAATAACACCATTATATTACCTCCTCGTATTTGCGGTCAGCCTCCTCAGCAATGTGCTTGGCCTCCTTAAGCTGGATCTCCTGGAGCTCCATCTTCTCCTCATCCTTCAGAGCCCTGTTCTCAATCACCTTCATCCCTCTATTCCACAGAGAGAGCAAATTAAAAGGAAAGTAGGGCAAGTTAGGGTGGGATGAATGTAGAAATAACATAACTCTGAAAGCATATGCATGTTAAAGCACATACCTCTCGCTCTCATCTGCGGCCTTCTCAGCTTCCTCCAGCTTCTGCAGGGCTGTGGCCAGTCTCTCCTGAGCACGATCCAACTCTTCCTCAACCAGTTGGATGCGCCTGTTCAGAGAGGCCACCTCTGCCTCAGCCTACAAGACAAACATGACAAAAACAACTTGAGATTAGAGCAGATACACTATTCCACTGAACTTCAGGGGCCACACATGGAGCGTGAAGTGACGTGAGATAAGAAACAGGAGGGTGGGAAACACTTGGATAACCTAGAAGGATCAAGCCGACAAACATGGAGACCAAATTGGAAAATGGAACCAATGAGACAATGGAAAACCCTCATGTGGTAGAATCATTTGGGAGCTTCTGCTTGAGCAGAGTGGAACCACTATGTTTGCAAAGGGCAATAATAATAATGTGCAGAGTGAGTGTACACAATGACTAAAATTGTTTTAGCAAGGCGGCACTATTAATATTGATCTGACTAAGGTTTTACAAATCCTTCTTCCAGACAACATTTCATCGTGGAACTTATGATACTGTTTCAGCTACGGACATGAATGATGCCTCAAATCATGTAGCTTACAGATGATGAGAGGAGTGCTATAATTTTTCAGACTAATTGGCTTTCAGATGTTCACCCAATGCATGAAAACATGGCCGAAAATCCCACAGACAAAAAGGAAATGGACATTTCTGGATCAAAATACTGTAGAGACTTAGCAATTATTCACAAGATCGTAGCAACTTCCTAGCCACGCCACAAATATCATGGGAATGGGCTCTAGACAGTGTACTGAGGCCCTTTGGGGACCCAGCCATATCTAGACAATATGTAGCTAAACATTCAAACAGTCAAGATATCAGAATGCTTTTAAGATAAAAGCAAGAATTACAAGGTTATCAGCTCCATTCTCGCAGCAATATCTGAAATAACTACTAGTATGGTGTCAATTCCTGAGGTAATTTTTTAACCATCATTCATGCCTTTCATTCATGAAGTGTAACTTAATGAGGGGCACTGCAGCAACATTTATTTAAAAATATTAAAGATTAACAGTTTAATCAGTATACAGTAACATCAAAGTTGACAGAGAAGCTTTACTCATTGGGCCCGAAACGCAAAAGCAGGTTAACTTCCGCGCGGCCGCGCCTCGTCAGCTGAGAAACAGCGCTCGTGCACGGCTTCCGGATATGACGACACCGCTAACAAATACTGGAGTTTCGCTCCTAATAAGGACTGAGGAATCTAAAGTCTGTGGGGTGAGTTCATCTCACGCAATGCCAAAAGAGACGAAAGGCATGGTTGAGCGATAAGCGACTTCAAGCTAAAAAAATTATATCCAAGACGAGTGTCTAATTTAATTAAAACTCAGAAGTTGCCAAAGGTTCGAATAGGCTGCTTAAATGACCAAGTGACATGCGTGAGCAACTCAAAGTGCCGAGATGAGCACCTGATGACCCAGATGTTAATGTGCTCAAATGATAACGCACCAATGACGTTGAAAAGCCGTATTTGAACAAAGATTTACACGAATGGATAGCCTACTTCTGTTTAAAAAAAATAAACCAGTAGCCTATGAGTGATTCAGCTAAACTATTGTGTTACTTCCTTAGGCCTCACCCGCAAAAAAAAACAACAATTTGAGACTAAGAGGATGAGCTAAAACCCATCTGAGGTTAACGTTAGCACATCTAACGTTAAGCACACACAAACTGCGATGTCATCACGATTTTTGTATTTATTTGAGCCAATATATCTGGCTCTAAGTTTTGCATTGATCTTATGAACTATATAAACCTATAAGCACAAATGAAAATCATCAATGAAGATGAGTCAAGGCGCGCATTAGCTTGTAGGGTTTGCAATAACCACCTAACAACAGGCCCATATTTTCATGGAATTAATGGTTTAGAATTAACATTTTGTTGTCACAGGCCATTCTAAGAGCATACTCGATGTTTATTAGATATCGAAATAAGTTAAGGAGATTCAAACACATAATTCTTCGTAGCTATAGGGCGTTGAATGTAAAAGCGCACGAGCTCGGTACAAATGCATGTGATACAACATAACGATTGTACGGATAAATGCGACACTATAACGTGATAAAAAAGCATCGTTATTGATACAATGATACACTTACCTGCTCCCTGGCACGCTTCTCTTCTTCGACCTGTCTCTGCAAAATCTCGGCTCTTTCTTCTGCCTCATCTGCCTGCTGTTGTAAAACTTTGATTTTTCTCTTAACTGCATCGATGCTGTTGGATCCGGCCATTTTAATGTATTACTTTAGGTGTAGTGTGGTCGAATAAATCAAATTCCAACCGAGCAGCGTAGTAGTGGACCGAGCCGCTGAGAAGAGGAGGAAGAAAAAAAAGTCCAAGGCACCAACGCCCCGCCAACAAGTCAAACGCAGACTGAGCAGTGGAAGTAACGCGAGGATCAGATGGTTCACGCGCTTGTCTTTTTAATCACCACGCTGCTTTTTTAAATCTTGTTAAATACAAAAAATAGTGTTTGTAAAAAAAAAAATATAACAGCAACGAGATATTTTCTCCAGCCAGAAGACGTTTAATGTTGAATTTAGCTTGAGCAAGCGTTTTGATGTTCAAGCAGTCGGTCGGTTTCTCATTCGAATTAATGAATGAGTTTTAATGTCATGAAGTCTTTCTTTCCCTCCCCTTGCTTTCTCTTCACCCAATTTGTTCAGTTGCCTAAACTCTTCCTTTTTTCGGCCCACTTCCGGATTACCCCACCCTGTCCCCAACGGTTTAAGGCGTAACTGATCCTGAATCAGCTGCGGCGCAGAGTCAAGTCCCAGCGGAACGGGTTCACGGTTGATCTCCGGTCAGCAGTTTTTTGCACGACCTGTGTAATTCTTACGGAAGAGCCACCCCTTGTTTTACACGTGTCCTGCCAGGTATATGACGTCGTTGGTCAAATAAATCATTGGCATTCCAGCCAGGCCACTCCTTAATCCAGGAATGTGCTTAGATCAATGGGAAACTTTTAGGCTATTGTGATCAATAGAATGTTAGAAATTTTGAGAGGCAAAAGAGAGGAATTGAGTTGGGGCGAGTCTTGGACATATCTTTAGACGCTGTGTGATTTTAGTGGGTCCCCTTTTTTTATGGGGCCATGTAAAACATTCCCGATCATCATCTTATATCAAAATAATTAAACGTAAATGTTACATTTAATTAGTATATATTATATCAAAATTAATGTCAACACAAACAGTTAATTACTCTAAAAAAAGTTGCTGCCTTACATTTTTAAGTACAATCTTTAATTAATTTCAACTTAAATTAAATTAAACGGACTTTAAAAATGAGTTGAATCTTATAGGCCTACATTTTTTTGAAAATTGCTTAAGTTATTTTAGTGAGTTAAAGCAATGTAAAAACATGTTGTCATAACTTATTAATCATAATTTTTTACAGTGTAATTCTGAAAGTATTTATTCATTATTAAATGTAGGTGCTTTTTGACAATTAAAATGATTTATTTTGGTCTTATCACTTCAGAACCAGGCTTTTTTTGCAGTAAGTGCCGGTGCTCTTGCATGAACAAACTCTGATTCAGTTTCTTAGTGGATCCTGAATAATGACAAAACTATATATATATATATATATATATATATATATATATATATAGGCTATATATATATATAGGCTATATATATATATATATATATATATAGTTGTGTTGAGTTAAGTCGTTAAGCTAGTAAGAATGATTTTTTTTACATAACATTGTTCACGGAATACCTAGTAAAATTAATATATTTAATTAATCTCTAATTGTATTTTTCCGTTAAATTATACATTGTGATTTGGATTTAAGACTTTCAAGAGATTCCATTATAGAATTTACCCACAGGATTGCATGAGGTAATAGAAAAGAATCCAGTGAATAAACTGAATCCACAGGCCTGGGCAAACCCGAACAAGTAATGCTGTCTGTTCTCTTTCTGCGGTGTAGAGTGTGCAATCTTTCTGACATCCGTAACTATGTCCTAACACTGTTAAAAGTATGCCTGTGGGTATGTTTTTTATACGCTGATTTTGTAATTCTTACCACAAAGACGTTTTATATTGGTGGACCTTAAATGGTCTAACCTCAAAACAATGTTTAAGGTAAAGAAATGTGACTGATCCTGAATAATTCTGCTGTAGACAAGCACTGTATGTTGTATCATCATTTCCTGTCTCACCCTTCCTGCCTCCCTTCACCAGTGTGGAGCATGTTCCAAACTCCATACATAACAGGCACTTTTATCAGTTGCCACCATCTCACCAGACGATGGCGCCAGATGATCTAGATAGACTTCATTGTCACAACATCATTTGTGGCGGAGCCCTACTCATAGAATCAAACATTTTTCACAGCTGTAAACACACACATGCACGCACGCACGCACGCACGCACACACGCACACACACACACACACACACACGTCAGCTTCATTATTAGTCTTCAGTCTC
The DNA here is from genome assembly GCF_051911475.1 of Siphateles boraxobius. Classification (NCBI taxonomy): domain Eukaryota; kingdom Metazoa; phylum Chordata; class Actinopteri; order Cypriniformes; family Leuciscidae; genus Siphateles; species Siphateles boraxobius. The sequence goes on from NW_027508953.1 coordinate 7,991,235, forward strand.
GCATGATACTTTAGAAATCATTCTAATATGCTGATTTGCTGCTCAAGAAACATTTATAATTATTATCAATTTTGAAAACAGTTGTGCTGCTTTAATGGCCCATATTATGCTATTTTAAAGGCTAAAATAGCATAATTTTGTTTTGGAGGTCTCCAATGGGTTCACATGCATCCAAGGTAAAAAAACAAAAAAAACATCTAATTTTCTCATAATATATATCACCTAATTTGTCGAAGAGTCTGAAAAGGTTTGTTTTAAGATTCGGTCTCTAAACCCCTCCTTTCCGAGAGCTTACTCTGCTCTGATTGGTCAGATGGCCCAGCCTGTTGTGATTAGTCCATAGCTTACTACGTACCAGAAACTAAATGTTCATTAGCTCGTCTGAATTTCAGCTTTTTTAAGGCTTCCTCAGTGTTTAATATACAGTGATACGAACAGTAACGATGGCGGCGGTTTTTCCGTATCAATTCCGGCGCAACACTTTCTTTTGAAGTGCATCAAAGTGGATTCACAGTGCAGACATATCGACCACACAAACCAAACTCTTCCAGGCCTCATCTACAACTAGCGTTTGAGAGTGGGATGTTGTTCGCAGGCAGCCAATGAAGACCTTAGGCTGGCGATATGAAAATTTGTTACATTGTTAACAGTGTAAGTGAGACTGGAATTGCTGACGTTTTGTTCCGCGGCAGTTCAGAATCGATTCTTTCTTTTAGGAGAAAATAACTTTATTTGCTGTGCACTTTGCAGACCTTTTACATTCACAAACAGCTATATTAAACTCTGCATGAAAGTTAATATTCGAAAAACATAATAAATATTTTAGTGGAAAATGTGATAATTTTTTTAGGATTCTTTGATGAGTTAAAATTTAAAAGTGACCGGGCTGAGCATTTTTACTCTTTATTATTACATTTTTATAAATATAGGTTATATTTATGTGTCTGTTTGTCTGGTCTGATGGTAAATTGCAGCTTGTGCTTCTAATGGCCTGTTGGCATTATAGGTTATAGGTGACAAGATGCATGGCTTGACATTCTAACCTCCAAGACACTCACATAAACACATGCTAACTTACATCAACGTGGTAAGACCCACTCACCCACCTGCAGCAGAAGACCTCAGAAACTGACAACCTTCTATTTCAGTTCTACATTTTTTCAGTTCTGCACTATTTCAATTCTCAGTTTTGTACAAAGGTTGCACCCATCCTCAACCTCTTCACCATATCTGCTCCGAACACTATTAGTCAGCTTGCTCAGAGCTCTATTTCAAGGATCCACCCCCATATTCAAACAGGATCACTGTCTGGTCGGCCTGTCTATCAAGCTCGCACTGCATGATGATGAGTGACTAATTAAACTCTAGTCTTGCAGTAAACTCCAGCCGGGTTTACTGCTAAACTCTTTCCCCCCCCCCCCCCACTGTGTGGGGTAGCAAGGTAAGTGATAGCTTAATGGTAAAGTTTTGACTCAAGGTTGAGATGAAAATAGATTTCAAAGCGACAGCTGTAATGGAGGCAACCCACACTCAGTCTCCGTTTGGAGCTACTGTTCTCAATCTGCTTGTGTGATAAGGGGATGCCAGATTCAAAACAATAAATCCTGTATATTACAGTGTTTACCCTATGGGGCTGACATCAAATGTAAAGGTCTTTTTCTGCTCTCCTTCTGTCTCTAAAGTCAGAGATGGTCTCATAGCCTTCCAAACTGGTGTTCAGATTATTTAGAATAGTCAGAAAACTGTTTTCTAGCTGAAAAGTGGCCAAATCATCTTTAAAGTCCCCCTGTAGTCAATCATATTATCTCTTAAAACTCATCTTTGATCACCAAAATTACATATTTAAACGTTTTTTCCTTGAAAAAAAATTCTTCATTACCTTAAAATAGCTTGAATGTAAATCTACAACCCTACCTTATTTAGTATATGCGGTTTCATGAATATGCAAATTGGCCCCGCCCCCACCCGCTCACACCAGCTCAGAGATCCACTCATTGACGTGATTGGTTTCAAGGTAGTTTTTGATGCCAGAAACACCAGCGATTTCAATCCGCATTTTTGAGACATATTCATTTTTAAAGCATAATAAAAACATCATATAAACAGCATTAAAAGCTGGACTTTCACCACAGTGGGACTTTAAGACCAGCTAACAGACCAGCTTGACTATTCTTTAGGCTGATTTAAGTTTTTTTTTTCCCCCATGTGCTATGTTCTTATTCTTTCATTCCAGATAAAAAAGAACAGTCTCTCTTACACACAAAAGACACACACACACAACCTTCAAAGCCTAAGGTATTCAGTCAGGGGGAACATCTTATGAAGGCCAAACTTTATGACAACAGGTGTGTCTGCTATATCCGGAGCCCAGAACAAAAGGACATGCGACCGGCAATAATAGACATACTTGCTGTAACAGGGTTGACCGTGACGGCACAGCCTTAGTTTAGCTGTCAAAGAGTGAGTCAGGTTACACAATGGCGATTAACAATAATTTGCCTTTTTCTCATCTGAATGTTCTCATTTATTTCTTGAGGTGTATATGAGATGTACATATGAAAGCATTAGCAAATAGTTGTCCATTTTAAAGTCCTTTAAAGTCCCCAAAACGGGAATAATGTAAGACTAATAGCTCTACTGAAAGTCGGTTCATGCCTGGAATGTTCTTATGTTCATTGTGTTCTTCTCACAAACACTGATTTCAGCCCTGCTGCTAAATCAGCAGTCTCAAGGTAGTAATTTTCTCGCTGAGGCCTTCAGGCATGAGTATACGAATAGTATCACCCACACTTTTTGTCACCTCGTGCGAGTTATGGAGTTATGGAACCAAGAACGATTCAGAATTAACTGGTTCTATAAAAAAAAAAAAATCCAATACCAGAGCTGAATGACATAACGGTTCTTAAAAGTGCATTTGCCTGTCGAAATACCAAATAAAAAATATTCTGACAGAGATTCCAAAGCTAATATTTAGTGGCGCAACAACATCGCTACTGAAAAAATAAACGATGGCACCTGTATTGTTTCCAATTGCCAAATGAATGACTCTCATTAGCAGGTTCTTGTTGATGAATCAACAACATGCAGTGTGACCAGTTGGGGCTTGTCTGATTCTTGAACGATTCTTTTTAGTAAATCAACAACATGCAGTGTGACCTCTGTAGTCCGATTGTGATCAAATGATTTTTTGTTAAGCAGGTTCTTGTTAGTGAATTAACAATATACAACGAGACCAGTGTAGTCTGATTCTGAACGAATGACTCTCAAAAGCCGGTTCTTTTAAGTGAGTCATCAACATGCAACTTAACCAGTGTTCCAATTATGAACAGCTGAGGCCCTGTCCCAAATGTCACACTTCACACTGCACTTGAGGTCTTGCGGACTTACAATAGCCGCCACGTGTGCGTGGGGTGTCCCATTCATCATTTTAGCTTTCATAAGGGTGCTCACGAATGCCTACTGTGCGGCCTTGATGCACACTTCTTCAGAGCCCACACTGAAGCAAGCTCCACAGCAGACTTCTACCCGACAGTCAAAGTGGTGTTACGTCATGAAAGTGTGGACTCAAGAGGAAGAGGGTTTAGGGTGCCATTTGGGATAGGGCCGACTCTCAAGAGCTGGTTCTTTTTTGGACTTCAATTAGTGTAATTACTGACTGGTTGTTCATATGACATTGTGTAGTTAAAGAAACACGTTATGTGTTAGGTCAATATAAATGCTAGTGAATTAATGGATTTAAGAGCAGAAGTTTGAGTCTGGATGGTTGACATCACAGCCAAAAAGGGGGGTAGTGATAGTGTCTGCTGTGGAGGAGTGAATGGAGAGAATGAGAGGAATGGAGGGGCGGACCAACAAGAATCCCGGGATGAAGTTTTAAGAGTGGCATTTGTGTGCTTTGTGTTCGTCAGTCACTCACATCTGCAGCCTTCTTCTCAGATATCTCCAGTTTCTCCTGGGCATCCTTCAGGGCCTCTGAGTATTTATCCAACTCATCTTCAGTTCCCTTCAGTTTCTTTTGCATCTGAATCAGCTCATCCTCATGCTGGGAGAAAGACACAAAGGAATATGAGAGTGTAAGACATGGAAAGGGAGGGAGGGAGGAATGAAATAACATCACATGAAATCAACCATTATAATACATCTTCGCACAACCACTCGTACCTCAATCACTTCAAGCTGGTCAAGTCTTTTTCTGACCTTCTCCTGGTGATAAGCTAAAATACACAGCTTACCAAAGCCATTCCTTGTCCTAATGTCAATACAATTACCCTCACTGGCAACCCAAACCTTTCACACATCCTCAGCCCTATCTACAACTTCCTTCTCCATGCTAAGACTCTGTTTATCCGCCCTGCATTCTTCCAGTGGCAGATCACAGCCTTGCGACTGCTGTTTAGTGCTGGGATCAGGATCTCAGACTTCACAAATCACAAATTCACAAATGGACGCTCTTTTTCCGAGAGGAATATTCAGACAGTTGTTAGCACTGGCCAGGTGCATTATATTCTTAACACATTTAAATATTGTAAAATGACCCGGATTGTGGATTTTGCTAATCTTTGTCTCATGCTCAGATGAATTGCCTTCAGTTTTGTTCAGAATTAAAAAGTTTAATAATCGGAGAAGTGGGCCTTCTTTTAACAGGTCATAAGCGCCATTAACCCCTTTAAATTCAAATTAGAGATTAAACATGGGTTTAATTCAATTCTTAAAGGAACAGTTTACCAAAAAAATTTAATTCTGTCATCATTTACATCATCCTCAAGTTGTTCCAAACCTGTATGAGTTTCTTTCTTCTGTTAAACACAAAAGAAGATATTTTCAAGAATGTTGGTCATCAAACAGTTGATGGTAATTATTGACTGGTATAGCATTTTTTTTCCATACTATGGAAGTCAATTTAACTTTTTAGAGACCAACATCCTTCAAAATATCTTCTTAAATGTTCAACTGAAGAAATAAACTCATACAGGTTTGGAACAACTTGAAGGTGAGTAAATGATGGCAACATTTTTATTTTTGGACAAACTATCCCTTAAAATTAATAAATTTTCAGCCTCCCTAATAAAAAAAAAAACTCAGATCAGTTTTTGCAATCACAACCTTTGACCTTTCCACCTCACCTGTTTGCGTTGCTAATTTTATTCATATTATTTTATTATTATCATTTATTAAATTCTTATACATCACATATTGTAATGCAATAGCCTAACTAAATGTAATTTATACACTATGAGTCCAAAGGACACACTTTATAATTATGATTACACATTTTAGAATCAGAAACATCCTTTAAACTAGTAACACAAATGGAAATGATGAAAAATGCTAAACAAATCAGAATTACATTTGTATGTAAATAATAAAAAAATTAAATAAAAAAAAATCTCTCTAATCATTCAAACTCAATTAAAAGCTCTTAAACTCAAACCATTTAGTCCTAGTTATCACAACTTTGACCTTTCCTCTTCCCCCTTACCTGTTTGCTTCTGTCCTCTGCTCCTTTCCTGTCGGTCTCCGCCTGCTCGGCCTGGTCCAGGGCGTTCTCCTTATCCAGCTTGAGCATCAGCATCTTCTTCTTGACGGCCTCCATCTTGGTGTCGCTGAGTAGGGCTCACGGTACGAGAAAAAGAAAGTTGCGGTGCAGTAGATGAGGGCTACTGGTTTAGGAACAGGAGCCGGTCAAGTGAGGAACGTGGAGAGAGGAAGAGAGAAAGAGAGAGAGAGAGGGAGTAAAGTGGGGAAAGACCAAACTCAGCCAGGGATGGTGGGAGGGCATTTATATCTGGGGGCATCATGCCCCGCCCCTTTTCCATGAAACCCCTCCCACTCACTCATTATAGCTCACCTAATACAGGCATGAGTCCTGTTTGGTGACTAATGAGGCGACGTTGTAGTGATGTTACGTTGGATTTCAGGACCTTATCATCTCTACAATTCCATTTAACACTTATGTCATCAACACTAATAAATTCACTGATATATTCCTACTTTTCATTTCCATCTATTGTTTTCTGTAACTAAATCATCCCATTGTGGAAGAAACAGTTGGAAGATATGACATGACAAAGACAAAAAGAATGGACAGAGCTGAGGTCCAGCTATAATAAGACAAAGCCACTGGGTTTGTGACAGGCACAGGTGTTTGTGTGTGTGTTAGGTTACATTACTAGCATCCCCAGCTGCACCGTTCCCTTTATGGCTCGTCAGTCGCCACAATGATCACTTTACAGGCTTTTTCCTAATGTGAGACACTGTTCTATCATTAACTCGCCTGACCAAGTATAACAAGGCTTTGGGGAACCACTCTTGATGTGGCAAGATTTCCACTAATGTTTTGGTATTCAACATTCCCAAACACGCAGCCATCTAGAAGATTTATCTCTCTAGATCTGTATTTATTCATAGAGCAAATGGCTTATTTTGTTCATTTTATCATTATATTATTTGTTTTTTACTTTTACTTTCTAAGCATCCCCACTATTGTACATCACATATTGTACTATATAAATCATGTGACTGATTACAATTATAGACACACAATTTATCAGTTATAAGGATTACGATTTTACACATTTTAGAATTAGTAAAGACATTAAAAATATGAAATAACAAAAATATGGGAATAATTATGTTGGGATCAAATGATACAAAACAAAATTGTATTTCATCAAAGTGCAACGCATGTAGATTTCATATTTTTATGTAAAAATAAAACAATATTTTTTTTATGGAAGTTAAAAAAAATGACACTGGAATAATTTATATTTGTCTACTAAACTTGCATTCAAAAAGTGTAAAAAGTAGTGATATTCTCCTCTAGCATAGATTTTCACATCATTCATCCATCATTCTGCATTCTTTACTACCTTTAGAAGTAAGCCTATAAGATTAGTGATATACGAATATGAAAGCAATATTAGAAAATGAGTCATTCATGTGCATATTATACCGTGTGTTCCACTAAGCGCTTGCTGATGTGAAGGGACAATGGTGGTGTCGGGTTATGGGCGACTAGACTATTTTTAGTCAGGAGGCCAGGCTAAAGTTAAAACTCATTGTTTAAGAATAAATAAAATACAATGTATTAGTATTCAGTCTTACTTATTATACAATGGTATTCAGAAAGGAAGAAACAACATTTTGTATTATGCACAAATGGAAAGTTTACACAAGTCAATGCTTTATGATAAATCTAGGCTCTTAAATGTATCACATAATTCCTGCAGTAAAGGCAGTTCATTGTAACGAGAAAGTAACTCTTGCACTGTAATACAGAGCCAATGCACCACTTTATTTTAATTGCTCCTTTTGTTTGATAGATATAATAGTTCTTCTAACACACTCTTTTGGTTTAGGACAGTGAAGTGATGGATGAGGTAGTGTGTGTGTGTGTGTGTGTGTGTGGGTGTGCGTGTTTTTGTGATTTGTGAGGACACAAATGTGTATAATGACATGGGTATTACACTGGTATTACAACTTGAACGTGAAATATGAGGACATTTCATGAGTCCTCATATTTCAAATGGCTTTAAAAACATACTAAGCAGTGTTTTATTAAAAATGTAAAAATGCAGAATGTCTCCTGTGAGGGGTAGGGGCAGTGTAAGGGGATAGAATATACAGTTTGTCCAGTATAAAAACCATTACGCCTATGGAATGTCCTCACAAATCACAAAAACAAACATGTGTGTGTGTGTGTGTGTGTGCGCGCGTCTGAATGCCTATGCTGCCTGTGCAACCAAGCTATTAATACCCGTCTCTTGGCTGACATTGTTTTATGTATTAGCTGCTATCCAGGGACAATGATCTGGATTATAGATATCGAAATGTAACTGTATCCATTTAAATATACATGTTTTACTATTATTATTATAATTTTCATTGTTATTTTTTTTTAAAAAGGATAGAAAACGTACGAAAATCTGCTTGTATGCGATTGTGGAAGTATTAAATAGATCTTTGGAACACTCCATTTTGATTGGTCGTGATAAAACTCGCCCCACAGCCGATTCTAAAGATTTCACATAAAACACTCTTATGGTAATTTGTAACTAGTTTATGTTTGGCGTATTTGAAGCAAAATTCGTATAAAAACACCACATTTAAATTTACCACCAATTCACGAAAAAAAGTAAAATAGTTAGGCTACATCTCATGAGAACAGGTTGTAGAAAGGATGACTTTGGAGGACCTCTGTTGAGTTAGTTACATCTCATTACAAGTAACATGACTTACATAAGCAGATTAATTCAACTCGAAACATATAATTTTAAAATTTTACAATAACATATTTGAGTTACTTTGCTTTCCCAATTATTGACTGACAGCTCTCCTGTCCCAACATTGAGAGAATTCGGGAATAAGCAGAGGCGTTGTGTACACATGACTCTAGTTCTAAATGTTTGCATGCATTTACTCACAAAAACAGATTCAGTATCCCTCAATATGAATAAAAACAGTGCAATGCAAACTCAAATTCAACCTGCAATAATGAAATGTTAACACAAATATACTTTATGTAATCTCTGCTAACATTCGCTTATCCAATTCAACCACAGTAATAAGCTAAATGACTTCTAAACATCACATTTGTGTTTAATTTTTTTTTACTTTCTTTCCTGCAATCCAGAAGGGCCCAGATGAGAAAAAGTAACACGAAAGCAATGTAACATTACTTTGGATAAAAAGTAACTAAGTAATACAATAAGTTATTATTCTTTTTAGGAAGTAACACAATATTGTAACACTTTACTTTTTAAAAGTAACTTTTCCCAACACTGGACTTCAGTATTATTATAACTGTAATTTTATCACACATTTTTCCCTTTGATTTACTCGTTCAAAATAATGATAATAAACCAATCCCGATACTATTCCGTAATAGTATTCTATATCCACTTCAATATATCATTAATCATTTTTCGTATGATTAGGTTAGGTTTAAGGGTGGACCTTCATGTAAAATAGTTAAATTTTCTCATGAAAATAAATTTAGAAGACTTCAATATTAATATTACTGTAATTTTTATCCCGCTTTTCACTTAGATCTACTCTCATACAAATTAAAGATAAAAAACAATCCCGATGATGTTGTATACCAATAGTCTTTATTTTATTCATTCCGATATATCTGAAACACTGTATGAACATTTCAACAATGGTTCTGTCATTTTCAATACAAACATTTTTATGTGACTTAAGTAAATCCTATGTTTTCTTATAATTACTTCAAAACATGAAGAATATCATCCTACAATAATTTCTAAGACATCGCTTCCTGAAATGTTGAACTGACAAAATAAAAGCATATATTTCAGCAATATTCAGCCAAGCAAAGTTTGGCACATAGTCAAGTAATGGCAAAAAAAACAACAACATTCATAACCAAAATTAAAACATAAGCAAAACTGTAGTTAAGACATATCAAATGTTGGTGTTACTGGCAGATTTTGGTGATGTGATCTATTTTAATCAATAAATCTTATATTTACAAAGTATTCCCCATTAACACACACTGTGGGTTGAGGAACCATTCATAATATCATACTACTCTATCATAATAACCTTCCTGGGTTTATTAAGATCATTGCTATAGATGTAAATATATATTGCTATAAATTGCAATATAAGTCCTTCATAAAAAAGCCCTCAAGTCTCTGAAATAGTCATTTTCTTTTAATAGAGCCAATAGTTTTGGTCCCAGTATATTATGTTGGTATATTTCAAGTTATGGCTTCTTTCTAACTGCTTCAACATGCCTGAAAGAATTTATCTGTCCGTTCAAAATAAAGGAAAATAAATAAATGTAAAATAAAGCGCAAGAAAGAGACATTTCTTTACAATGACCTCTCACAAACAAGAACGTTTTGCATGCTCCAGCATCGGTACAATGATCTCACATACAGTACATACATCTCAACGGTTTCTGCCGGTACCCTTGAGCTGGATCAGTTATGTTTGGTTTATTTAGATACTTTAAGAATCTTAAGACAACTATCAAGTGCAAAGTCCCATTATTTGCATGACTCCATCTCCATCACGGTGCTTTGGCATATCCTTATTGGTCCGTGGATGTCAAAAGCCACATGTTTGGATTCCAAGAAGACACGTTGAATATTAACATGTCATAAACGGCCACACAGAAGCTGTAAGCAAAATTACTGGATACAACTAAATACTGTTTGTATATAATGAAATGAATATTCATAAACTAAGTAAGACTCTTCCCTGTTCAGAGGAAGATCTGCTCATGGAGTCTATAGTCTGTTCCAGGCCAGTCGTGGGTTGAGAAATAGGAAAATACATTAGCAGTGTGAGACCTCTCGGTCCCGGGGGTCTGTCACGGACTCGCTCTCTTCAGGAATGTCCTGCAGATCTGTAGATGATGAAAGACAGAAGATAAAATCAATTAAGTCATATTTAGACATCAAACTCAGAGAGGAGACAGTTTTAAGTTCTGAATTTTACCAAATGATCTGGATTAAATGAACTGCTTCTTGACTACACAGTACATATTCTAGATATAAATTACATTGCAGTCTAAAATGAACACTAATCTGCCAAATGCAGATTAAATTGGCCTTTGGAAAGTAAATAAAATTGTTTTAGTTGGCCAGTAACCTTTTGGAACTGCAATGTAATACATGAAAGTTTAATATAAGACCGATAATCGCAAATATACAATGGAAAACACCTTTCATATACTTCATTTAAAAAATAACACAAAATAAAATTTTATGTTGGTCAGAAATTTTTATGATCAGTACATTTTCTCAATTCTCAAGAAAAGTATACAGTGCAGAGTATTAACAATAAATGCTGATGACCTGCTATTTTGCCATAGTAATTAAGTCTAAGTAATGGTTCACATGGCTTTGTTGGCAACATATTTACCTAGACACTTTCATCATAATTCATCCACACGGGGAACAATTTAAAAAACGACAATCATTTTTTTGAAAATGAAAACGTTTGAAATTAAAGTTTGGGGTCAGTAAGATGTTTTAATGTTTTTGAAATAAGTATTTTATGCTCACCAAGGCTGCATTTATTTGATCAAAAATACAATAAATAAAACAATAATATTGTGGAATATTATTACAATTTAAAATAACTATTTCTATTTTAACTTATTTTAAAATGTCATTTATTCCTGTGATGGCAAAGCTGAATTTTCCGGATCAAAAATGCTAAAGAAACATTTTTTATTATTATCAATGTTGAAAACAGTTGTGCTGCATATTTTTTGTGGAAACAATTCTAATTTTTAGGTTACTTTGATAAATAGAAAGTTCAGTAGAGCAGCATTTATTTGAAGATTTATTTAAATCTTTTGTAACAATTTAACAGTATTTACTGTCATTTTTGATCAATTTAATGTCCCTAAAAGTAATGAAGAAAATAATAAATAAAATAAAATACTGTATGCTGAACACTTTCACATGCAGTATTAGTATGTCATTTCAAACACACCTCAAGACTGTGATTATATCATTTCAAGAGGCTTTAAAAGTCCAAACTCCTGCGTGTATAAGTGTATGTACATAAGGTATGTTCATTGTGAATGACACACTAGGTCTGGGTGAGACATTCAACCTGCAATTATCCACCTATAACACACACACTTACACATTAGTAATCCACCTAAATGTACTTTCAATTTTTTTTTTAGACTAAGTAGGTTCTCCTGTCAGACAGAGTTTAGTGTGTGTGTTGTAAGTTTGTGTACCTTTGTGTGTGGGTGTGTGTGGAATGTTTCATGTGCTAAATTCAACATGTGTTGCGTAATCGTGTGTAGGCTGCTATTAGTGTTACAAAGAGACAAAGTATATAGCTTTCTGGGTGAAGTGCATCTACGCTGACTGTCTGATAAATATGTAATCATTTCATATAAAAATGGAGCAAAGTCAAAGCCAACAACTCCCAGGCGACCAGTCTCCTACATTGTGCTATTCTCTTGTATCATTCTCATATAATAATTTAAACTTAATTAAATATTTAAATGTACATTTATTTACCGATGTATTTGTTAAGTAGCTAGCTATATAATAATATTTAACATTATTATCTTAATATTTTGATATTATTATATTAATTATAAATATATTTCATATTATTATGTTAATTATGAATATATTATAAATATGTTTCTTTTTGAAAAACAACTAGATATGTAAGTATATATTATTTGTTATAATAATGTCGTTCTGTGTCATATCTACAGACCTCTTGGGCTTTCTGAACGAGGAGACACCCTCGAATCCACGTCATCGTCATCATCATCATCATCATCATCATCAGATATCACGTCCACTTCCACATCACTGGATTCCTGCAGGCCGTCTGATTGCTCCATCGATTCCTGGCTAGCCAATGGGGTGTCAGTGTTGGGGTCAGTATCACTCTCTCTGCGAGTTGGTGGGGCCTTAAAGTGAGGAAATGAGAAGTGAATGGGATTTTGTCAAGCTAATACATTGTAGGTCTTATATACCGTACTTTGAGAGTCTTTGCAGCGTGTGGACACAACCACCATACAATGAAACACCATACATATGTGTCTTGTGTCGACACGCCCCATGGAAGAGAGGGGATGGGGTGAGAAGTTGCTCATTATCATTTAAAGAGACATGCACCGAAACGGGTCGCTGTTAGTGATGGGCGATACTGCAAATTTCTGTATCGATCCGATACCAAGTAAATACAGGGCCAGTATTGCCGATATCGATAACGATACCGATACTTTTTCATTTTAAAAGCATGCATTTGAACTTGTATGCACTTATAGCAGTGTGTCATGATTTATGAGGTGAATGCATCATTAATATGCTAAATCTGAACACGTTTTCATGACTACTAGGCCTAAATATTTTGTGATCTGTGCTCTCAACTCCCCTTTAATTAGTCAGTGACTTTTACAAAACTACCCAAATTATAGTACTAGCCTACTGTTCAAAAGTTTGGGGTCTGTAAAATTTTTATTTCTCTTAGTAAAAACTGTAATATTACAATTTAACAATTTAACATAGGCTATCTGTTTTCTATGCCATAGTAAACTGTAATTTATTCATGTGATCAAAGCTAAATTTTCGGCATCATTACTCCAGTCATGATGATAATTCATTTTAATATGATTTGCTGCTCAGGAAACATTTCTTATTATTATCAATGTTGAAAACAGTTTCATATTTTGTTGGAAACCATGATACATTTTATGCAGAATTATTTGATGAACAAAGTTGAAAGAACAGCATTTATATGAAGTAGATTTTTTTTACAGTGTAAAACCCTTGACTGTCACTTTTGATCAATTTAATGTATCGATCCTTGTTGAATAAAAATATTAATTTCATTAAAAAGATCTTACTGACGTCAACATTTTAAACCATTATGTACAGTTTTGGTTTGTTTATTGCGAAATAACTCCCGATTGTTTCTCTGTCATCTAAGCAAGGCTTCGTTTCCCAAACGCACTGGGCCTGTGAGCTCAGCGAAGCACCAGCATCGAACGCTCTCTGTGATTGATTGGTTTCGTCTTGTATACAGATGACTAGGAGAAAAGGTTCTATCCTACAAAATTACCCGCTAACATTCGCTTATTTTTCCACTTAGAAGCTTATTTTACGCACTGAATTGCATGCTAAATTAATAAAAAATTACTGGTAAAAAAAACACTCATTTGGATCGATATTTTTGTGTGAGGATCGATCCTTTTCGATACCACGTCAGTATCGAAGTATTGATACTTCAGGATCGATCCGCCCATCACTAGTCGCTGTGAACAGAGCTGTTTTTGAGGATGTAAAAAGGATGATGTTTTACACAACCATGGAGGAATTTTAACCAAAGTATGTACATGAAGACCCTAAAGAATCATACCCACTTGTGGAAAATAGCATCCGATGACCCCTTTAAAAAAACACATTATCTACATATATTTTCCATTGTTGCAGCACCTCCCTTCCCAGTCTGTCAGTAACTCTCTGTTTAGTACCCGTTTCTATTTAGCTCCTCCTTCCCAAAAGCACAATGTGCTCTGATTGGTTAACTGGACCTGTGTGTTGTGATTGGTTAGTCCTGGGCGGTTTACCGGTTCATGCCGAATACCCGTGTTTATTTTTGTTATGATATTAATTTTTAATATACAGCAATACCGGTGTATGTTGCTTAAACAACGTTCGGAACGCATTGGACACTGTTTGAGAGGGGTCGCTTTTCACTGTTGCACTGTGGTGATGCACAGCTGTATGTGTTACTAAGCGTGACGGTGAAGATGGATAGGTTAAGCTATAATTGATAGCTGTCAAATTATATTACAGTGTTTCCCATACATTGGTTCATAATATCAACACAGCCCACCACAAATAGATTTTCCAAAAGGCTTTGACATCATTGAATAAATATGAGCACTGCACGTTTCACAGTCAAAAAGCGGCGCGGCTGTTTTTATATGAATGTATCTTTGAAGGGAACTGACTGTCTTTAGAAAAATTTCGATGTTATTATAATTGAATCTTTCTTTATCTTTCCTGATAAAGCAGCATTTATGAGCGCTGCTCTGCTTTGTGTACAGCCATTACCGTGGAAACCGTTATTTCTGCGCTCTTTGTAAACAGCATCATTTTGTGGTGCCTTGCAAATCTGTATTAATACTAGTAGTGTGGAATTTTTCTACAATATTCACTCATGACAGTAAAATAGGGCATTCTAAGTCAATCTACTGCAGTATTTCCTAATCAGTAGAAAATGTATTTAACACCCTGTCATGCTTGTGAAAAAAAATAACGTCATATACTGTGAAAACCGGTATAATTTTGAAAAATACAGTGATATAAATTTTATTATGATTGGTATAATATATAAATATATAAATCTATGATTGGTCACCCGCTTCCAGTGTGTTTTGAAAATGTCATGACCGCTTACCATAACCGCAAGTTTTAACAGACTGCTATTGCAACTCAACCAGGCCTCACCCATTTTTTTGCACACTTTTTTGAAGAAAGTTGACAATGTAAAAAACACAACGTAATAGGTCCTCTTCAAAATGTTGTAAACTTGCTAAAAACTTGCTAAATTACACTAAGATGAACTCACCTGTGATCTTGTAGTTCCAGCTCCATCCCCTAGAGTGGCGCTATGGGTCTTACGATCCCTGAGCTGTTTCTCCAGCTGGGCTCTGGCTCTCTCGCTTTCCCTGAGTTTGCCCTCGGCTCCCCTGAGGCGTCCGAGCTCCTCCTGCAGGAGACTGTGCTGCCGTTGCAGCAGGGCCAGCTCACCCAGTGACCCCATGTCACTGGCACTATCCCGGGACAAAGAGCGAACTGTACGAGCCCCTGGGATGGCTGGGGAGACAGGGCTCTCTCTTAGGCAGAGCTCTAAGATGGAGTCCTGTCGAATCACCACACCCTAGGAGAGAATTTTTTTAAATTTTATATTTTGCCACTTTATTGACATTAACGTTTTATTTTGGATCCTGTTTGTACGTAAATGCTTAGAAGATTTGATAAATGTATTTTGCAATGCATACCTGCAGAGCATGTAACTGAGCACTGAGATTCACCAGCCTTTGTGACACCTCCTGAAACACAAGACACATTTGTGATGCATCACATTAATATATAGACACTAGTCTATATAAACCAAGAAGATTGTAATATTTAATGGAGGCCTATATATTTAGCAGATAACTGAGTAAATTTATTCGTAAAAAAAAAAAATTATATGATAATGTAAATATTATGGAAGCTTGTTTCTGCCACAGAAAAAAAAATAAAAAAGGTAATTGCAACTTTTTATCTCACAATTCTTTTTTTCTCTCAATTGTGAGTTAACATCTCGCAATTCTGACTTTTTTTTAATCTCAGAATTGTGTGATATAAAGTTGCAATTGCGAGTTATAAATTCAGAATTGTGTGTTATAAAGTCCTAAATTTAGTGTTATAAAGTCAGAATTGTGTGATATAAAGCCGCAATTGCGAGAAAGAAACTCGGAATTCTGACTTTTTTCTCAGAATTGCATGTTTATATCTCGCAATTCTGACTTTATAACACGCAATTGGGAGATATAAAGTCAGAATTGCGTGATATAAAGTCGCAATTGCGTGTTATAAAGTCAGAATTGCGTGATATAAAGTCGTAATTGTGGGAAATAAACTCGCAATTCTGACCTTTTTCTCAGAATTGCATGTTTATATCTCGCAATTCTGACTTTATAACACTGAACTGCAATTTTATATTACGCAATTCTGACTTTATATCACGATTGTAAACTCGCAATTGTGAGATAAAAAGTCGCAATTATCTTTTAAAATGTTTTATTCTGTGGCGGAAACAAGCTTCCATAAAATACAGCCATTCATTTCACCTAATCATCTGTTATTGACAAAATTTTTTTTTTTTTTTGTGCATTTTTTTTGTAATATAAGACGTAATCAGTCTCATGCATCACTAGGTGATTTTCAAGATTTCAAGATCCAAGTTCCATGTTATATTGATTTGGAATCATTTTAATCATGAATATATGCTATAAATAACAACATTACTTATTTTTTAACGGTTGGTCAATTAACTTATTACTGGCATTTTGTGCAACTAATGCTGCATTTTCAAGATGCTATATCAAGATGCTAGAGAAGTTAAGCTTTTAAAAGCATGATTGAGACTTCTGAATTCGATGCAGTCAGTGATATTATGAAATATTATTATGATATAAAATAATAGTTTTCTATTTTAAAATGTAATTGATTCCTGTGATAGCAAAACTGAATTTTCAGCTTCATTACTCGAGTCTTCAGTGTCACATGATCCTTCAGAAATCATTCTAATATGCTGATTTTCTGCTCAAGAAACATTATTCCTATTATCAATGTTGAAAACAGTTCTAATGCTTAATGCTTAACCATGATATATAAAAATTCAGGAATCTTTGATAAAAAAATCCAAATTTGAATTTGAAATCATTTGTAACATTGTAAATGTCTTTTGATAATTTTAATGCATTTTTGCTGAATAAAAGTATTACTGTTTTCTTAAGTTACTGATCCCAAATATAATTAGCCAGTAAATTAAAAAACAGTAGTCAATTTGCTAGTCACTCTAGTTTAAAGGGTTCTAATGCAAAAAGTAAAACAATCGCCTATTTTTTTCATCCCAGAAATGTAATCCGCATTTTCGTAGATGGCACACATTAAGCCCGGTCTTGACCAAATGTTAGTACCTCACTTGGTGGCTTGTCCTCCATTTGATTCCCATTACCATCCTGTACAGAAACAATTTTTTACATTATTCACACAATCATAATTCTGAACCAGCAGTTTCATTCAAAAGCTTTAATTTGTCAGCACACATTGAAAAGCACCATCTTGCTGTGTCGATGAAAAGGGAGATAAAGTGTAGCTTTCAAGCACCAGTTGTGAGTCGTGATGGAGAGTTTTTGGTAGATTCAGGTTGCTATGGAAACCTGCGAGTTTCAGATGACTAATTTTTTTCAGCATTACATAAAAACTCAGTAATAGCATCGAACCATCTTATTATGTGCATAATTATTACATTTCATGAAACATATTTGATGCAGGCAGATGTAAATGTCAAAGACTGTGATAACAAACAGCTCACTACCATAGATCATATTTTCTAATACAATAATGTTTTGCATACCTGATCAGTTTGGTTCTCCTGAGAGCCATTGACTAATACCTCTTGTCCATCTGGAAGTACAGAGGAAGCACAATGTTCAGAAAAATGGGTATATTTAGTAGGGTGTAACAGTTCAAATTATGGTTTGGTTTGTATCACGGGTTTAGGATCACAGTTTCGGTACAGTATGTGCTATGTTCAGGGAAAAAAGGACTACAATCAATTAAAATAAAGAAAATAAGGACAAGATACAAATAAAATAAACAGAGCTTTTTAAAATTTTCAGGTAGGTCTAACTACTTTCCAGGTACATACATTGAACAAAAGTAATCAAATGTAAAATAACACTGTATGTAATTGTCACTGTATAAATTAAATAAAGATTAATCCTTATTAAAGTTACAAATATTATTCAGTCAAGAGAAGTGAGTGATTTTGTGAGTCTTTTGTTGGTTGATTAACATTAAAAACACAGGAATATTAAGCTGCTGTCAATTTAAGACAATGCACGGATCCAATACTGATACAGCACACATGCATTGTCTTCTGTTTACGTTCCTTTTATGTTCACTTAAGACATAACCTACTATGGTTGCATGTCAAGATGGGCATATGATTTTTTTTTGTGAATTTGTCACATCACATCACAATTTTTGTCCGATTTGAAGTCCCTTCAAAGACACGATTTTGCCCGATATTCACGTGCAGTCTGAGACATATGCACGCTTCGGATGAGTGCGCACACAAAAGTTATCTTACGCTTCTTTTTTTTGCGCTTGAATGTTAAAATTGGCAAGGCTTAAAAACACAAAAATGATAGATTTTTGTGACGATGCAGCATTGGCCCGATTGGGGTGGTGACAGTTCCATCAACTGTCCCGAGCGTCTTTCACGCTGGTGCTGGGCAATCAGGCAGTCCTTTTTTTTGAGCCCTGCCCAGCGCTTTCATTATTGTTCTATGCCTGTCCGAATTTACACTGAGGGCCTTTTTAAACACAAAAGGCAATGTGTGCTGTTTTGATCTCACCTGTGCTCACGCGCTATCAACACCCGAACAAAGTTTACAAAGAATGACTGTTTTGTCCACTTTTTTTTTGTCCTTCACTGTTGTAATGTATTGGGAAGCCAGAATATTCCCATATAGGAGTTTTATATGATGCAGACAGCGGCTCTATCAGCGGCTTGTCTCCTTCGCTTGCCATGCTGAACTGCAACACACCAACACGTGAGGAACTGTGATAGAGCAATAGATTTACATACTAACAGTTGATTGGACAGTGACTCTCAAGTGTATCCATCGGAAGAAATAAACATTAGCGGTCTGTTTTTTACGCTTTTTTTTTCTCTCAAAAAACCATATTATAGATGCCTCGTCAAATTTAAGATTAACCGCCTGCCGAACCGTGGGTTGCGAACGGTACGGTTAAATTTTTTTTACAGAGAACCGTTACACCCCAAATATTTAGCCAATCAGACACATTAAAGGCACATTTATTTACATATTGCATGTTTTGTTTTTGACACCTACTTATTACTAGTGCTCCACTGTGGTTGTGATGGCCGTTGGAACTGCAGGGCAGAGGAAACTCAAAACTGGATCCTAATATCAGCTCGGTCAACCTGTCCACTGCAAAGAGAGAAAGAAAGGTACATCATGACATTTTACAAGATATTATGAAAGATCTGAGGATGAGCTCAGAGGATTTAGCTAAAAATGGATGGTGAACTTTTCAAAATAGAAAAAAAAGTATAATTAAACAATCTTTTTTTTTTTTTACTTTCAGAAAACGAGACAAACGTACAGAGGCTTACTGGCAGCAAGTATGAATTTAATTATATATATATATATATATATATATATATATATATATATATATATTGTTTTTTTGTTAATGTTGTAATATATTATGTGTGTGTGTGTGTGTGTAAAATACAACAAAAAATGGTACTTTAATGATCTGTCATTTATTTATTCAGATGCTGAAACTGAATAAAAATTTGTGTCATTTATTTTGAAATAAAAAAAATATATATAATATGTATTTTTTATATATATGCTGAAACTGATGGTACATAAAATCAGAATTGGTAAGCACATTTATATGGTTGTGAATTTGTTCAAGCCTGATAGTCTTTTTAAAATATACCAAAACTCTACCCTCGCTTCTGTTGCCATTCACTGCTTACTCACAGTGTGAATACTGTAACCTATTAATATGGGGGTTGAAATAAATGTGCACTAAAGGGTGAAACAAGCCTTATGTAGGTGGAACACCCTGCTTCAGCCACAAATGTAACATCCTGCCTGTCTTACTCTCAGTTATGGCCTGTGTGAGCAGCTGTTCTCCACGCAGTGCCTGAGAAGACTCGGCTCTGAACAGGGTTCTGGAACAGGACGGCTGCATGACCTCGTAACCTCCCATGACCTCCGCCAAGTCAGAGAACAGGGTGACCCGCTCTTGAAGCAGCTCTAACACCTCCCTGTCCTTCTGCTGGATATCAGCTGAAACAGACAGCATGAAGATCGGCACAGTAAAATATTAAACATCAGCTTCTTCATTCGCTGTCAAAACAGTGGCCTTGTTCCACCTTCAAATTCTGTGTAAAGATGTCATGACAACTTGACATGACAACAACTGTAGTGATTCATAGAAAAATAAGAATGAAAAAGTGTTTGCCCCAGTAGTGTTTAAAGCAAACCTTTTAGTCTCCGCAGAAGGGCTTTGTCTTCTGTTTCTATAAGAGGGAATTCTTCTCTTGATGGACAGCTGTGTGATAAAACAATGATGGTAAAGACGAATGACCATTAGAAATAGTAGTTTTAAATGGTTAGTTTATGTCCATTAGCATTGAAGTCATCTTTATGTTAGTTTCCCCACTTTTAACAAGTATAAAGATTTAAAATGTACAGTCTTTCTCTTCTGGGAAAATAGACCAAATATATATTTTTTGTCCAATAAAATGCTATCTATAATCAAAATATTGTGCTAATGCTGGTATTTTGTTTGCTAGCTTTTTTCTGAAGAAAGTGGTGAGAATTTATTCATTTTGAAAGTGGCTTCTGCTGCCATTGTGTATGGCAGTTTAAAAAAAAGTGTTTCATTGTGTTTTGGTTCTATTGTCCCTGTTCTGGTTTGCCTGTGTTCACTAGTTAGTTTCCTTGGTTGTTAATTAGTTCTACACACCTGTTCTGTTTGATTTTGATTAATCTCCCCATGCATTTAGGCCTGAGTTTCCTCAGTTAATTTGTCCAGTATTCTCTTTGTTAAGTGTGGTTGAGAATTAGTTTAACCCTGCGATCTCCTGATTGTTCCTTTGTGGATCTAATAAAGACAGTTTTCGTTTGATTCCTCGTCTTTGTGTCCATTACTACAGCCACTTAGTGACAAATAATACATATTTATTATTATTATGAACAAGAAGAAACACACAAATTATAATTATAATTAAGTATAATAATAATTATTATTATGAGGAATAATTAAATAAATTAAATAAATGATAACATTTACTGAATTTGTTGCCTTTATAAAATCACGCTTTATTTTCCATGCATATATAAATAAATGATCTTTAATGTTTTAGGAAGGGTTTTCCTCGTAAGTGGATCGTAGTATTTGCGGGTCCTTGGCATCAACTGAATTAAATTAAATTAAATGCCCGATCTATGAAGCAAGCTGTCAAATTTGGTTTTGCAGGGCTATAATGTAAACAAAAGCTATTGGCAACTCAAGATCCCCACAAAACTGACATATGCCTTTTAAATGTCCCACTCCTGAATTTAAAAAGTGCTTTCATGTGATTTTCTAATTCCACTGCAAAGAGAGAGATCCTGAAACAAATGGTAACTGTGAGTGCTGTGCGGACAGTTAAGAGTGTGTTAATGTATGTACCTGCTGATGGTTTGCTGTATGTGCCGTAACCAAATGTTTCTGTCTTCTTTAGAGGCTGCATAGAGCTCATACATCTCAGGTGGTGTGGACTCACTGCTTATCAGGAACAACCCTCGCTCTTGATTGGCTATGTCTCGGACCAAGAGATTCTGCAGTGACACCACAGCAGACTTATCCTACAGAGAGAATGAGAAGAAAAGAGATATTGTTGTCAAGTACAGATTTACAAAAATAAATAGCTTAGAAAAGTAATAGCACATTCCTCTTCATCAAGTCTCACAATTTGAAGTATCATAGGACGAGTTACAATGTCTACATCAGGGGTTCTCAAAGTCTATATTTAAAGGTCCAAATCAGAATTTTCATCAATGTCAAAGGTCCGAAACTATGCGGAGGGGGGAGGATTGTTCGGTTTTTGTTGACGGGGTGGGGGGGGTATTGGGTGGTTGGATGGGGCTTACATGCGCTACATGAGGCACGCACGCACATTTGCGCACACACACGTAAGGACGCTCTCTCCCTCTCTACCGTGCTCGCGCTACACGGTTCGGAGCTCGCGAGCTCTACATTGCGGGAGATTTGAACTAATTTGAGGGCATCAGGGAGTGATGACATATCAATATACGGGAGATTCCTGGAAATTTCAGGAGACTTGTGATATCTGTGAACACATACCTCTCTGTCCAATCATCTTTGAAAACTCTATTTTCATCATCAACTTTTCTTTTCCTGGACAATGACATCCTCCACACCCATTAAAACGCTTACTGCCGTGAAGTGTTGCGTTGCGCCCGATTACGTCAAAAGTCATACGCTCACTGGATGTCATGGCAACTAAACCATGGAGGAAAACTTTAAATATCTCGCCTTCGTTTTAATTTTGGACCATCTCAAAAAATAAACGAATGATTTTAACATGCGTTTATCAAAGTAGGAAATCCACACTTTTAATCCCTTACGCACAATTAGTGCTTTTGAAATACGAAATGGAGGCGGGTCCGGATTGAATTCCCTCTGGGTCCGGATATTTATTCATATCGCTGTTCCTGAGCAGTACAATCCAAAAGTTAGCTTGTGTAAAGCACATTTTACAAAGGAGAATGTGGGGGAGTACAACATTTCTGACACACGCTTTAAGTGTTTGGCCAATCACAATGTAACAGGTCATCTGGCCATTCAGAGCTCTCTGGGCTTTTCGGAAGGAGGGGCTTTGTTGAAATCAGTGTTCTAGACAGACTGGGAATAGAGGTGCTGATATAATGTAAATATATATGAAAATAAAGTGTTTTTTGAACATTAAAGTATGCTAACCTATTCTATTAATTACACCCAATAAACAAACTAATGATCTTTTAAAATAGCATCATATGCATCAACTTTGAACAGAGTGAGAACCCTAAGTATGAGCACTAGCAATATGGATACGTGGCTTAGCAAGCAAAGTAACTTACCAAACTGGCAAAGATGTACCGTTGATCTTTCTCTTGCAAGAATACTAGAATGTCAGTCATCAACAAAACCTGGACATCTACAACAGAAAGAAAAAGAGAAATGCAGTACATTAATACACCCACAAGCACAAGTACATGTCAGCTAATACAATAGCGTGTTTGTCAATCTCCATCTCACTCTGACACATCAAATTACATTTCCTCATAACCAGCCGCAGTCTTCTGTACCTTTAAGCCGAGAGCCAGGCGTTTTCCAGAGCAGCGTGCCTTCGTGTATCAGCTGCCTCCGGAGCAGTTCGGCCGGTCTGAACAGGGCTCCAGAGCGGAGTTTGGCCTCGGCCCGAGGGTCGACCCGGGAGCGAATCTCTTGCAGCCGTTGTGTCCTTTCTAGCTCCAACACCTGCTGGTCCACCGAACTGAGCAGCTCCCGCATACAAGACAACGCATGTAACAGACCTGATGCTTCCTCTGGATTGTCTGCATTGTTACACACAATAATCAGTCCATAAAAATGTCTGTAACCAGGGGCATTTTATATGACATTACCCTCCTAAAATGTGACCATTATGTGGACTTTTCATAACTTCATTATGTAATTAAAAAAAAAAAAATATTACATCATATTACAAGGATAGAGAAGTTTATAGACATGGAGGAGAAGGGTGGAGGTGAGAAGCTGTTTATATATAGTTAATATAGACATTGGCGACATACACCCGAGTCTCACCTTTGGTGTTGTCATATATACGTTGCACCAGGACGGGGTATTTAGTTATGCGCTGAGTGACCAACAGGATGCACTCCTGGAACCCGTGACGACGCAGTAGAGGACCCCGATTCGCCCTCTGAGAGGACACAGAAGGACAAAGACAATGATAAATGGACAGTTAACCATTTCTGCCTCTGTGCACTGTATTTACATACACACACTCTAAATATGCATCAAAACCCACAGCAGATACCATGCTGTCTAGTCAGCCAGATGCGTATGAAGGCAAAATGGTTTAAAACAGGCACCATAATGTCATGTCTAATGAGCCAGAATTTATTTAAGTGACCTTAAATTTTATCCAAGCATGGATGACTGCAAAATACTTATATCTCAGTAGAAATTGAGTACTTGTAATTTGTTTTATTACAGACCAGGGCTCGACAATAAGACAGGCCAGATGTCAGATGTCAGGCCTGATGACAATAAGATCAGGCCAGACAGGCCTCATGGCCTAGGGCCAGCGTGAAAGACACTCGGGCCAGTTGACAGAACTGTCACTTGCCAGATCGGGCCAGTGCTGCATCTTCACGGAAATTGATAATTTGTGTTTTTAAGCCTTGCCAACTTAAATATTCAGTGCAAATAGACGCGAAAGTACTGCTCTTGCCTGAATAACTGCAATAAAGGTTAATCTATATTTATACAGTGAAAGACTATGCAGTGATATTTTACATTTGATTAATATTTCTGTACCTGAAAATCTAGTTTAGACCTACATGAAAAACCTGAAAAGAACTGTTTATTTAATTTGTATATGTTTGTTCTGTTGTATTTATTTGTGAATTATTTGTGTCTGTCACAGTCGCTGTGTATAAACGCATGAAGATGCAGATGAAGGTTCCAAAACTCTAATTCAATACACACGTAATTCAAACATAGGGTTGCTACAGCATAACACAGATGAGACTGGACAAATTGAACTAAAAACACAGGAACACAGGCAAACGAGGTGATTAATGACAACACAGTTGAACGTGATGGCAAATCATGTTAGATAGCATGACAACCCAGCCTGGCAAGCAAGACCCACATCAAGATGTTAGGTCTGGGAACTCACCATTTGCATGCCTCAATCCGAGGGGCGGGATAAACGTTTGTCTTTCAAATTCCCTCTGCACAACCAACCAGAGCAACTAACGGTTGTGGCTGAG
The DNA here is from genome assembly GCF_051911475.1 of Siphateles boraxobius. NCBI lineage: Eukaryota > Metazoa > Chordata > Actinopteri > Cypriniformes > Leuciscidae > Siphateles > Siphateles boraxobius. The sequence goes on from NW_027508953.1 coordinate 8,016,139, forward strand.
TGAGTCCCATGCTTTTTCCCACCAGCGGAGTTAGTTGAAATATTAAACTTTTGCCGTATCCGGTCGTCAAAACTCCGAACACATGTTCCTTTTTTAAGAATGACTTAAGTGCCGTTCTTTGTTCTTTTCTCAAAGAAAAGCTTAACTCCAAGTCCTCCAGAGCCGGTTCGAAAGACCGCTGTTCGCCAGCAGCAGCAGTCATCTTTGTTTTCAAGTAGCAGGGAATTCATGCGGAACCGTCACATCTCTGCCGTCATTATGTTAAGCCCGCCCACCAACTCTATACACGATGTGATTGGCCTGACTAGAGTTTGGTTTTTCCAGCTCGAAAGCCAACGGAGAGTTGCTAGACTACACTGGCTGCAAAATAAATTTTGCTGCCGCAAGGGTGCGTCTAGATTTCTAGGCTAATGACAACCAAGAAGAAGCGGGAAAACAGAACAAAGGAAAACAGGAACTGATGAATGCAAACTAAAAGTCCATGAAAACAGACTTTTAACTGAGGAAACTCAGGCCTAAATGCATGGGGAGATTAATCAAGATCAAACGGAACAGGTGTGTAGAACTAATTAACAGCCAAGGAAACTAACTAGTGAACAAAGGCAAACCAGAACAGGGACAACAGAACCAAAACGCAATGAAACTAAACCAAAACAGAACATAAATGTCACATTTATTATTATTTATATTTTTCATCTAAATATTTATTAATAGATTTTTTTTTTTTTTACCCCCTGGACTACAGTTTAAAAAAAAACTGCCATATACAATGGCAACAGAAGCCACTTTCAAAATCTAAACCCATAAGTTAGTCTAGTAGTTTTTGGTGTCATAACCTAAAATGTATATTTTAATAATAATGTTTTTGTGGTGGGGCCAGTGAAAATTTTGGTAGGGCAAGTAGAAAACCTGCTGACTGTAATAAAATTACCTACAAAACTTGAAAACTATCCCAAAGTGAAAGTTTGATGCCTAAATTCACTTGTAGCATTAAAAGAAATTTAATTTATAGTGATTATTATATATTTATTTAGACAATATAATTGCTAGTTTCTTTTCTTTTAAAATACTTTAATCTTGACAAGAAAATAGACTCTGATGCTGATATGGCGGGGAAAAAAAACGAAATACAGAAATACTTATAATAATACTAGTAATAATAATAATAATAATTTTATTATAAGTAATGATACTATTATAATTAATAGTAAGATTTAATTATACATACATTTAAATTCATCCATTTGTTGGTCTCATACAATTTTAAACAATTTTATTACACAATATATGATACAGCATAAATTAAAACGGTCAGTATTTTTTGTTTAGAAATCTTGCCATGAAAATAGCCTTTGATGCTAGATAGATAGATAGATAGATATAGATAGACAGTTCCCTATCAGTCGCTCAAGTTCGACGTTACGTCGACATGACGATGTAATTGGGATCACTTCAGGGAGCCCTATCATCTTCAAATGTCTACAGAACGAGCCGATGAACGTTGGTGTGCATGAATAGCATGAATTTTATTTTCTCTTTTTTGTTTTCAACTGAAAGAGCGACACAAGCGTGACCTTGCGGCCTTTTCAGGATGTCATTCCGCTTGTGCGTTTCTGGATGCGGTCATTCCCTGGCGCTAGCAGATAACCATAGCCAATTGCTGCCTCTCGTGTTTTGGCATTCAGCACGCTGAGGCAGCTTTCGTGAATAGTTCATGTCCCCTTTGCGGGAATATGACAATGGCAGCGTTAAGATCAAGACTTGCTTACCTCAAGGGAGGAGCAGTCCCCTCGCCTATGCCCTGATCTAGTGCCAATTCTGGACCTTAGAATAGGCCTACTTCGGCGCTTAGCCAGGGTGATTTGAGGATTACTGTGAGGGCTTCCCCGCCGATGCAATCTCTGTGGGCCCCTCACGCCTCACAAACGCTGCCACCGCCAGAGTCTCCAAAAGAGCATGCTGGTCCTTCTCATGGACGACCAGTCGTGTCCCTTGTAGCATCGGAGAGGGAGCTTCAGTCTTCTGGAGATGAGGATTCGGCTGCGTTACCCCCTTCGGGGAGTGTAGCGTTGCCCGAGTCCGATCCTGAATGGACAGCTATGCTTTCCTGGGCCGCCGAGAAGGTCCGGCTTGCGTGTTCATGTCTTGGTTACTAATGTAACCCTCGTTCCCTGAAGGAGGATGATAGGGCGCCCTGAAGTGATCCCAATTACGTTGTCATGTCGACGTAACGGACGAACTTGAGCGACTGATAGGGAACTGTCTATCTATATCTATCTATCTATCACGACAACGTAACATCTCCCGTTCCCCTCTTCAGGGAACGAGGATTACATTAGTAACCGAGACGATTTTGTTAAACAATACCTCCTCATATATCAAGAGCAATGTGCTACCTTTCACACCCCTGTTCTGAGAATATTTAACTTTTTAAAGCATATTAGTATTACTGTGATATCGATAACTGAAATTTCACCTGTTTTGTAACCGTGATCGTCCTAAAATAAGCTATTACGAAGTAAAATAGAACACAAGAGCTGAACACAATTATGATACCTGGAAATCTGATGATTCACACATCTCTGAGAGTCTGCAGGCATTTCAGGCATTTAATGCATTAATGCACCTGCCCACCATCATTCATGACTCAGTACCACTCTATCCTCCCACTTGAAACACACGAGACAACACCTGACCCGGTTATGCAAACACATAAGGTCATTCTTGTTCTTACCCGTATAAAGAGCTGAAGTCTCTTGTCTCTGGCCAAAAGTTCTTTGTAGAGTTTGACAGCCTTTATATGACGACTGCAAAACTCAGAATACGTCTTCAGCATCTCGTCTGCACACTGACCTGAGAACTGACATAAACACACAAACAGAGCACTATGAACACTTTGTTCCTTGAAACTTGAAAGCTTTCAGCATCCCACTCTCATACATTCTCATTTCAATTTGTCACTATTCCTTTCTTTTTGACTTTTCACGCCCTCTACAACATGACATCATTCTTTTCTCCTTCAAATTCATGCCATGAACTTATATTAGGATATTTTAAAAATTTTAAAAAGTATTTATAAGTTTTAAGTTAAATTAGATTCCATGTTGTTGCACTGTTGCATGATTCTGTTCACTTTTTTTTTTACAGTAATGCATTAAAATGACTTTATGAAACATTTTAAAACTGGCAATCAAAACACATATGCTAATCCAAATTCACTTACGACTGGCCAAATGTATTCAAATGCATTTACATCTCGTTTCGCCCATGTAAACTCACAAATGCACTCCTACCTGTTTTATTAGCACATCGCTGATCTGAGTGATGGTAAAATTGTTTGTGCTTTCAGGTTGCAGACTGTGAGCGCGTCGTTCGAGGAGCTGTGTGAGGAAGTGTGTGTGTAGCGTCAACAGGCGCTCCAAGCAGGGGAACAGCGCATGCACGACCCCCGGCTCCAGCTGAACCTCCTCCAGCATACCCCGCCTGAACACACCCTCCATGATCCGCAGGGTCCGAACGTGATGGAGCTCCGTCTGGATCAGCTCTGAAATGATATCACAGAGGTTGAGCTGTAAAATACAACATTTAAAAGGTCTTTGTTGGACATTTACCCCAAATGAAATATTCCCATTGTCCTTATTGAGGGTAGACAAGTTTGATGTGAATGAAAACAATGTAGTGAGGCATAGAAGTACAGAACAGTCCATATGTTACAATCTTGTGTACACTGGTGTTGCTAATTTTTACATTTAGATTATTTTTCCAATCATCTAACAATCACTTAAAGTTAATCTTTAAAAAACAATAATAATGTAATAACATGGTTAAATGTAATCTTCCACAAATCTCAAAGTGAATGTCCCTTTTTCACACTCTACATTGTTATGTTGTAGTGCCTAAATTCACTTGTAGCATTCAAATTATGCATTGTTTTTTTTTGCTGTTGTTGTTGTTTTATTTTGACAAATTAGTATAGAATATTAATATAGGCCGTTTCAGAGTTGACAGCCCATTTACAGTCATAAACATACTTCGATTCTAGATTTAGATCCGCGTTTTTTCTCTAACCATAGATGACGTCTTGTCTCTTGATAACATCTTTACGGTGGGTCTGCAAGTAGGTGGAATCTACCGCCATGCTCCAGGAATCTGCTTCAAATTCCTGACCTTCAAACTCCAAATCTTCCAGCAGAGAGTTGAAGAAGCCCTCTCCTAAAAACAAGAAAAATACAATTTCTGTATTATTGCTTCAGTTTGCAGGTAAACAGGTTGGCCAACATGGAATTTGGGGGATTGATCTCTAGCCAATCACACCAATCCAAAACAATGCTCTCATTTTCTTAAAAATATACAAATTAAAACAAAAAATCATAAGGTAGTAAGTACACTACTGCTCTATTTTAATGTTTTAAAATGTGATTTATTCCTATGATGTCAAATCTGAATTTTCAACATCATTACTGACCCTTTAGAAATAATCTGAACATGCTGATTTGTTGAAACATTTCTAATTATTATCAACGTTGAAAACATTGTGCTGGTTAATATATTTGTGGTAACTCTGATTCAGAATTCTTGGATGAATACAAATTTAAAAAGAACAGCTTTTATTTGATATAGAAATATTTTGTAACAATATAAATGTCTTTCCATTTAATTTAATGAATCCTTGCTGAATAAAAGTATTAATTTCTTTCCAAAAAAAAATTACTAACAGCAAAAATGTATGTACTGTATATGGCTGCATTTACACTGCAAGTCTTGATGTCCAATTCTCATCTGTTCACTATATCCAATTTTTTAAGGTGTGTGTGTTTGTTTCTCACCCTCATCATTGAGGGACTCCATGGACATGGTTCTGCTCCTGAAGTTGAGCGAGTCTGTGGATTGAGACAAGATCCTGCGCAGCCCCAGAGGATAGTCATCATTCAGAGTCCTACACACACATGCACAGGTGGGCCAAATGCATGCATACAAACAGATGTACACATATGCATGCAATCACATGCGAAAAAAAAAAAAAAGAAAAAAAAGAGAGGCAGGCATCATAATCACCACAGAAACAGAAAATACATATAACAAATTTAAAATTAAATTATATTAAATGACTTAGAAATAAAATAAAAATAAAATAAAGTGAATATAATGACTAATAAATAACATTCAAACAAAACTGCTTACATTAAACTAAAATGGCCACAAACACACAAACACAAAAAAACACAAAAAGACAAAAATTACACAGCGATGAGACCTGTGTGTCTGTCTCTACAGTATATAGATATTTCAGAAAAAAAGATTTATGTGATAGCATGTTTTACAGTATTTATAAACTAGAGACTCACTTATTTGGTTATGTGTTGGTATATTGTACAGGAAAGAGCCCATTTTATGCATCTCTGTCATTTCTGTCACTCACCCTGCAATGTTATTGGTGGAGACGCTCTTGGAAAGTAAGAGAGAAGACCGGCCGCGACGTGATCCGAGTAGTGACTGACGAAGACTGTCTGAGGGGTAAATGGCAGAGCTGGGCCTTTCCTTTAAATGGGCTTGATAGAGGCAGAAAAAGAGAGAGCAATGTCATATTTAGACATAAAGGGTAAACCCCATTAACTTCTGGTACCCACCTAAAAATATATATTTTCTAAGAACATTTTGCTAATGTTCCCATTAAGATATTCGAAACATTATTTTTTAAGGTTCCCTGTACGTTCAAAACATTCAGTTTTTTAAATGTTTTAAAAACGTTTTTTCTTGGTTATGTGAACATCAATTATAATTTTGCAAATATTATAACTATGTTACTTTTGAATGTTCTGAAACAAGTAGTAACATTTAAAAAAAACGTTAGACGAACGTCCAACTAAAATGTTTCAGACAAGCGGTTGAACAAACATTCTATTAAAATTACTGGAATAATGTTTGTTAACTTTGAAAGAATCTGGCAAGATTGTCCCTGTTAGCTGGGTCTTTATCAATTTTGGGCAATCATTATCACATAATCCCCTCAATGATATTCATTCACAAATGGTCACTGGAGACATATGTCACATATATAATTGGATCAGATATTAATATCAGATGTAAAAACACACTTGCCTCCATCACATCCTCACCTTTATTCCTCAGAGTCACATTCTGATAGGCCGAATTGTTCCTCATCAGCGCCATTTTCTGTTGCTATTGTGACACATAGATGACTTTTTTAGACTTTTGCATAAACCACATCAAGAAAACAGACCCAATTTAGATACATTTCTTCTGCATCCTACCATGAATCAAAGCCAGTGTCTGAATGTCAGTGGTCCATGTGTCACCATGTGACACATGTGTGCACAAATATCCCACCTTTTGTTTCATTTTGACACAGTTTGGTAGTGTGTCCCTGCAGCGGTTGTGGATGGTGACATTACAAGCTGAAAAAAAACAGACAGGAAAACCCTTTTATCTCACATACAATAATCTTCATACAATCACATTTAAATGTGATGAATGTGATCTTTTCATGGTCACATTTAAAAAGTAATAGAATTGTATTCACTTTTTCTGTTATGGGTTTGCAATTACACTTATTATTAGCTGCTTGACCTACCACTATGTTCCAGAAACATTCTTGACTACGTTAAGATGGGTATGATCAAATTACTAGTAACTGGTTTGTTGTTGGTCTAAGATGATTCTTTAGCTTAAAGCAGCTAAAACCCATTGAGTTCTCAAAAACAGCAACCAGCGTACATGATACATAAAAATCCCCATATTCCCTTTTATACCTGTACTCTAACCTCTTTTCCCTCTACAATATTACCGGTACAGAAAATAATTAAGTAAATCTCAGTACCATACCCATTTTTCGCCTGTCTTTCTCTCCCTCTTGACCTGTGTCCATGTCTGCGGTAAAATGCTTGTTCTAGAGCTCCTTTATAGTATACTATTAGTCACTGAACATTTTCTCTGGTTACACCGTATTGCGTCTCTGAACTCCTATTGTTTCAGAACGGCTTTGCTTCCTGTTTTGAGGGTGGCTGGGAAGGAAGAGGGACGGGGGCTCCGGTGGGGTTTCCCTGGCCCGATTACCCACAACACACACCTACACGAGTCTAAATAATAACCCACTGAACAGCACAGGCTTTTTTTAAGTAAAAGTACATCTCAGAAATGTAACTGTAGAGGAACATATTATTTAAAAATAGACATGACAAAAATGAGACAAATTGTACAGTAATGTTTGAGTCCATTTTGATAAATGACAATGCAAATGTGGTATCTTGGCAAATCTGAACACAGACAGTGATAAGATCACCATGACAAATCTAGTCAGGCGACTTCACTTAAGGTCACATTTAAAAAAAAAAATTGTCTCATGGTTTTCACACACAAAAAAATCTGCACAACTGATTTCAATATTGTTAATAATAAAATATGTTTCTTGAGCACCAAATTGGCTTATTAAAATCATTTCTGAAGGATCATGTGACACTGAAGACCAGAGTAATGGTTGAATGAAATTCAACTTTTTCATTAAAGGAATAAATTTAACAGTGTTTTGTTTTTAAAAAGCCATATCAGGATAGAAATATTTTATAAAACAGATCGATAACTCTTCATTCTGTTCCATTCTTTTGTGGTCTTTCCAGCTGTTTTTGAACGCCATATCTTATGTATTGTACTAGAGCTGTGGAATATAATCGGTCAGATATACACACGATGACAGTAAGCCTTCTTCAAAATACCCCTCTTGGCCAGTATTCACACAAACATAATTTGATATGTATTAAGTGAACATTTGGTTAACAGTTGGGGAAAAAACATCTAACATTATATAAACGTGCATTAGCTCTTAACATAATAAACCTGTGTTAATGTTAATCAAACAATATAAGAAAAGAGGGATTCACTCACTGCTCTTGACTGAACTACTTTTGTAACTTTAATAATAAACAATTAATCTGTAATGAATACAATGCTGATACACACCTCTATACTGTACATGCCATGCTGACACGTGCATCTGATACCAGCCTTTATCCAATGCTTCCATATGACTGACTAATCTGTTACTCATTTAGGCAATTCATTAAGTTCACTTAAAAAATAGATTTACACATCCAAATTCCATTCAATGCATCTTATTCATCTACGAAACATTAAATAAAACAGCATCTTTATGCATATACATTTTTTATCTAATCCACTGTAGGGTCTAGGTTAAATCTAATCTCCCACTCAAAGGTTTTCGGATCGTAAAGCCTTTGCACTAAGAGCCTGTGTGGGAGTTGAACATGTAGTTCCAGCCTCGATACACAGCAAGTGAGAGAGAGCAATCAACACAGGAGCTCAGACAAGAGCAGCCGAGCACAAAGCTGCTCATCGGTGAGTGGCTCGTACTGTTTGATCTTTACATCTGATCTTGATGACAAAATAAGGAAGAAGCTGAAAACAATAGCAAAACAGAGAACAAGAATTGAAAGATGAGCAAAACAAAACAGGAAAGGGTGTGAGAGTATGCCAGCATTCATATGTAAATGTACTTAAAGGAATCGTTCAACTGTGTGTGTGTCTGTGTGTGTGTGTGTGTGTGTGTGTGTGTGTGTGTGTGTGTGTGTGTGTGTGTGTGTGTGTGTGTGTGTGTGTGTGTGTGTGTGTGTGTGAGAGAGAGAGAGAATGGATGTGGTGAAATGCCATTTGTGTGTATTTCATATTTTATTTAAAAATACTCATGTATATATATAATATGGATGTGGTGAAATGTGTGAAAATGCTTCCCATTGCAGGGCTGAAACTATGCAGACCTCCGACTTTAAGAAGTGTGTGTGTGTGTGTGTGTTATCTTGGCGTACAGCGGTAGACTAGCCACTAAAAATATCCCACATACTCTCCACTTCACCACATAATAGGACTCAAAACAGCAGTTCAGGGCTACAGCACAGATGTAATGTGAAAGAGGGATGTGGGAATGGGTAAACAGGTGTGGCCTGTAAGTAATAAAAAGGCATATACATGATGTTCATCTTGAGCTCAAAGTTCTGAATCTGGAGACAATCATGGAAAGAAAGTGGGGAAGTTGAGATGGGGGAAGAAAGCAGGAAAAATCATTGGAAGAACTGAGGTAAGCGGCTGACTGAGGTTAGCGTTGTGATTGGCTAGATCACAAACAAGCTCCTCCTAGGATTTCGTCAGAAACATTTATTCTTGGGGTTTTCTTCCACAGAGGACGTAAGCAAAGATTAACTAAGAATGGTACTGCTTTTATACTGTACTCATAATCATTACAGTCTGTCTAATCACAATTACCACTGATCATACTTATGTTCAATACTTATCATTAGGGGTTGTTCAGATCCCTAACCACAAGTACCAGGTTAATTACTTCTCGTTCATGAGTTTGTCCTGCATGAAAGATACATTTTATAAATAAGCTAGTTTGGAAGAGGTAAGCTGTTAAAGCTCCAGTAGGTAGCTTTTGTAAAAAAATATTTGTTAAAACTGTCATTATGTCCTGAAAGTAGAATATGAGACAGATAATCTGTGAAAAAAATCAAGCTCCTCTGTCTCCTCCCTGTGGTCCTACTGCCATTTGCAGAAATACACCGCTCCCGGTCAGAAACAACCAATCAGAGCCAGGAGGAATGTCTTAGGAGTGTCAATCACGCTCGTGTACGCGCTGATCACCCCTCTCTTGCACAGCGCGAGCGCGTACCGTCGTTCGTGACTCTCCTGTTCAAACTCGTTCATCCAAATGAACAAATCTTTTTTCGAGTCATTTCATTCATTCAACGAACGAAATGATACGAAAAAAGATTTGTTCATTTTGAACGAGTCTTTTTCGGAGTCATTTCGTTCATTCAATGAACGAATGACTCGAAAAAAGATTTGTTCATTTGGATGAACGAGTTCGAACAGGATCACGAACGTGCATCACAGAACAGAGCAAGGTGAGCATTTGTGCTTATAAAACTTAAAGTTTTTTATTTATTTTTGAAATGACCGATCGTTTCACTAGATAAGACCCTTATTCATCGTCTGGTATCGTTTAAAACCCTTTGAAGCTGCGCTGAAACTGTCATTTGGTCCTCGAAACGTTTGTGTCCTATTGAAGTCCATTATATGGAGAAAAAGCCTGGAATGTTTTCATCAAAAACCTTCATTTCTTTTCGACTGAAGAAAGAAAGACATGGACATCTTGGATGACATGGGGGTGAGTAAATTATCAGCAAAAGTTTTTTTTTAAAGTGAACTAATCCTTTAACGTTATCTTAGTAGCTATAACTTATAGAAAGAGTGCAACCTTATAAAGTTACATGTATTGCAAAATACATAATGATTTGAGGACCAAGTTTGTAGTCAAAGTATGGGCAGGCCATAGTCAATGTAAAGCATATTGTTGATGTTTCGTCCCAATAAGTGAATGTTCCATAACTGTTTATAATCCGCCGTCATGGGTGGTCCTGCTTACTAGCCTGCGCGTTCTTGGCAGGCTCCGCTGTGGGGGAGGAGCTGTGGAGGGAGCGCTGTAGTGCAGCAGAGAGCAAGGGGGTTGGACCTGTAAGTTGTGCTTGTTCAAATTTTCAGGCTAAGTCAACATTTTCTCAAAACTCCCCTACTGCAGCTTTAAGCGTTTTGATTTGTTTTGACATGGATTTCATCAGGCGGATGATGAAAGTAGTGAAAAATAAAAAGATAAATTTGTGTTGGAAAAAAATAAAGTAGATTATCATAGAGACTAGGCTCTAGTGAATAGGCTCTTTAGACTTGTACCAGGCCTATCAACATCCTAGCATTCACATAGCAACATGCTAAAGTCCCCCAGAACACCAAAAATGAAAATGATCTCATAATTTACTCACCCTCGAGCCATCCTATGTGTATATGACACGGAGTTACATTAAAAAATATATGGCTCTTCCAAGCTTTATAATGCGAGTGAATGGTACTCTATTAACCACCTGGAACCGTATAGATTACTTTTATGATGGATGGATGCACTTTTTTTGGCTTCAAAGTCTAAAGACCTTCTGAAGCGAAGTGATGTGTTTTTGTAACGAAAAATATACATAATTATAACTTTATAAACTATAATCCTTGGCTTCCAGTAACGGGCGTGTGCGAGTCAAGTTCTGGCGGAAGAGACATAGATGCCTCTCATGGTTCAAACAAACAAGGCTGGGCAACAAACTCAAGCTGCTCCGACATTTCTCTTTAAAAATTCTAATTTTAGACTTCTAATTTGTGACCAGTGTTTTGTTTTGTTCAATCTTCTGTGCTTCCATGCATCAGTATCTCTTTCAATTAGAATTATAACCCTTTTATACTATAAAGTGACTCTCCAGTGTGTTCATGTTTTTACTCACGGATGTCCGACCTGAACAGAAGAAATTAACCGAGGGAAGATTTCCAAGTCAAAGAAGGCGGAGCCTCAGAGCACAATAATGGTAGTTTGAAAGTGTTTACCTGCCATATCGAACATTTACTCCCAAACTCCAAAAAAAAAAAATTTATTAGAACTCCCAAAATTAACTTACGTTTTGGCCTGATTTTGTTTGAATTGTATCGGGGCCTTCAGTAACCACATATCAACATGCTAAAAGTATATAAAAATATCCAATAGATTTACTCTGAAGAGAGAACAGAAACCTTAATTTCATAGATACTTGCGGATTGGCTTCTTAAGGTCCATTCACACCAAGGACGATAACTATAAAGATAAAGATATAAAATCTTGTTCTAAAATCGTTCTCAATATTAAGGAATAGCAGAGTTCACACCACAGCTATAACGATAACGGCAAAGACAAATGGTATCGTTGGAATCATTTTCAGAACGTTTTTATCCAGCTGATGAACGATAAAAAGTTCGCTGGAAAAGTTTACTCCGGCTGGTAAACAACTTCATACTACCATTGGTCCATGTCAACTATGTAATAGGTAGGTCTGCTCTTTGGCTCTGCCTTCTCTGATGTAGAAATCTTCTTCAGTTCATTTCTTTAGTTCCTTCCATTGAGGTCAGACGTGAGTAAAAACATGAACACACTGGAGATCTGCTTTATAGTAGAAAATTCAGTTTTAATTAGAATTGAAAGCAACACTGTCACTGTTTTTTAGGTTAAAACTGTAAAGCTGCTTGCTTTAAAGCAATCTATTGTACAACGTGCTATATACATAAACGTGACGCAACTTGTCTGAAGTGCTAAATTGCAGACCTGGGGCAAACATCCACATCGAGGAAAGCATGCAACACATTTTTACACATTAATCTAAACACCGCCCTCATCAGTGTGGGAGACGTCGGTATGTTGGCTAACAGTATACCGCTGGTCAAACTTCTTTTTACCCCTAAACGAAGAACGAACAACCTTGCCGTGAGTATATCGGAGCCTTTAGACTTGTGCCAGACCTATCAACACCCTACCAAAAGAATAGAAAGAAAGCAACTACATAGCAACATGCTTATACCACCCAGAACACCCTAGCAACTGCATAGCGACATTTTAAATAAACTCACATTGCCAAGGATTCTATCATTGAGTTGATTAACAAACACCCCTAATATTTTCCACAGAAACTGTAAAAATCGAGTTTACAAAATATCTACAACTTGCAAAAATGTTGTATTCAACTGCTTTTGATCATACTGGTGAAGTTTGTGGGTTTTGAGTGTGATGTTTATGTTTGTCTGTGTGACTCACTAGGGCAACTGAGGGCCTCCTTAGCGGTGATGCTCTTGTTGCAGGCCGAGCAGAGTGTCGTCCCAGACACGGTGAGAGAGTTGAAGAGGTGGCCATTACTGTAGCGGGCCTCTCGCTCTCTGGCTTCTCTCTCCCGCTCCCTCATGCGTTCCTTCTCCTTATTCTAATCAGAACACAAAAACTCAAAATAAATGAATCATGCATGGTGTCATAATATATATAAATAAACATTTAAATCATCTCCACTTGAGTAAAATTTGCCTAGTATCATACTATGAAAAACACAAAACAAATTTGAGCTGGTCAAAGAACAATCAACACTCACAAAAAAAGACAATGATGACACTATTGCAGCTCAGTTTCTATTGTGTAACCAATTCATCTGCCGAACTGGTACAGACCGAGTTCACGAACAGGGAAACAACCAACTCAAAAGAGAACTTGCAACACCATTTCGGAAGAAGCATAAGCCGAACAATAGCCATACTGAATGTCTAGAAGGTCTGTATTCCTTGGTAAAAGATTTTTATCATGAAAACACACACAACACATTCATGCATGTGAACTGGTTTCATTGAAAAAGCTAATCTTTGCTTATCAGCCTTGACTGAAGTGCTAAATTGCAGACCTGGGGCAAACATCCACATCGAGGAAAGCATGCAACACATTTTTACACATTAATCTAAACACCGCCCTCATCAGTGTGGGTGACGTCGGTATGTTGGCTAACAGTATACCGCTGGTCAAACTTCTTTTTACCCCTAAACGAAGAACGAACAACCTTGCCGTGAGTAATATTTGGTTAATATTTGGTAATCGCTAATTTGGTTTAAACAAACAATGGCCCTCTTTCTGATACAGTAACTTAATCTATTTGTTTGTCTTTGTTAGGTAGGTCATGCCTAGTTTGATAAGTTTTCTTCTTATTTTGGCCATTATTTTGTCCTCTCTTCGGCCCTCTGAGGGTCTTTTTTGACATACAATCTGCTAATAGGTTAATTGATGTGGGTTGAGGTAATTAGTAGGGGTGTGACGATATTAAAATGTGACGAGATTTCTCGTCGAGGTGAAAATATCACCCTGACGGAACGTGGGCGTAAAATTAGCATAGAATATGCCACCGCTACGTTTAGATTACATTACCTCCACTGTCGTTATGCTTTTTTTTTAAAATAAAAAACATTTAATTCAGTTGGAAAACGATCGCTTTGATTGTAAACTATTGTAAACGTCTGCTCTGCTCATCCAGCACGAGCTAGAGTCAAACACAGTGCAGCAGGAATCACAGTTCACAGATCATTTGACGAGAGTAAAGTGAGATGACTGACAAGACCATGGTGGAGGATTCGTTGCGCAATAGAGCCTAAAATAAGCTTGAGATAAATGTCTTATCTTGTAGAATGAGCGCTCAGCACTGCCACTCCCTATACAAAGAGTATGTGACACCCCTATTAATCTCGAATTCAAAAGTGGAAGTAAAACGCAAGTTCCCTGATGCGCGCAATTATGCTATTTAATTTTGTTATTTATACTGTTTTTATTTCTTTGATCAATTTTTGGAATGGAGCTCAATTAGGAGGTCACACACAGCCTCAATCAGAAGTTCTGGAAGCACATAATTCATGTACAGAAAGGTCTGAAGAGACTCATGTGAAATCATATAGGAGAGAAGCCAGTCAGCTGAGTTTATTGAAAAAACTTTTACAGTGCTTGTATATTGTTGCCTTTCAATGCATATGATAATTCGTACTCAAAAAGCAAAACTGAAATGAGATTCATTACAAGATGATTAGTTAAAACACCTGCAGACCATTTTTCCATTCACAAATTTTGTCATTGAGGATTTCTTACAAATACTGTGCAAAAATCTTGTCTCGTCTCGTTCTCGTAAACCCAATCTCGTGTCTCGTCTCGTGAGCTAAGTGTCTCGTCACACCCCTATTAATTAGTGTAGGCAAGTGTTGCATGTTAGTGGGAAGTCTTTAAAAACCCTCAGGGACTGTTTACACGACACCATTTTCAACCAAAAACTGGGAACTTTTTTTGTGTTTTGGCCATTCATTTACACGACAACGGCGTTTTGGGGTCCTGAAAACCCAAACTTTTGAAAACAAGTTTCAAAGTGCACGTTTTTGAAAAACGATAGCGTTATCGTCTCCATGCAAACGACAAAAACGTGAATTTATGAAAACCGTGACATCATGCGCATGTGAATTACGTGTTCAGTCTATAGGCTTGTACGTTTTTTCAAAGAGTGACATTGCCAACTACCGGCCTGGCATGAATAATACAGCGTTTTTAATCCTTTACACAGACTCAATGGTGATCGTTTTGACAATACTATCGTCTGTACATAAAAAAAGCTATGGAAAAACTTTTCCATTTTTAGTACATGGTTGTTGTGTAAACGTCCCCTCAGTTTTGGCGTTTTGACTGGAGAGGGAAGAGGGAAGAAGGAGAGTTTGAGTGCGACTAGGTTGAGTAATAAACAAACAAATAGATAAAATGAAGGAACAACTGCGCCTATTGAGAGGTTGATTATTTTAAAATAATGTGTAATAAAATAAAGGGAGAGGAAAAAGGGGTTTATTTGTGTTCGTCCAGACCAATCAATGTAATTTATATGGCACAGTATACAATACAAAAGGTTTAAAAAAAAGATTTAGTCAAAATTAGTGTACCAGCGTTATTTGAGTATTTATATACTATTATAGTATTTATTGATGTTTTATGTTAGCATTTATTTTTATATTTTTCGCATTCATTTAAATGTGAGTAATTTTTTTATGTGCTTTTGTCATGTGTTTATTAGTTGTTAACTTTTTTATTTGTATGTAGTTAAAGGCTCAGGGAAGAAGGAGGCGGGAACCGGCGAACGTTCTTCAACGTAACTTTAATCCAAATATAAACACAAATAACAAAACAGAAGTAAAGCGGCAGCCCCTCACAGACGACTGCCGCACAAACATAAACAAAACACAGCGTAAAGTCCAGGAATCACGCCTCGCTCCGTTACCACGGCTCTCTGCCTGCCCTGTTTGCCACATAGTCTTTAATTTTTTTTATTTCAGTTTTCGTAATCTTAGTACTTTTTCACTTCACATTTATGGCATTCTGTTAGCTGCCGATGCAACATTTCTAATTTTTATTTAATTTCAAGTTTTAATGTTTATATTTTATTTCAGCTTTGTTTCAAGTACTCAAATACTTATTTTAGTTTCAGTTTTAGTAAAGAAAAAAAATATGATGAGCACGAACCCAGAAAGTTACTTGTAGAAAGCTATACGATCTGCAAGCTGCCATTTTTTCCTCAGTTTGCTGACTGAACAGCAAACCAGCAGAGCTATTTTGCACTTTGAGCAGTCACTAGCAAAACATCCTCCATAATATAATGAACTATTTACGAATTATATGTTCCTGTCTGCTGTCTTTGACGTCACAGCTCATACGCAGACAGGATATTTGACAGAGTTTAGGACTGTGTTTGTTCTTGTGGTGCCATCGGCCAATCAGCATTGACATGAAATAATTTTCCATTGGCTCCAGAGTAATTATGGCATTTACAGCTCAAAAAAACACACTGCCACTTTAAATTAGGTAAACTGAATAAGTCCAGGGATCTATTTTGCACAATTAACAGTGCAACTCTGTAAACTCAGTTTTGATCTGTGTGCTTCTAGAGTCATTGTTCTTGATTATAAAAGCTTTGACAAGCAGCTGGTGTTGGTTAATATGCTAGTCAGCATTTTACTAGAAGCTCTACTTGAACCTGGCTGATCATCTTCCTCTTTTATACATATTTTATGATGAGTTAATTGGAAAACTATCTGGAGAAAGATAAATGTCCAGACAAATTATTTTAAAAATGAATTTGAAATGTCAACATAATTCTTAAGATATTTCCAAATAAACATAAGCCGAACAATGGCCATATTGGATTCTAGAAGGTCTGTGTTCCTTGGTGAACTATTTTTCAATTTCATACATTTTATAATAAGTTGTCTCATATTTTTTCACCTCTGAAAATAGAGACGCTAAGGTCCTGTTTTGGGTCCGCTTATTCTAAAAATCGGCCTCTCTGTTGACATGGCAGGAAATAATGAGAGAGCACTTCCTCTTTCTAATCAGCAGAAGGCATGAGTAAAGGTCGCCATAGGAACATGGACATGTGTCGGAATTAAGCAACAGAAAATGTATTATGAAAAATGCTTAGTGTGTTAGTGTGTAGCAGTCCAAAAACCTGCAGGATGTTGCTATACTTGATTTTAAATGTGTATTTCTCTGTTTTTGTTATGTATTGTGTTGTTATGTATTGTGTCTGGTGCTGCAGTGGTTGTATTTGTGAGCCCAAAACAAATTTCCCATTGGGACAATAAAGTATACCATACCATACCATACCATACCAAATTAGCAAATCTAAATTGACCTAGTTTGTCCATAAGCAGAATTTCCAGGATGCTTCTGCATTGTTTGTTACGTGTATGTGCGATCATCTCTGCAGATTTGGGAAGTTGCAATAGTTCATGCTAAATCGGAGAACAAAGCATGTAGCGAGGGTGGGGTTTGTGAAGATAAAGTGACACTTTTTTTTTTTTTTTAAATAAACTTGAGTATGACTCTATATCTCAGAAAAATACAGAGTCACACTCTAGGAGCAGCCAACATTTCCAAGTCTGTGTTTATAAAAATAATGTCAGGCTAATGAAATGTAACTGTGCCTGCAAAATTAAAACAACCTTTGTGGTTGTAGTTCACTTGAAAGTTGACACTGAATCACGCTTTCTCTACAAAAGCATGAGCGGTATGTGCCCCAAGCAAATTGTTTTCTAGGTTCAGGGAGCTTGTCTAAAGTTTGGAGTCATCTCCTATCAAGGAAATGGGCTGAGATTGACAGTACTTAATGTTGGTGCTCCAGTTCTAATAGTCCCAGCTCCAGATTTAGTTCAGTCTGCTGTGGCCTGATGGCCTGGATATAGCTGGCCTACGGGGAACCATGACTGATTAGTTGACATTGACATTCTTTGCAAACATATTCGTAAGACAGCAATTTCTACTACAGTGCACAGGAAAATAGCAGTCGACGGATATGGATTCTTTCAATATCCAATGTCGATATAACTCCTGTTTATGGGCCAAGTAGTTGTTAAAGGCACACTCTGTAATTTTTCACCACTAGAGGTCGTTTTTTCAAAACATGACGCCTTGATTTCGCGGAATCTTGGGAGTTGTTGTCTTCACCTCTACAGCCGGTGGAAAGACAGGACTCGGGCAGAAATCATATATAGATGACCGGTAATGTATTAAAGATTTATTAACATAACGAAAGCCGGTGGAGCGGAACGAAGCCGCTGGAGCGATTGCTAATGAGAGATAAGCACGACACACGGCACGAGAGCAGTGGAGCTTTTATTGTGCCGCAGAACGCTTTCGGTCATGCATATGTGGGGTAACGCAGCACTGCTTTATAATATTAGATACATCTGAGTATGATGACAGTTGTTATAATGCTACTCTTTGCATTCGGTCGGCGGCTACTATATGAGACACATGTTGCACACTGCAGTGAGCTAGATCGATATTAGGCATAGTAAATAAATATGGTACTCTCTGTAAATCAAAAAAACGAGATTTAAACAAAAAGACTAACTGTTTTGAGCTGTATAACAATGATTCGTTTTCTGTCGATGAATGTATCCAAACAGATGCTCACCTGTCTAATAAAACACATAATATACTAAAGCATCTTTGGTGTTTCCAGGGTTTTTACAAAATAAAATCGTGGGTGCAACGGGGGTATGATGTCATTGATAGGCAACGATCGGACACAGTCCGTGTCCTGGTTAAAACTGCGTATTTCTCTGGATTTAAGCTTTCTAAGGGTGTATTCACACCAGGAAAGTCCGATAGTTCACTTGCTTTGGTCCGGACCAAATAATTATTATTATTATTTATTTTTTTTGGTACGGTTCGCTTTCACACTGCTCTTTTTGCAAGTGAACCAAAATTTGTAAACAAAACCACACGAGTGTCGTGCCGACGCGGTGTCATTGGTTGTTGCGTTAAATCTTACCCAGATACAATAGTGCTATTTTCTGATTGGCTAACAACAGCAGAGGAGATGCGCTTGATTCCTGCCGGTTCCACAGTGAGAGCGGCGCGGCCAGAGTTTTGGGCGCTGCGGCATATTAAATATATTACAAATAGTTTTTCAGCGTGAGAAATACAATGTGTGGCGGGAGAGCGTGACAAAAGACCGAAATGAGTGACTGTCACGCTCAATGCGTGACACTTGAGAGCCCTGTCACTCATTCATTCATTCATTCCATTCCAATAATGCACACACGACACGCAGAAAGATGCGCAACAGTATCGTGTGGCCAGACAGCGTGCCGGAATGGAATGTAGTAGGCTACAACAGATCACTTTCCCATAACGCAACTCCGACTACGGAAGCCTGTTAACTCAAAGGCGCAGTGCTTTCTTGCAATTGGGTCGGTTCATGTTCACACCGTAAACGAACCGTACCAGAGTTCGTTTGGAACCGTACCGAGACCACCTCTTCAGCTGGGTCTCGGTTCGGTTGTTTGGTCCGCACCAAGGGGGTAAACGAACTAGAGTTCGATTCAATCGAACCAAACAAGGCAGGTGTGAATACACCCTTATGGCTCGTTTCCACTGAGCAGTACGGTACGGTACAGTACGGTTCGGGTCGGGTCAGTAAACCATGATCCAGCTAGCGTTTCCACCGCCAACAGTACCCTACTTGATAGGCGTGGTGTTTGCCGGAAAGAAGCGATCAACGTAATTTTCGCGCGAAGAAAAAAGCGACAAAGTAAACACCAATGGATGGCATAGGCTACAGCAGATCTTGTCCTTGCTTCTCGGCATGTTTGTCACAAGAAGACAAGCGCCGACATTAGGCATTTCTCAATACCAAGTATGTAAAGTTCTCAGCAGAAGGACTCCCGAGGACGCGAGTCCGGTAATTCTCC
This sequence comes from Siphateles boraxobius, assembly GCF_051911475.1. Classification (NCBI taxonomy): domain Eukaryota; kingdom Metazoa; phylum Chordata; class Actinopteri; order Cypriniformes; family Leuciscidae; genus Siphateles; species Siphateles boraxobius. The sequence continues at coordinate 8,035,813 of NW_027508953.1, forward strand.
AAATGGAAACAGCGCGTTCTTGAAAGCGTCACTCAGCTCGCTCTGCATGTACATTTTAGGCAACAATAAAACGAAATACGTTATAAAACACCACTCTGCCTCTTTTCGTTTTCATTTAAATAAATTTTAAACATTATAGGCACACAAATGTGGTTCAGGCAATGTATAGACCTGATTATATACATGTTTAACGTTAGCCTATTTATAACAAAACGAAATATAAAACACAACCCTGCATCTTTTCGTTTAAATTTAAAAAAAAATATTAAACATATTCCAGGCAAAATGTGCATTTGTACAAATTTTGCAATAAACAACATTACAGTGATAATCTTGTAATAAAAAATGACAAAACTCAACCCTATCTCTTTTTGTTAAATGTCAGTTCTATCAATAATAGCCATTATAAAAGTATAAGTAAAAGGTAACGTTACAAGAAGCTATACAATAAGAAATAAAGCAAACAATTTAGTCAAATATACAAATTCAGCGCTAGTCTAACGTTAACTTTACAACGGAAAAGTTATAGCCTAAATATTTGAAACTTCACTTAGCCCTCAGCCAAAACGATTGGCCAGGGAACGAATTATCGATTCACGAGACCAAAGATCAGCCGTTAGATATACACAAGACGAATTACCACTACAGAGTCAGCGGCAAACGTCAGAACGACTAGCCGAGGAAAGGCTGTTCCAGGTGGGGAACATGAGCGCCGAGCGCCCGGTGATCGCCTGGAATGGATCAAATTATCATAAATCATTATAAATAAACCGCAGATTTGAGCTTTAAACAACTACATTCTCGCCTCAAAAACTCTTAAAACTACATTTCGTGAAAGAATACCCGTAGTATTATATTCCAACTGTATATTAAAAAATGGCGCTTCTTATGTTGCCATTCCCCTTGTAGCTCGCGCAAGTGACGATACTCTGTCAACCAATCAGCGTTCTGCAGTGAGTCTAGCTCCTCCCTTTAGTACCGTACCACTGTGCTAGGTACCCCAACGGAAGGGTACCCAAAAAGTGGTACGGTACGGTTCGTCTTTTTGGTACCATTCACAACTTTTGACAGTGGAAACGCAAATAATTGCGTACCATACCGAACTGTACCGTACCGTATCGCTCAGTGGAAACGAGCCATTAGAAACATTTGGGATAATGCAAGTACACAAATCAACAAAATATATAACACTGGTTTAGTGGTTTTTGGATATTTTGATCCAAAATTCTTACATAGTGTGCCTTTATTGGCTAAAAACTGACCAAAATCGGACGATTATATCAATATATCTCTGCAGAAAAAGGTAAACACAAGGCCAATCAAACTAGACCTTGACTTGGAAGCTGCTCTCGGTTACATTTAAATTCTCAAACTGAAGTCTAACCTTTGACCTTAGAAGAAGAGGTGGTGAGAGGTTGTGTGCTTATGTGTGAGCAAAAATACATCTCACTATTTAAAAAAATCTTGCCTTCGGACCTGAACCTGGAATTGATGCTTTAACTGAGGGCTATTTCTATGGCAACCCCTCTTTTGGCTCTCTTTCTCTTGAATGTTTCTCTGTGCGCGCACACACACAGTCTGTTGTTCAACCTTCCCACTCAGTAACACCTACACAACTCAAAGCTAATAACTGGAAAAAAAAGGTGCACACCCAATGCCAAAAACCAACATACAACCTTTTAGTCGAGATGTCTCTACACATCAGAGTTAAAACTGCTCTGAGCAGGCTCTGTGTTGCTCCAAATTCTGTGTACATGAAATTCCACATTTAAGCTGTAGCCTAGTAAAGTAACCCATAGTTTCATAGGTGATACTGCTTTGCTCCAGTGTAAATGAAATTTAGCATCAGAACAGCCTTACAGTTTATAATCATATGTTTATAATTATAATTTCTATATCCATAATCTCATAATGAAGACATTCATTTCAACACCTGTAATCCCTGTGTAAATGTGTACAGATTCAGATACAACTAGTGCTGCCTTTGCATCATACCAATGACATCGCACTAAATAAAAGCCATAAACTTACAGTCCTGGAAAACATTATTAATTGTCAAACAACAGCAACGTTAACATTGTAGTCTGTCTGGCCCTTTAACCCTCATTCTATAATGAGGAAGAGGATAGCAATTTAAGTGCACATTACTGTATTTCCCTACCCACGTTTATACACAACCTCTAAGTTAATAACTAATGTATTTTTATTATCTCAAAACACACGCATAGCTTTTTTGAAGGAGTTTTTCTTTGCTTTGGAACACAATGTATTATAAAAATACAAATAGATTTGGATTGAACGAACTGAAATGACTTACAGCATACTTTTCAAAATCGATATCCTATTTCTAGTCATAGTTAAAGTCCATGTACGCGCTAAAATCACATATAAACCATGATGACGAACACATATTAAAGTGAGAATTCAAACATAGCGTCTAAATTGGTTTAATCCTTGCGTTAAGCTGGTTAAAACACGCGTCATTGCACTTACCCGCTGACTGATCTCTCTCATCCTTTCCTGGCGAAGTTTCGACAGATCCGCTACTCGAGACATTGCGATATTTTAAACGTCTTTAGTACAACGAAAAACGAATCCTCGTACGGCAAAATCACATGTATATCCCATTAATTAAGATAAAAGTTCCTTTTGGTCCGGAGTATGTGCAATAGCAGCGTTTTAATAGGCATGAGACATTCACAGAGAAGCGCAGTGCTATAACTTTGAGAGAAATACGCTTTTCCTCTCTCTCTCTTCTCCCCTCCCCTTCAGCGAAACGTGTTGCCTCGTTCAGGAAGCGCAAGATGACTATCCCAGACCCCCTCAATTCTTATTGAAACACTCACTGTAATTCTAGACCGCATAGATGAACATAATATAATAATATATGCGTAAAAACTGGTGGTAGGCTATTTGAGTCTCTCCTATGTATGTGTAAAAAAGAAAAATGATGCCATATTTTTAAATATTTCTACTAATCAAGAAAAAATATTCCTTTTTATTTTATTCAAGAAGTGAACGTCTATCTCTCTCTCCTTAAATCTGTTTTGTTCCATTCATCAAGAAAAATGCATCAAAGTAAACCCCCTTGAGCAAGTCCTGTAATGTCAAATTAAACGGCAAACTTACCTTTCTGAAGGCGTAATGAAGCCATATCCCTACGTATTATAAAATGTATTCATTTAGCTTAAGAATGCAATTTATTAATGCTTAAACAATTATCTGATATAAAATAATAATAATAGAAAACGATTGACTATTGTTGTTTAAATACAATAGATGCCACCATGTCATGATGTCACTAGTGAAACAACAGCAATGAAGACTCTCAGTCTCTGTGGCTGAACTCTTTCAAACAATGACGTCAACTTTAGCACCAACACCTATTCAGCATTTCTCAGAGATCTAGAAGGAACTAAGACTAATGCTCGGAAAGCTTGTGGTCTACAAGCTTCAAAAAAGCACCCATGAGTAAAATCAGACCAGTTATACTTCAAATGAAAATGAAACGATAGATAGTCAGAATCAGAGTTGATTTATTATGCAAATTGGTATTTAATAATAAAGACATTTAGTTACAACCTATAACTTCATCTTAGTTTGAAAACCATGTATCCATTTCTAAATGCTGCAGTATTTTAGTGGCTCTGCATGCACCTCTGTGTACCGGGAAAGAAGGTAAATGGTGGACATTTTCTTTTGAGAAGAGAGCCGAGGGGAGATTCTTTTCCCGCCTTGGCCACATCTGTCGCCATGCCAACAGTGTACTTTGACTGAGTTATGAGGGGAGCCTGGAAAGTTTACAGTGGGCGGCAAGGTTTTGGGTTTATATGGACACATTGTGCAAAAGACTGGTTGCTCTGGTGTTTTCTTTTTTAAATATGCTGCATGGTTTAAAGCAAGTCAAATCTCTCAGCAGATTAAAGCAAGATTAAAGCAGGTCAAATCTTTCAACAGATGTATCGTGCCATGTAGACATTTTGGATTCGCCAAACAATACTGACTGGGGCTCAGACTTACATAATAGTCATAATCTGGTTGTGGAACAGAAGAGAACAGAGTTATATGAGCAGAGATTGAGAGTTGCAGAAACCCATCCGTCCACCAAACACCGTCAGTATTTCAGTAGAAAATGAGTATATGGTGGCTCTTTCGGTGAAATCTGCCAGCTCTTCAACTTTATATAGTGAGGCACAATTCTCTCTCTCTCTCTGGTTCACTGTCTCCAAGGAAGGACAGATTGCACTGTGGGCGGACTTCCACACAAGTGTTTCAACACTTGTTCTCCCTCTTACTCATGATATCTTGAATTTTATGCAGCCTATCTTTCTTCCTTGTGTTGGTAATAACAAATCCGTGGCATGGGACCAGCTACATTGTTTATTAGCAGTCAGATTTCAGCCCCTGCAGCACTCCTGACCGAATCAATAATGATGAATACTCTTGTCTTCACGGAGTATTAGAGGGCTGGCTCTGTACTCGGATACTGCTGATGTTTCTGCTGCAAGCTATGCTAACAAATGCTAATAAAACGAGATGCCTTCATAATCAGTGCCAGTTCAACAAGTACACTGACTGCAAATCTAATATAGGCTGATCTTGTTATTCATCATTCTCAGCCTTAAAAAAATATATAAGAACAAAATTAATAATAATTATTATTATATAAATATCTAGCCTTTTTTGCTTTTTCACTTTTTCACTTTTTTAGATTCAAATTACTTTTAAAAAGTATTTGAAAAATATAAATAAAATCTCAAAAACATTGAAAATAATTTAAACCTAATACAAAGATACGGGTTAAACTATTTATCCAATAGAAAAGAAAAAGTGATTATTTTTTAATCAAAACGTTTAAAAAAAAGTTTTCCGTAATCAGCTTTAAATGAAGAACAAATTAAGACCTGAGTAAAAGGTCATTCGTTTTTTCCAGAGCTCTAGAAGGCCACGAACACACTCTAAAGTTTAGGAATGAAAACGACTCGGTTACTAACGTAACCTCGGTTCCCTGAGAGGAGGGAACGAGTATTGCGTAAGTAGCTTACGCTATGGGAAAACTCCTTTTCTCGAGAATATTGAAGTCTTTATGTAAAACGCATTGCAGCTGCACAGCTGACAGCAATGAACGAAGGCAGCTCGGTCATTGGCTGTGCTGCGGCAACTTGCTCGAACCAATGACGGGGCGACTCTGAATGCGCGACCAATGAGCGCGCTTCGCGCCCGCGCGCGTCAGAGCCCGCCAAGATGGGCGTGGCCAAGAGCTATATATTGGGCTCCCCGTCATGAGAGTTCTTTAGGTTAAAACGACTGAAGCGAACTAACCAAGCACAAGCACGGCAGCTTACGCAATACTCGTTCCCTCCTCTCAGGGAACCGAGGTTACGTTAGTAACCGAGTCGTTCCCTTTCGAGAGGTCTCTCCTATTGCGTAAGTAGCTTACGCTATGGGAACACCATGCAAAACGCCGTGCGTGCTGAACTTCGCCTTATGATAGCCAGAGGCAGGTGCCTGAGCTAAAAAAGCAAAGTTATCATCCAACTAGCCGGCAGAGGCGAGCTTTATATGTGGGAAAGAATACAGAGCGGCTAGAAGGCGCTCAGTGTGACACAAGCACATACATAATCTAGATACGAACTCGTAGTTCAACTAGCATCATGCTGATAGTACATTGGAATGCAGTGTCGGGACCTGTAGGTTGTAGAACCTGATAAATGTGGACGGTGAGGCCCAGCCTGCCGCCGCACAAATATCCTCGATCGGTATCCCGCTCGACCATGCCCAGGAAGAAGCCACACTCCTGGTGGAGTGTGCTTTGACTCCCCAGGGGCATTGAAGTCCCTTAGCTTCATAAGCCAGCGCTATAGCTTCAACTATCCAGTGAGAGATTCTCTGCTTTGAAACGGCGGAACCTTTCGTACGGCCGCCAAAGCATACAAACAGTTGTTCTGTCTGTCTGAATAGGGCAGAACGCTCCAAATACACTCTGAGAGCCCTAACGGGGCAGAGTAGATTAGCGTCGTGTTCGTCTGCTGGGGACGATAGCGCAGTTAGGGAGATAACCTGTGCTCTGAAGGGAGTGGTGAGCACTTTAGGAATATACCCATGTTTCGGTCTAAGGACGACCCTGCAGTCGTTAGGTCCGAATTCTAGGCAGGCAGCGCTTGTCGAAAGCGCGTGCAGGTCGCCCACTCTCTTGACCGAGGCGAGTGCCAGCAAGAGCGCAGTCTTGAGCGAGAGCTGTTTAAGGTGCACGGTTCGGAGTGGTTCGAACGGAGGCCCTTTAAGAGCGTCTAGGACAGTAGCTAGGTCCCAGATCGGCACTGAGGGGGGGCGTGAAGGGTTCATCCTCCTAGCGCCCCTTAGGAAACGAATAATTAGGTCGTTTCTTCCCAATGGACGTTCCATTACAGGGTCGTGTGATGCTGTGATGGCCGCCACATATACTTTGAGCGTGGAGGGGGCGCGGCCCGCCTCCAGAAGCCCTTGTAGAAAAGCGAGTACGTTCGTAATCTCGCATGTTTCAGGGTTCAGGCCCTTGGCATTACACCAGACACTGAACACTTTCCATTTCTGGGCATATAAGCGTCTCGTGGAGGGCGCCCGCGCCTCAGCGATGGTTTTTAGTGCTCCGCTCGTGAGGTTCCTGGGAACCCGTTGAGGGGCCATGCATGAAGGGCCCACAGATCGGGGCGGGGATGAAATATCATCCCGTTGGCCTGACTGAGGAGGTCTGGCCTCAGTGGAATCGGCCGTGGTGCAGATTGCATTTGCATCAGATCTGGAAACCATGTTTGGTTCTTCCAGAGTGGGGCTATCAGCAGCACTGCGTCTTTCTCCTCTCTGACCCGACTGATGACCTGCGGTAGCATCGCGATCGGGGGAAAGGCATATAAGGGACGGCTCGGCCAGCTCTGGGCGAGCGCATCCATGCTTTTCGTGAAGAAAAGAGGGCAGTGCGCGTTCTCCTTGGAGGCGAAGAGGTCGATCTCCGCTTTGCCAAAGGTTTTCCATAACCAGTGAATCGTCAGCGGGTTGAGAGCCCATTCTCCTGGGAGAATTTTGTCTCTGGATAGCATGTCCGCCCCCTGGTTCAGGGCACCTGGCACATGCGCTGCTCTCAGCGAGCGCAAGTTGTGCTGGGACCATAAAATGAGTCTCCTGGCCATTGAATGCATGGAGCTCGACCTGAGTCCACCCTGGCGATTTATGTACGATACTACCGTCATGTTGTCCGTTCGGACCAAGACGTGTTCGTTTCTCAGCTGTGGGAGCAGGGCTCTGAGAGCCAAAGCGACCGCTTTCATTTCCAGACAGTTTATGTGTAGGCGCTTCTCCGGGTTTGACCAAAAGCCGGAGACAGGCCTGCCCTCGTAAAGGGCCCCCCAACCTATTTTGGAGGCATCTGTCGTTATCATCTTTCTCCTTGTGTTCACACCCAGACTCACGCCTGACTGGTACCAGTCGGCGGCTTTCCAGTGCGTCAGGGCTTTTATACAGCCGTGGTTCGCTCTGATTAAAAGGTGGCCCGAACGCCACGCGTGAGTAGGGACGCGGCTCTTGAGCCAGCGTTGGAGAGGGCGCATATGCAACAATCCTAGCTGGAGTACGGCCGATGCTGAGGCCATGAGACCGAGCATCCTCTGAAACCGCTTGACGGGGGCGAGCGCGCCCGCCCTGAATGATGTTGCAAGGCGCCGGATGGTGAGCGCGCGCTCTGATGAGAGACGCGCTGTCATTTGCATCGAGTCTAGAACTATTCCCAGGAAAGAAATCCTCTGGCTGGGAGATAGTATGCTTTTTGCAAAATTGATTCTTAGACCCAGGCATTCTAAATGGCTGATAATCCAAGATCTGTGTGTTATTAACTGACTCTCTGATTGTGCTAGAATCAGCCAATCGTCGAGATAATTCAGTATTCGCACTCCCCTTCGCCTTAGGGGGGAAAGTGCTGCATCCATACATTTCGTGAATGTACGGGGAGCCAGGGACAGGCCGAACGGAAGTACTGTGTACTGGTACGACTGTCCCTCGAAAGCGAATCTCAGAAACGGCCTGTGATGAGGCGCTATTGGAATGTGAAAGTAAGCATCTTTCAGATCCACTGAGAGAAACCAATCTCCTGGGCGTACTTGCGCGAGGATATGCTTGGTTGTTAACATTCTGAACGAGCGAATCATTAGTGCTTTGTTCAGGTGTCTGAGATCTAGAATGGGGCGGAGACCGCCATCCTTTTTCGGGACGAGAAAATAGCGGCTGTAAAAACCTGCCTCGCTCAGAGAGGGGGGAACAGTTTCCACAGCACCCTTTTCTATTAGTTTGCGCACCTCGGTGCGTAGAACATGTGAGCACTCTTTTCTCACTTTCGTCTCGACCACAGTCGTAAAACGTGGTGGTCTGCGAGCGAACTGGAGCGAGTATCCGTGCTTTACTATATTCAATACCCATTTCGGCATATCTGGAATATTCTCCCATGCCGCTGCGTGTACAGATATGGGCTGAATACAGGCTAGGGGCGGGCCGCTGTGACGCAGGGACCCGGCCAGCGAATCGCCTGAGCTCATAGCTCTCAGAGGCGCGGGCGCGCGCTGAGCAGCTGAGTGAATGGGCGCGTGTGTGATTACAGCAGCGCGCGCTGTGTCTGTAAAACTCGCAGCCTGGGCTGGGGTTGTGTTTGACACTGTAAGGACAGTGTTTATAAGTGGGGGTGCATAAACAGTGGTAGGCACACGCGTCACTTTTATAATGTTTCCCGCTTTTACTGGGGATGAATTTATAACTGTGTGAACAGTGCTTGTGTGTAGTGGTGCGTACATGACCGTAGGCACGTGATCTACATTCATGGGGTGCGCAGCTTGAGCTGGGAATGAATTTGGCACTGTTTTGACAGTATCTGGGAATGCACACCTTGTGGACATGTGAACCCTTAGTGACACAGGCAGAAAAAGACTCTTTTTGTGTTTTCTGTGCGTCGCCGTAAAAACGGCGTTTGTTTGCAGGTGAGCGAGCTCTGTGACTGGCCCATTGACTGCTGTATGAACATATCCAGCCGCCTGTAAGGGGACTGGGTAGTGCTTGAGCTTTTGCAGAGAGAGTGGTCCGGCTTTTGCGAGACACGCACTCTCTCTTTTCATTCTTGTGGCTAGGACGGCTTTCGAGGCTCGGGGTTCAGCACAATCTTGGGCCGAGGACCCCGTCGCTCAGAAGGCGGCTTGCGGTTGTGAGAGCGCGAGCGGCGTCGAGCGTCAGCCTGAGGCGCGGGCTGAGAGGCGGTGGGGGCTGTTCTAGCCCGCTGCGGCTGCGGCGGCCTCTGTCTGCTCTGCGATGAGCTGGAGCGCTTGGGCAGGAAATGCCGCATAGCTTGTGAAGCATTCTGGGCCTCAGTGAAGCGTTCGGCGAAACCCTTAACCGCCGGTCCAAACAGCCCGCTGGTGGAGATAGGCGCGTCGAGAAATGGCGCCTTATCCGCGTCCTTCATCTCAGTCAGAGTCAACCACAGATGGCGCTCGAGAACAGTCAAATTAGCCATGGCACGGCCGATAGACTGGGCGGTGGCCTTCGTGGCTCGCAGGGCTATGTCAGTCGCGCTGCGTAGGTCCTTAAAGGCTTCGGGTTCGGGGCCAGACTCGTCCATAGAGCGGAGAAGCTTGGCTTGGAACACTTGAAGTACCGCCATAGAGTGAAGCGCTGATGCAGCTTGGCCGGCGGCGGCGTAGGCGCGACCGGCGAGAGCTGAAGTAGTGCGGCAGGGCTTCGAGGGGTGGGAAGCTTTGGCTTTCCATCCGGTGGTGGAGGGCGGGCAGAGATGATTGGCCACGGCCTCCTCGAGGGGCGGTGTTCCCTCGTAGCCTCTTTCCTTCGCGCCGTCCACAGAGGAGAGCGAGGAAGAAAAAGAAGGCTTTAGGCGCGCAGAGTGGGGGGCTTTCCACGACTTGGTGAGTTCGTCGTGAACTTCCGGGAAGAAGGGAGAAGGCCTTTGCCGAGGGGCCTGCTGGCGCCCCTGCAGAAACCACTCATCCAGTCGGCTCCGGGTTGGTTCTTCGGGAGAAGACCAATCGAGCCCGAGGTCTTCCACGGCCTTAGAGAGAACGCGGATAATCTCGCTATCCATGGTGGAGCCCCCGCTCGCGCTAGCTAGCGTCGACGGGGCGGGGTCGAGAGTGGAGCCCGGCCAGTCGTCCGATGCAGCGTCGATTGACAAGCTGTCATCCATTCCCCCGTCGTCCTCGGACGCGCCGAAAGTCACAAGGCCCACCGCTCTGCTAGAGGGGTGTGGGTCCGGCTGGGTGAACTGAACCGGCGGTGGGGAAGGCAAGAGCGGCGGTGAAGCACGCGGAGACTGGCTCGGCGTGACGTCACTGAGCTCAGGTTCAGGAAGCCTCTGTGAGCGGCGCTTTTTCTTAGTGCGCGGCTCGAACAGAGGGATGGCGGCGATGGGCTCGCTCACGGCGAAAGCGGCGAGGCGAGCCCGCAGTGCGGAGAGACCCAGGTCGTCACATTCGGGGCATCCGCCCTTGGTCAAAGCAGCTTCTGCGTGGTCCCGGCCCAGGCAGCGAGCGCAGATGATGTGACGATCCCCGTCCGGGAGAAGGTCTCTGCACGACGCGCAGGAAGGCATTTGAAACAACGCCTTGGAAAATTTGCTCTTTTACAAGTGTCGCAGAGCGAACAGATGTAAATACTTGCGTGAGCAGTACGCCGGATGGCTCAGTAGGATCGCGTTAGAAGGCGGCTGAAGGTGCCGACGTCCTCGTAGCAAATCCCGCTGGTATGCTTTTCGACGGCGAAGCTTCAATAATCCGGAGGATCCAGCGAAGAAGGTGTTCGCTGAAGGAGATTAAATCTAAAGAACTCTCATGACGGGGCGCCCAATATATAGCTCTTGGCCACGCCCATCTTGGCGGGCTCTGACGCGCGCGGGCGCGAAGCGCGCTCATTGGTCGCGCATTCAGAGTCGCCCCGTCATTGGTTCGAGCAAGTTGCCGCAGCACAGCCAATGACCGAGCTGCCTTCGTTCATTGCTGTCAGCTGTGCAGCTGCAATGCGTTTTACATAAAGACTTCAATATTCTCGAGAAAAGGAGTTTTCCCATAGCGTAAGCTACTTACGCAATAGGAGAGACCTCTCGAAAGGGAACCGAATTTAAATACAGGAGTGAATCCCTTAAATTATCGTTCCATGTGTGTACGTCACATGAATTTTTCCAACAATTGACAGCAAGGTAACCGTATCAATGTTCTGAAATCTTGTATGTTTGGTATCTGCTGTTTTTGACCCAAATAATTTTACAGAGACAAAATTCTGCAATTTTAACTAAACCACCAGTTTGGTTCCGTAAACACTGCATAGACTTTTTTGTAAATGCAGTTGTCACTTCTTTAAATTACAATGTGAATTAAATTAATAAACAATGTGTACACAAAAAATGTTAATTGACAACCAAATATAGCTGCAGTGTGTATGTAACCCGAAGAAATCTACAAGTCTCAAACTCAAAAGTCACTGAAATATGCAATCAAAAGTCAAATTTCAATATGAACAAGTATGTTTAATCAAATTCTTCCAAAGCCGAATTATGTCACCTATGCAATAGATATTCATTTTATAGTGTATGTAAAGACACTATAAATGAATGCAAACTCATTTGTCACTATTTTGGGAGAAACATCCAAGACAAAGTTGATCATTAAATAGTTTCCTGATCTAAGAGCAAAAAAGTTCCTTTGTCATTTTATAGATTGATATAACCTTTTATGGCGTCTAAGAAATCGAGCTCATTGAGTTATGTGCATTTTGTATACCAATTTGCATTACACTGAAGCTGGTAGTTACAATGATAGTGGGTGTTAGCTGCGGCCCTGACTCTACACTGAAATAGATGGATAGAAAGAGAGAGAATGAAAGACAGAGAGAGGGAGCGTTGCTGTGGGTTACCACTCTATAGAAGAGGCACTCTTCAGAGCTGCTTTCTGTGGCAGATGAGAAAATGTATTTTCTGTGTGAGTGTGTATATGACAGTAGGAGTTATAGTGAGGACAGTGTGTGTGTGTGTGTTTCTGCAGAGATAATGACCAGGTTCTAGAGGCTAAAGCCCACGAGGCCTGTCATTCAGCACAGACTGTGTCACACAACACAACGTGATGCCTTAAGGTGAATGTGTGTGTGTGTGTGTGCACATTTGTATTCATGACTGTATTTCTAATTTTGGCTAAGTGAGATTCAGCATCAATCATAGAGGTTAAAAGTTAAACAAACAAACAAAAAAAACCTCACAAACATTCAAATGTTTGGGGTCGTTATGATTTTTTTAAAGAAGTCTGTTATGTTTTTGAAAGAAGTCTATGCTCAACAAGGTTGCAATTATTTGATCAAAATAATAAAACATATAATATGTTTTATTGTAAAAACATCTAATATGTTTTTTACTGCTCAAGAAACATTTCTTGTTATTTTGAAAACAGTTGTGCTAATTTTTTTTTGCAAGAAACTGATAACTTTTTTCAAGATTCTTTGCTGAATAGAAAGTTTAAAAAACAGCATTCATTTGAAATACAAATCTTGTATTTTACTATGATTTTGTAAATATTATGTATTTCATGCATTATAAATGTCTTTACTGTCACTTCTGATGATCAATTTAATGCTTCCTTGCTGAATAAATGTATATATTTTTATATAAAAAAAAACAACAACAAAAAACGTACTGACCCCAAAGCCCAAACTTTTGAATGTTAGTGTATATGTACACAGTATATAGTTTAGGGTCCAATTCTCAATATTAACTAATTTCTTATTAGCATGCATATTACTAGGATCTTGGCTGTTTATTAGTACTTATAAAGCACAAATCATATTTTGCATGACCATATTCAACATCCCTAATCCTACCCTATACCTAAACTTAACAAGCTTACTAACTATTAATAAGAACTTATCAGGAGTTTATTGTGGCAAACGTTGTAGCTTATAGTTGGTTAATAATGAAAATCTGACCCTAATCTAAAGTGTGACCATATCTATCTATCTATCTATCTATCTATCTATCTATCTATCTATCTATCTATCTATCTATCTATCTATCTATCTATCTATCTATCTATCTATCTATCTATCTATCTATCTATCTATCTATCTATCTATCTATATATATATATAAATTAATAATAACTTTAGATAACTTTATCAAATATTGCACTCCCTTATTTTAACATCTCATTCATTTTTCCATCTCAAAATAACCCAGATCCCAGTCTGTCAATGGAGGTGTGGGAGGAGCTCTCGGTGACACATGTCTCACAGATGTTTTTTCTCTTGTGGTGGGATTGCCAAATCAGAGCAAAGGCTTTAAAAAAAAAAAGGCCCTGTGCTCCACCCTGCGGGTCCTTCCATGACTTTACTACCCTACCAAAAACTAGGAGTAAACAGCGCAGCAAATGGCCGATAGTGAGTGGAGACACAGTCGCTGAAAAATGACTGACAGTAAAAAATCCTGACAGTAATACTCCAAGCACGTGTCTGTCTGCACTTTCTGAGTATTTCCCATTTGATGATTTTTTATGTCACTTTGGTAAGGAAGGAACTCTGTAATGTATACATTTCTATGTTTATCTTCTAACACTTAAAACGTAAAGAGAAAACGTACTAGCTTATAAACCGGGTGGTGGGAAAAAGAGCACCTAAAAGATACAAAGAAAACATAGGGGACGTCTGAGAGTTAAAGATAATGGCAGGAGGAAACAGGCCAGACCATGAGATGACTCTGCCAGACTGTTTACTTTGTAGCTAATAATCATTGTACACACACGCCGTGCACACTCACACACACAAACCCCTGTACAGTGGTGGTACTATCTAATGGTACCACTGAACTTTACTATATACCATGGTGTTGTATAATTATGGCATACTCGCTGCACAGGTTTCACTACAAATCATAACCTGATAGTTCAAAGATGTTGATTTTGGCTTGACAAAGCCTTGTCTTAAATTTTAACATGTAAAAATACGCTCACAAAACCGTAGTAACATCACTATGGTACTTTTTGTAAGGGTTACTTTTTCTTCCCACGCAATCCACTTGATGTAATTAAATGGTCTTAGAAGCCTATGTCTAAATTGTTCCCACTCATTGGTAAAGAATTAATTCCCAAAGGCTGACAGAGTTAAAAACAAACAGTCATGCTGCTTTAAGATTGTGCCTGTAGTCTGTCCTCTCACAAGCTCCTTCCTTGTGTGTGTATGGGGTCAGATCAGGCTCCAAACAGCTGACTGGACCCGTGTGTAATTGTTTGTGTGTGAGTAAGTGTATGTAAGCGTCTGGAACTTGGAGAAGCAGAAAGCGCGTTCAAGGAAGTTTAGTCACATGAACATCAGTCTGTGCTTCCCGGCTGATCATATGGTTGTGTTATAATCAAATGGTGAAAAATGCATAACCATAATGCAGAAGAACATTTAACAAATCCTCAGACAGAAATATGTTCACTAACGCTCTAATAAAACCCATTTACAGAAAACTGTACAGTACTATAAATCTGGCAATATGGTTTAAAAAGTCAAGGAAAACTATTTAAAAACAAGACGAGACTATTTAAGTTAAGAGTCTAGCTTGCAAATAAAGAAAGAGCCTGCCTCATAAAACTCCTCCCTTCTTTTGCTGGACTGTTTGTGTTGAAGCCTGTGGGCCTGGCACGAAAATCATATTTCCTAAAGTAGACGAGTAATCATGAGTGCTGATTCTCTGCCGACGCTCCCTCAAGATCTACACAGAAACCGTGTGTGTGATTTTTAGTGGCATGATGTCATGGAAAGACCTGCAAATCAAACAGACCTTTATATGTAATGATAAGAGTGTTTAGAGTATGGGAAGATTTATTAAAGCCAGTTTCAGAGTAAAACTGGAAGAGTTGCAGAGTGCTTCAGAGTAAAAATAAATAAATAATAAATAAATAAAAAGGGAACTGTGATCCTTTTCCACAATTGTGACTTTACTTATAATTACCAATAATAATAATAATAATAATAATAATAATAATAATTTAGGTTTACAATGGGATAGTTTAAAACGTAATAAAAATCTTTATATTAATTAATATACACAACCATTCCAGATTTTTTTGTTTAAAAAAATTAAAGCTTTTTCAGCAAGAACACATTAAATGATCAAAAGTGAAGTGAAGACTTTTACACTGCTTTAAATAAATTATGTTCTTTTGAACTTCATTTCAAAGAATCATAGTTTGCACAAAAAAAATATTAAGCACAATGGTTCTCAATTATGATGATAATAAATTAATTTAAAGTTTTACTTAAGCACCAAATCAGCATATTAGAATGATTTCTGAAGGATCATGTGAGACTGAAGACTAAAGTAAAGATGTTGAACAAAATGATAAAAAAAAAAATGTTTTACTTCATCTTTACTTCATTCTTCAGTGTCACAAGATCCTTCAGAATTTTTTTTTCTCCTTTATTTAACCAGGATGATCTCTCTGAGATTAAAAATCTCTTTCACAGAGGTGTCCTGGCCAAGAATGGGCAGCAGACAATCACAAACTTACAGATCAAAATAATAAAAGCCCTTTACTCCAGTTCAGTTCTGACAAATGGAACAGAAAGAGTATAACAAATTTGAGACCGGAGGAAATATTTCCCAACACTTTTCTTTTGAATCAGAAAAAAAAAAAAATTCTAATGTGCTGATTTAGTGCTCAAGTAACATATATATATATATATAAAAAAAATTCCAATAATATTTCACAATATTAGTTTCTACAGTATTTTTGATTAAATTAATGCGAACTTAATGTTTTTTTAAAGAAGTCTCTCATGCTTGCTTTTGAATGCTAGTGTAGTTAAAAAAAATCATATCAGATCTCATTGTAAACTTTGTCTTACTGTAGACATTCTCCTAATTACCTTTATTTTTTACTCTGAAACGGAATTCTATATAGATTTGACAGTCCAAGAACATGACTAACACTAATGTGAGCAAACGAGGACTAGGTTTCACAAGCAAACTCAAAACAATGTCATCTTCAGACCTGTCATCACTCGACCATAAAATCCTGCTTTATCATGTGTCATAGTAGTAAATTGGGTCATTGGGATAATTCATCCAAAATGAAAAAAAGTCATAATTTACTCACCCTCATGTCATTTAAAACCTGACGTTCTTTCTTCTGTAGAACATAAAAGAAGATATTTTGAGTGACGTCTGTGCTTTTGTCCATACAATGAAAGTCAATGGTAACCAAAAGTTTCACCAAAATTCTTTTGTGTTCCACGGAAGAAAGGCGGTCTCTCAAACACAAAAAAGCAAAAAAATCGAAAATTATAATAAATTATGCTCACAGTTTAGTTTAGGGTCCAATTCTCACTATTAACTAACTATTATCTTCGACTTTTACCTCAATAAACTCCTAATAACTGGTTATTAATAGTTAGTAACTTAGTTGTTAAGTTTAGGTGTTGGGCAGGATTAAGGGATGTAGAATATGGTCATGCAGAATAAAGCACTGATATGTGCTTTAAATGTTCTAATAAACAGCCAATATCCAAGTAATATGCATGCTAACTAGTTAAAAGAGAGAATTGGACCCTTAAATAAAGTGTTACTGAAATTATTATGGCTTTGATAAGACATCAAACCTGCAAAATCCATGGCGGTTTCTGATGAATTTTGGGGCTGACTGCTAAGTTAGCAACAGTAAGTCAGCATTTGCCAGGTTCTTATGATTCATGGCAAGCTGGAGTCTGATTCTAAGTATAAACCTAGCTGTGGAATTTGAGCTGGGAGCTTGATAAAAGTTTAAACCGTATATAATCAGATCAAGAACTAATAAAAGGCAGAAACTGACATTTTAGAGAAAACAAGTGGAGGAGGGGCACAGAGGGTTTGATGTCAATTATCAAGCTCTCTGTCAAGCAGGACTGTCTCAGTCTGCCCTCTTTTGGACTGAAATAATATATCATCCGGTTCCACTACACTGAAATAGCTAGTTTTAGTGAAGAAGGAGGCAGATACTGCATGTGACTGATAATCATCATCAACATTGTTTTGCCTTCTAGCACACTGGGAAAGAAAGCTGGGCCCCTACCTTGTGAATAGCGGTCATCTTGCGTAAGAAGCTCAGAGTTCGTTCCAGCCGATTTCCTGATACATGATGCTCTTTGTTTTCGTCCCCCTCAGCCTTTATTTGTCCTATATCCCAGCCCAGAGCAGCACTATCTATACTGTACCAGAAAAAAGTGAAATGGTTGCACTAAAAGTATGAATATTTGCATTAAAAGTATGGATATTTACATGAAAGGCCACGGTTGATTAAAACACACACCTGTAAGATGAATCTCCAATCTGGTGGTACGAAACATTTTCTAGATTGATGAACAAGATTGGTAAGTTGGTAAGAATTTTAATGTTTTGAAAGAAGTCTCTTATGCCCAACCAAGGCTGCATTCATTTGATCAAAAATACAGTAAAACAGTAAGTATTAATTTATAAAAAATAAAAAATACTTTACTATTTTCTGACCCCAAACTTTTGAACAGTAGTAATGAAACTTTATAATAGATAGAAACAAAAATGTCAGAAAAAGAACCGCATAGCAAAAGGGATTCATAATTTCACTTAAAATGAATTCGTATGAATAAGCTGGAAGTCCCAAACATACGGACCTTGGCAGTAGGAGCGCGGACGAGGGGTGGAGCTCTTAGGCATCGGTTGCATCATACACAGGGTGGGGGCGGAGACACTGCAGCCATGCATCTGATTGGACTGCTCCTGAGACAGAAATTCAGAAAGAATTAAGAAAAAAAACCCACACAAAACTGAAACATACTGATAAAAAACTAATTTGCCCAAATAAAACAAAATTATTTCGATTTACTGGTCAAAACTTTTCTCTTTTTTTTAAAAATGTTTTTATAATGTTCTCCAATACTACTCTAAGTTTGCATTTATTTGATCAAAATACAGTAAAAACATGAATTAAATGTATACATTTATATACATTACTGTAATACATTTATATATATTCATAATATTATAAAAAATGTAAATAAGTTTGCTATCACAGTACATGTAAAATGTATTTAAATAGAAAAGTTTAATTTATATTTTAAAATTCCATACTTTTCCAGATTCAAATGTCCAAACTTATCTTTATCAGACCATATGGTTCATACAGCATTATTTTCATTATTATAATTGATCTATAGTATGGTTACCTGTAAATATTTTTAATTTTCTCTTTTTTTCCATTGGTTTTCTCAAAGTGATAACATGCGCTTACATGATGAGAAGTACCTAAAACGCTTTATAACCTGCATATATTAACCTCTGACACATCAGTTTGATACTGTAAATGTGGTTTGCTCCTGTTGCTGGTTTGAGTGGGACACGGCGATTCGTTTAGTGAAGTTCAAAAGAGACTAGCTCATGGTAAATAAAACCTTTTTTCCATTATCCAGACCTTGAAATGACTCAAATCTAATTCCATATTTTTCAATACTTTTCCAAACTGCATAGGAACCCTGGATTACTCCAGTTTTCTGTGTCATATGATCCTACAGAAATCACTCTATTTGCTACTCAAGAAATAATGATCTCTTATTATTATCAATGTTGAAAACAGCTGTCCTGCTTAATATTGCAGCACATCAATGTGGAACATTGATAAAAAAAAAAAAATCTGGATTCTTTGAACAGAAATTTCAAAAGTACAGCATTTATTTGACAGTTTGTGTAACATTGTAAAAGTATGTACTGTACTTTTCTCACAATTTAATGCATCCTAGTTAAATAAAAGTTAATTATTTTCAAGTCCTCCACTTAAAGTAGAATTTATTGCATTCCATTAAATGCATATTCAATATTGAGCGGTTCACATCAATATCTTTATTTTATTTTGCCGAACAAATTGTAAACTTTCCTTGAATACAAAACTATAGTCTAAAAACTCAAAATTAAATTTTTTGGGGGGTTTTCTCTCTTTTTCAACATATGATAAATGAAATGAGGTGCTGAACCTTGATCTCAGGAGGTCAAGAGGAAAAATTAGATGAGCTGTTTTATTTAATATTGTCTATGGGGTTTGCATTTTTGTTCAGTGAGGATCCTGCCTTAGAAGGTCACATATACACAGCAATGCAGCTCATTAGCTGTATGCATGTTCTAACCTCTAGCACTGATCGATGATGTTCCTGATGCTCTGCACCAACTTCCTCCTCTGTAAGTGACGTCAGGGAGGCTTGAGTGACAGACCTGCGGCGGGGTTCACGAGCTCTCTTTGACCTCAATGCACCGTTCAGCACTAAGGACATCTCATCCGGGTCCAGATCTTCCAGACTCACACTGAAAAAGAGACAGAATCAACACTAAATTCACATACATTGTTATTGCATGACACGATACAATAACTCTTGCCAAGTAATTGTAGGTCGGACTTGTTTTTGTCCTGTTGTCTGATTAGTATCATTACCGAGTACCACAAATTATAAGTTCCACAATACATCTGAAATAACATAAACAAACCTACACATATGTAAACACACATATATGCAAACTTCATAACATTAAAGATTTATAAAAAACTTCAATCTCACTCTTTTCTCTTCATTCAGTTGATTTTAAGTCAGTAACACTAACCAGAGAACGACCCAAACTGCAGTGTAATGTTAGCTCCCTACTAGAGAGACCTATGTATGTCTGTCTCCTCACTGAGTACATTGGCACTGGCTGGTAGTGATCTCACAATAATAGTCCACAGAGTGACACAGTAGAGGCCCTATATCAGCACAGTTGTGAGGATGAGTGAGTGTGTGTGTGTGTGTGTGTGTGTGTGTGTGTGTGTGTGTGTGTGTGTGTGTGTGTGTGTGTGTGTGTGTGTGTGTGTGTGTGTGAGTGAGTGAATGTGTGTACGTGTGTGTGTGTGTCTGGTTCAGGTATACCCTACATTATCGGGACAAAATGTCTCCACAAAGATGGCAATATCTAAAATCCCTGTCATTGTGGGGACATTTTTGGTCCCAATGAGGAAACAGCTTATTAATCATACTTAGTGATGTTTTTTCAATATGTAAAAATGCAAAAAGTTTAAATATATTGAATATATACAATTTATTCAATACAATTTGTACAGTATAAAAATCATTATGTCAATGGAAAGTCCCCATAAAACATGGAAAACAATAATTTGGGCATGGTATGTCCCATATTATATATTGTAATGGCCTAACTCAGTATAAAGTATAGTAATTAAAAAAAAAAGTAAAAATGTTCTTTTAAACATAATAAAGGTAAGAAAAATATAAACTTGAATTTATATGAATTTATATATATATATAAATTCATATTTTGCAGGGTTAACCATTAATTTCAGTAAACATTTTAAGTAAATAATTTAGGTTGTGAGGGTTTGCTGACAAAAAGACACATTTGTATATATATTATAAAATCTATATATTTACTTCAATAAATATACTTTACTGTGTGTTTACTTTACTTCAATAGTTTGACTCAGCAGGTATGTATTAATCTGATCAAAAATAACAGTAAAAACACTTATAATGTAACAGAAAGTTTACATTTACAATAAATGGTGTTCATATTCATCAAAGAATTGTAAAGAAATATTAAGCAGCACAATGATTTTGAAAATTGAAAACAAAAAATGTTTCTTAAGCAGCAAATCATCATGAATGATTTCTGAAATATCATGTGACACTGAAGACTGAAGTAATGGCTGCTGAAAAAGCCAGCTTTGCAATATAAAAAAAAAAATGCAGCTCACAATATTACTATATTCTCGATAAAATAAATGCAGCCTTGGTGAATAAAGTGTCTCTTGTCAAAAACAATACAATATATATGATTTATAATATGATATGACGTTTAGCCATCATAATGGCATTTTATTATATGTCAGTACAGATAAAGCCAAATTAGTAACAATTTCATTTTTTAATTTTAATTAGTTCAGTCAGAGCACACTTGGATCATTCTGAAGAACTGAAGTGCCACAGATGAAAATGTGCTCTTACCTGCGCGAGTCATTGGTTGGATATCCCTGCGCCACGGCTCCAGGTTCCCAGCTGTGTCTCCTCCAGGGGTCGATCTGAAGAAGGTGACGAGTGGCAGGGGAGCGCAGGGCCACGACCGGAGGGCCGGGAGAGATCGGTGGTGAGAATGAGGAACATGAAGGACGGGGAGAGGGAGGAGGAGTGCTCGACATCTAGGTGTAATGAGTAAGGGAACGAACAAATGAGTTTGTGTTGTAAGTGTGCATGAGAACAATTCATGCAAAATTACTGGCATGTAAACACAGTTCTTTCCTCACACAGAAACACAAAATGCACAATTTCATACCGTGTACATAAGTTCAGGCAGCTCCTCAGGGCCCATACTCAGATTATAGCTTCACTGCTCCCCCTACAGATCAAAATATGACATTACAGTTTTTTAAGAATGTGTTTGGGTACAATCGTTAAAACAACAACAAAACATAACACAAAACGTCATATCCAATACACCTGCAAGAGATCCAGACCACCATTGATCCATCAAGTCAAGTCAAATTATTAATAATCTTTTAATGCCATCACCAGCAAGACTATCTTCTAGGCAATAATAAAGTGTTTATTTATTAATGGAACCTAAAACACTTAAAATTAAAATAAGACCATTTGAAAACCATTTAAACATATCCCTGAATAAAAGTGTTGTCTATTTACATTAAAAACAGCTTCCCCAACACTGGGATGTACAAGTACAGTAAATTATAGAAATAATAATAAGAAAATTTGAGTGCAATGCTATGAATGGTTGAAAGGGAATTATGTGGTTGCTAAGGTGTGCTAATTGGTTGTTACCACATTGTTATCTAGTTGCTAAGGTGTGCTGGATAGTTGTTGCAAGGTAGCTGCTTTCAGGCAAAGTCAAAAGTCTCTAGATATGCCTCTCCTTCAATACAAGTCTATGGGATTTTATCTGATGTGCTAGTTTTATGATCTGTATGATCTGAAAATCTTAGGTCCATTTCATTCCTTAAGGTGCTTAAATATGAGTATTATCTGTGTAACCTAATGTAGCCAGGTTTCAGGGCCATCCAAAGCATGATGTCGGTCCATTCACTATCACCTTCCCCCTAAAGCGCAGGTTGCTGTGTTATCGCACCACTTGCACCGCCCTTTAAGGACGGCCCTGGTCAGGTTTATTCAGTCATATAAAATATTTTTGACTTCTATACATCCAGTTAATTAGATGTTACCAGCATTTCTAGGATCTGATATCATATCACAGTTCAGTTTACAACTACAATAAAAGTCCAGCACATGAGAGAATTCATCCAGTCATAAAAGCTTCACAGGTCATTGCACATTTAGTAAAAATGTGTCATAACTTCACAGGGAGTTTATGGAACGCGAATGATGGGGTGGGAACAGCTTTTGGTTTATGTTTTCACTCCATGAGTCTGTTTATCTCTCATTTTACCTCCCTCTTCCTTTCTTCCCCTCGGTCTCTATGGTTATTGCATAACACCATTTTTAAAATAGTCTGGAGTGGTTCTTCCATCCTTTTCTTTATTCCCATTCTATTAGGAATGCATTTTGAAGCACGCACATGCCTTTATAAAACCATTTCCTCTAGTATAATGGCTTCAGTCATTTTAGTGCTCCAGTTTGCAACACAGTAAAAGTGAGTAATGTTCTGCAAATAAATTTGTACACGACACAAAGACATGGTCTGCCAACAGGCCGAGATAAGGTTGTTATTACTTCTGTTCCACACCTTTGTGTAAGCAAGCACGTACAATGAGAGAAAGTAAGTTGACAGTAGAAAGAGAATGTAGAAGTCGAGATTGTTGCAATCACAGTTCATGATTTTGTTTCCTAGCTGTTAAATAAAAACTGTTATGGCACTGTGTGTAAAGCATATCAAACATGCAGTATATTTCTACTATCACAATTTAAAAAAGAAAACGCAAAAAAAAGGCATAGTTCTCCCAAATATTAAAATGATGTCAATTACTCACAGTGTTTTCTTAAACCGTGGAAAACAAACGAAAACAAAATACGATTATCAGTATTTAACAATATTCAATTAGTTATTCCACTGAACATGGAATCTCGTTTCTTTTCACTCACGTCTCACCCTTTTTTGAAGAGGATTATAAATGTTTCTTCCTTTGTTTCGCTTTTAAATAGGCCTATTATATTCGCATTCTTTACTGTGGTAGCCTAAAGTAGAAAAAACCGCTGTAGGACAGGTAGCCTGTAACTTTTTACTTGCATGTCAAATTCTTTTTAACACAGCTTGAGCTTGTTATTAGACTTTTATTAGAATTTATCTGTAAAGCGCGTTTCACACCCACGTGTGATTTTAGTTTCGATTTCTCTGGCAGCGCAAAATCAAACATATCCTAAATGTCTTTAAATAAAATTCACTCTTTTACAACAAGTAGAAAACGTCTCAGGTTACGTATGTAACCCTGGTTCCCTGATAGGGAACGAGACGCTGCGTTTGAGACGCGGTGGGAACGCTCTGCGTGATACGTCGTGAAGCACGTGTAAAATCAGTCCAATGGAAGCCCGCTACAACATAGGTGACGTCATTGACCAGGAAACTATAAAGCACCCTTGAAATCAGACCGCGACAGCTTCTGAAAGGCCTGAAGCAAGTCGATCAGGGCATGCAGGAAGTATGGCAGGCAAACGCAGCGTCTCGTTCCCTATCAGGGAACCAGGGTTACATACGTAACCTGAGACGTTCCCTTTCAAGGGAACTCGAGCTGCGTTTGAGACGCGGTGGGAACCCCATCCCCACTATGCCATAATGACAAATGCCCGTTCTGTGTGAAGTCCTGCGCACACTAAGAAGCAAGCAGCCTCGCCCCAGGAGTGGAGAGGTCAAGGTCATAGAACCTGACAAATGTATGCGGAGAGGACCATCCTGCCGCATTACAAACGTCCAGAAGAGAAACACCCGAAATTAAGGCCAAAGAGGCCGCCATACTCCGAGTAGAGTGGGCCCGCACAGCCATAGGTGAAGGCTGTCCGGCCGCTTCATAAGCCAATGAAATAGCCTCGACTATCCATTTACTCATAACCTGTTTAGTTGCAGGGCATCCTCTCTTGAGTGACCCAAAACAAACAAATAGTTGCTCAGATTTACGCCAGAGGGCAGTTCTGTGAACGTAGACATCTAAAGCCCGGACTGGACATAACAGGTTAAGCTGTTCCTGGTCTGGGGTATTAAAGGGTGGAGGATAAAAGGCCTGCAGCACTATTGGGCCCCGTACATTCAGTGGGACCTTAGGGATATAACCTGACCTGGGGTAGAGAAATGCCTTCACCATACCAGGTGCAAATTCCAGACATGAAGGAGCAACCGACAGAGCATGTAAATCACCAATTCTCCTGATAGAGGAAATAGCAAGGAGAAATAAAGATTTTAGGGTGAGGAATTTTTCTGAAACCTCCTCAATGGGCTCGAAGGGAGCCATGGCCAGACCCTCAAGTACAATGGCCAGGTCCCATGCCGGTGCTCTAGAGTGCAGTGCAGGTCTCAACCTCAATGTACCACGAAGAAAGCGAGTGATTAAAGGATCTCTCCCAATAGAAGCACCCCCCAGAGGGGTGTGGTAGGCAGATATAGCCGCCACATAAACCTTCAAGGTGGAAGGAGATAATCTGGCAGAGAAACGGTCTTGCAGGAAATCAAGAACTGAACCAACAGGGCAGTTAACAGGATCTAAGCGACGTTCACCACACCAAGTGGAGAATAATTTCCATTTCAATGCATAAAGCCTTCTCGGAAGGAGCTCTGGATTGGAGGATGGTCTCAACGACCTCAGTCGAGAGACCGGATTCCCTGAGCCAGGCCCCTTCAGAGGCCAGGCCCACAGTTTCCACAATTCCGGCCGAGGGTGAAATATTGTGCCCCCTGCCTGGGACAACAGGTCCCTCCTGAGAGGAATCTCCATGGGAGAGCCGTCCAGAAGAGACACTAAGTCCGAGAACCAAACTCGGGTCGGCCAGTAAGGGGCTACTAGTAGCAGACGAGCCCCTTCTCGGCAAACCCTCTCCAGAACCCCCGGGGGGATTGGTATCGGGGGAAAGGCGTACAGGTGCAGCCTCGGCCACACCTGCACCATAGCATCCAGTCCGAGAGGAGCTGGGTGCATGAGAGAAAACCACATGGGGCAATGAGTTGAATCTAATGATGCGAAAAGGTCTACTTGAAGTCTACTTGAAGGGTGAAGTCTCCACTCCCCGGGCCTCAGCCCCTGTCTTGACAGAATATCCGCTCCCACATTCTGTTTCCCTGGAATATATACTGCCCTGAGTGACAGCAATCTCCCTTGGGACCAAAGGAGGATCTGATGGGCCTGTTTGCAAAGGTGTCGTGACCTCAGACCCCCCTGATGGTTGATGTAAGAGACCACCGATGTGTTGTCTGTGCGGACCAACACATGACGGCCTCTCAGGTCTGGCAGGAAATATTTGAGCGCTCGAAATACAGCCATCATCTCCAAACGATTTATGTGCCAGGAACATTGATGGTCCTGCCAAAGACCTTGCGCCGAGCGGCCACTCATGACCGCTCCCCATCCCGTGAGTGAAGCATCCGGCGAAAGCGTGACGCGTCGACAAGAAGCCCCCAGCACTGGGCCCTGGGCGAGGAACCAAGGTTTCTTCCACATGACCAAGGCACGAAGGCATAGCCGCGTGACCTTGATCCTGCGGAACGGATTTCCCCTCAGAGAAAACCCCTTGGTCCTGAGCCACCACTGCAGGGGTCTCATGTACAGAAGGCCAAAAGTAATTACGTTGGACGCAGCTGCCATGAGACCCAACAGTCTCTGAAACTGTTTTACAGTGAGCAACTGGCCTAGTTTCACATTCCTTACGGCTATGAGAATCGCAGAGATACGCGTAGGAGACAGACGTGCCTGCATTGTGGTCGAATCCCAAATTACCCCCAGAAAAGTGGTCCTCTGAGCAGGGAGGAGCACAATCTTCTTGGTGTTGAGCCGCAACCCCAAATTCTTTATGTGGGACAGAACGACATCTCAATACCGAACTGCCAACTGCTCTGACTGAGCTAAAATCAACCAACCGTCGATCTAATTCAATACGCGAATGCCCTGGAGTCTCAAAGGAGCCAGAGCTGCATCCACACATTTTGTAAAGGTGCGGGGTGATAAACCTAGGCCGAATGGAAGGACCCGATACTGGTAAGCTTCGCCCCCGAAAGCGAACCTCAGGAACTTCCTGTGATGAGGATGGATAGATACATGTAATTACGCGTCCTTCAAGTCTATTGTGATAAACCAGTCCTCGGACTGAATCTGTGATACAATCTGTTTGAGTGTAAGCATTTTGAACTTGAGTTTCTGAACTCTGCTGTTTAAATGGCGCAGATCTAGAATAGGACGCAACCCTCCATCCTTCTTTGGATCAATGAAGTAGCGGCTGTAAAACCCTGACTCTCTGCTGGGAGGAGAAACCCTTTCATTAGTAGGGGTGTAAGAAAAAATCGATACACTTAAGTATCGCGATATTTTACTTGGCAATACTGTATCGATTTTCAAAAACGCAATATCGATTTTTTTTTTTTAGTTTACGTGCAAAAATATTCATGGTTCAAGTTTATGTTGTGTTTAAAATCCCTACCACTAGATGGCTATGCTGAGACGCACCACTAGTCTCTCGCCTAACCGCGTCTAACTTTTTGCTAAAAGCTAAAAACATAGCTATGGCTGAACCCCGCGTAAGACCGGCTCCTGCTGCATTCCGTGCTGAAGTGTGGAATTATTTTGGTTTCCAGAGTAAAGAGGGCTCTACAGATATCGACAAGAACCATGCGGTTTGTAAACTGTGTCTGGGAAAGATTAAGTACTCTGGTAATACCACGAATTTGAGGGCACATATAGCAAGACACCATTCAGACACTCAGTTAAGCGAACAGCAAGCTAAACGAGTCGACCCCTCACAACTCACCCTTGCTCAAGTTCAGACGCAAAAATTACCAACGACTTCAACTCGTGCAACCAAAATAACCCAGTCGGTAGTTTATTTCATTTGTAAAGACATGCGTCCGCTCAGTGTGGTTGAAAACGAAGGTTTCCGTTATATGGTGCAAACAATGGAGCCTCGTTACACTATACCGTCCCGGCAACACATCACTGATATCGCTGTGCCCAATCTTTACAAGGAGGTTAAAACAAACGTGCTGGAATGTCTAGCTTTAGCTGAGAAGGTTGCCTTGACATGTGACGCTTGGACGTCTAGGGCGACTGAGTCATATGTGACTATTACGGTTCATCACATAACTGACGAATGGAAGCTGGAATCCTGTGTACTGCAGACGAGAGCGATGTACGACAGCCATACCGGAGAAAACATCGCTGCCGTACTGAAAGAGGCCGTTGCTGAGTGGCGTCTGGACATAAAAGATCCCGTCTTAGTTACGGATAATGCCGCTAATATGCATGTGGCAGCTGAACTTGCCGACATGAGCCACATACGGTGTTTTGCACACAGTCTTAACCTCGCCTCACAGAAAGCGCTGAAAGTGCCATCAGTGGATCGACTACTCGGCAGGGTCAGACGCGTCACTGCATTTTTCAGACGCAGCACCATAGCTAGCCACCAGCTTAAACAAAATCAGGACCTGCTCAAGCTACCAAAGCACAGACTAATCACAGACGTTGTTACAAGGTGGAACAGCTCGTATGATATGGTGGACAGATTTTTAGAGCAGCAGCCAGCCATCTGTGCAGCACTCCTTTCAACAGAGGTCCGCAAGAGTGAGAAGGATATACAGGTCCTTCTCAAAAAATTAGCATATTGTGATAAAGTTAATTATTTTCCATAATGTAATGATAAAAATTAAACTTTCATATATTTTAGATTCATTGCACACCAACTGAAATATTTCAGGTCTTTTATTGTTTTAATACTGATGATTTTGGCATACAGCTCATGAAAACCCAAAATTCCTGTCTCAAAAAATTAGCATATCATGAAAAGGGTCTCTAAACAAGCTATTAACCTAATCATCTGAATCAACTAATTAACTCTAAACACCTGCAAAAGATTCCTGAGGCTTTTAAAAACTCCCAGCCTGTTTCATTACTCAAAACCGCAATCATGGGTAAGACTGCCGACCTGACTGCTGTTCAGAAGGCCATCATTGACACCCTCAAGCAAGAGGGTAAGACACAGAAAGAAATTTCTGAACAAATAGGCTGTTCCCAGAGTGCTGTATCAAGGCACCTCAGTGGGAAGTCTGTGGGAAGGAAAAAGTGTGGCAAAAAACGCTGCACAACGAGAAGAGGTGACCGGACCCTGAGGAAGATTGTGGAGAAGGACCGATTCCAGACCTTGGGGGACATGCGGAAGCAGTGGACTGAGTCTGGAGTAGAAACATCCAGAGCCACCGTGCACAGGCGTGTGCAGGAAATGGGCTACAGGTGCCGCATTCCCCAGGTCAAGCCACTTTTGAACCAGAAACAGTGGCAGAAGCGCCTGACCTGGGCTAGAGAGAAGCAGCACTGGACTGTTGCTCAGTTTTGCATGTCATTCGGAAATCAAGGTGCCAGAGTCTGGAGAAAGACTGGGGAGAAGGAAATGCCAAAATGCCTGAAGTCCAGTGTCAAGTACCCACAGTCAGTGATGGTCTGGGGTGCAATGTCAGCCGCTGGTGTTAGTGCACTGTGTTTTATCAAGGGCAGGGCCAATGCAGCTAGCTATCAGGAGATTTTGGAGCACTTCATGCTTCCATCTGCTGAAAAGCTTTATGGAGATGAAGATTTCATTTTTCAGCACGACCTGGCACCTGCTCACAGTGCCAAAACCACTGGTAAATGGTTTACTGACCATGGTATTACTGTGCTCAATTGGCCTGCCAACTCTCCTGACCTGAACCCCATAGAGAATCTGTGGGATATTGTGAAGAGAAAGTTGAGAGACGCAAGACCCAACACACTGGATGAGCTTAAGGCCGCTATCGAAGCATCCTGGGCCTCCATAACACCTCAGCAGTGCCACAGGCTGATTGCCTCCATGCCACGCCGCATTGAAGCAGTCATTTCTGCAAAAGGATTCCCGACCAAGTATTGACTATTGTGTGCATAACTGAACATAATTATTTGAAGGTTGACTTTTTTTTTTGTATTAAAAACACTTATTTTATTGGTCGGATGAAATATGCTAATTTTTTGAGACAGGAATTTTGGGTTTTCATGAGCTGTATGCCAAAATCATCAGTATTAAAACAATAAAAGACCTGAAATATTTCAGTTGGTGTGCAATGAATCTAAAATATATGAAAGTTTAATTTGTATCATTACATTATGGAAAATAATGAACTTTATCACAATATGCTAATTTTTTGAGAAGGACCTGTATTCACACTGACTGATGCTGACATCACATGTGCTGAAGCAGTACTCAAGGCACTCAAGCCCATGAAGGATGCTACCTTAGTGATGTCAGAGGAGAGCATGCCTACTGTTTCCCTCATTGCACCACTTTATGCAAAGCTTGTCATAGGCACAGAAGAACACCTGGATGACACACAAACCGTGAAGAGTATCAAGGCTGCTATAGCAAAAGATCTGGGAAAGAGATATGCTGATGAACAGGATACACTGCGAATGGCATCAGCTCTTGATCCTAGGTTTAAGGATCTACCCTTTCTCTCCGAGGCAGAGGCCAATGATGTCTACTTCAAAATAACTGATGCTGTGGTGGATGACCTCACCAAGCAACAGAATGTAAGTAAAAATAAATACATCAAATACACACAAAGGAAAATATTATGTTTAAATATTATTAAATATTATTAGGAAATAATATATGATCGCATAAGGCCTAAAGTGTAAATAAATAGTAATATAATCTCCATTTAATTGGACTTGAATCTATGTACAAAAATAGGATGAATTTTGATCATAGTTTTATTTTATTTTTCTTGTCACTTTATTTATTATTTCATTTTAATTTATTAAGTTTCATCTCAATATTTTATGATTATGCGTGGATCTTGGGCTTTGTTGTACATTTGTACATTTAAAAATGTTTAAATAAAGAATCACAAATAAAAAATAGGAATTTGGGCTAAGATACGATTTAGTGTTGGTGTACATAAATTTACTGTAAACTAATACTAGTTTGATTTGATGTTTTCAGCAGCAAGGGGAGGTAGAAAGTCCAATGGAGGAAGCTGGTCGGTCAGAGGAGGTTGATCAGCCAAATGGCCCTGTATCCACCCAGTCCCCCAACAAGAGACCAAGGAGCTCATGTGCTTTGGCAGACTTGCTTGGACCTACTTTTGCCTCTACCAAAAATAATGCAACGCCAAAATCTGCACATTACACTGCAAAAGCTGAAGTTCAACGTTTTAGGGAAGAACCCCCTTTGCCACTTCCAGAGAATCCTCTCAGTTGGTGGAAGTTCCATGAGCACGAGTACCCTCACCTATCCAAAGTAGCAAAGCGCTTTCTTTGCATTCCCGGTACAAGTGTCCCTTCGGAGAGAGTTTTCTCCTCCGCGGGAGATATTGTTAATGCACAGAGAAGTGTCTTAAAGCCTGAGCATGTTGATCAGCTGGTTTTCCTCCACAAAAACCTTAAGATTAAATAAGCTTCCCTTTTCATTGATTTAATAATTAGTGTTACATTCCTAAATGTTTCCTTTAGGAATCGTGTTTTTATAACACTAAGTGTTATGTGTTAGATCCTGCACCTCAGATTGCACCTTATGTTATGCATTAGCCTTTGTTATGCATTAGCCTGTTATGCATATGCATTGCAGTCAGGGGCTGTGTATTTTCTGACAATTTACATTAAGTTCTTCAATGTTTCCTTTAGGAATCGTGTTAGTGTTTTTGCAACACAAAACATGTTGGATGTACTAGGGTACATGTTGTGTACTAGGAATAGTGCAAGCACTTTTTTTAATTGACATAACAATGTCTTTTCTTTTTTGAGATTGTGTGATTTTTCAGATTTCTTTTTTTATGTATTGTTACAGGGTCTGTATTTATTTTAATTTATTATGGCTTACTTGAGCATATAAAAATGTGTTCACCAAGAACCTGTGAGCACAGTCCCAAACTGGCAGTTTGATTTTGCTTGTACTGAATTGTTGTTTACCTAAAGTAAACTTGTTTGACTTTTATGCACATCATGTCTTTTTTCAAATAATACTTTTTTCTAAAATGATAGTCCTACTTTAAAAAAAAAAATCGCAATATATCGCATTATGAACAGTATCGGAATATATCGCGATATATTGAATCGTGACCCATGTATCGTGATACGTATCGTATCGCCAGATTCTTGCCAATACACAGCCCTATTCATTAGCTCCTTTTTGAAGAAGCGTCAGTACTTCCTGCTCCATAACCAGAGCCTGCTGAGAGTCCACTAACGTAAAGAGGACCCCCTGAAATCTAGGCGGACGAGAACCGAACTGAATTCTGTAACCCTTTTCTATCATACGGCGGCGCTCTGTTTTTGCTGATATCTGTGTGTGTGTGCGGAGCTCGTAGACGGACGAGACTGCTTAAACTTTATGTTGCGAGCAGCCTCGGGGACACTGGACCAGCGAGGAAGAAACCTCTGAAACGCAGCCGCTTGTTTTTTGTTTTCTTGGAACCGATCAACAACACAATTTATAGCGTCGCCGAACAGACTTGATGGTGAAAGCGGTTCATCCAGAAGAACAGATCTATCTTTGTCTTTAATATCTGAAAGATTTAGCCATAAATGACGTTCCGTGGCCACCAGGGCTGCCATAGAACGGCCCACAGATTTGGCTGTTTCCTTGGTGGCCCGGAGAGACAGATCTGTCGTGCGACGCAATTCTCGAATTGCCTCAGCACTAACTTCCTCACAACTGTCCATGTCCCTCAGCAGGTCAGCCTGGTATGCTTGGAGAATCGACATAGTATGTAAGCATGCCGCTGCCTGACCTGCTGCCGAATACGCTTTACCCACTAACAAAGATGTATTTTTTTTAGTGGGTAAGGTTTAGTGGGTAATGTCGGGGCTTTCAGAGAAGACGATGACTCGGGGGAGAGATAGCTTGCTAGCGTGTCTTCAGCATGAGGCATAGTCAAATAACCAAAGTGATCAATCCCTTGAACTTTACTATAGTTACTAGTCTGCTGATTATGCACTCTGAAAGAAGCCGGTTTAATCCACGATCTCGAGACCTCGGGGTGGAGATCGGGAAAAAACGGGAGTTCCCGAAGAGGAGGTCGTGATCTAGATGGCAGATATCGTTCATCTAAAATACTTTTTCTAGATTCAACATCAACATCATCGGCTGGCCACTCAATATTTAATTTAGTAACGGCACGAGATAAAACCTCCCAAAGCTCCTCATCAGCGGGGGAATGAGCTGGCGAACACTCAATATCCCCCATATCAGCGACATCCAGATCCTCAGAACTGGATAGCCGCAATATTGCTGCCTCAGCCTGGGAAGGAGAAGCCGCAGAGCGGGCTCCTTCCTGGGCAAAGACACCGGATCCAGCAGGTAGGGGCAGAGAAAGGGCGGGGCCCGTCTCAAACCCCGCTACTAGATCCATCTGCGAACCCCAAGATGAAAGCCGACGCTTTGCCTCGGCAGCAGCGGGACCCGCACCTCGGGGAGCGCGAACCCAACCTATCTCCTCAAAGAATGCCCGGCGAGAGCGGACAGTTTTCATAGACAAACTCATGCAATGCTCACAATCAGCCCCCTCGAGGACTGACTGGGCATGCTCCACTCCCAAACAAGCAATACACATACGGTGTGTGTCCCCACCCGTGATATAACGAGGGCAGGGAACAACACAACGCTTATAACTCTCCTTGCTCGCCATGGTGATATATATATATATATATATATATATATATATATATATATATAAGGGGCTTGACAGACAACAATAAATAGACAAGGACAGATATACAGAGAGCGCTTGCTGAAGGTGCAGAAGCTGTCGCGGTCTGATTTCAAGGGTGCTTTATAGTTCCCTGGTCAATGACGTCACCTATGTCGTAGCGGGCTTTCATTGGATTGATTTTACACGTGCTTCACGACGTATCACGCAGAGCGTTCCCACCGCGTCTCAAACGCAGCTCGAGTTCCCTTGAAAGGGAACATGAAGATATTAGAAAAGAGATGGTCTCTTTCCTGCTCGTGTCCCACATTCCTGATCCCTCTCAAAGCGCAGAGCGGTAGGCGTAGGCTATATCATGCGTCTTTGTGTGGAAATAATTTTAACAAATTAAAAAAAATTACTTATTATATTATTACTTATTATTATATTATTTAAGTAACCATTATTTACTGATATTTATTTCAATGCTTTACAGGCATTAGTGTATTGTTTCATTGACGGAAGTGCTCAAAGAAAATGTTTGAGCCTCGTTTATTATTATTTTTTATTTCCCTCCGATGCTTTGAATAATCGATGTTGATTACTACGGAAGCTTCGAAGCTCAGAAAATGGTATTCGGACCAGCCCTACCATTTGGCCAATGAATTCAACTCAAAAACCAAACCAATTGGATTCATAAATGAATCATTCATTTTTGGATCAACTGATTCATTGAAAAGTTCTTAAAATATTAGTAGAAAATCTGAAGTTTATCTAGGATGCCTAATTTAATTTTTTTTCCCCTCCAGAATTTGAGACACAAATATATATGCAAGGATAAAAACAATAATTACATTGGTCAGAGGAACAACTACATATTATTAATAATAAATGAATATGCAAAAAAATATGTTTTTATGGCTGATGATTTCGCTGCTAAATTTTCACCTTTGGCAGGTGTGGCAAAAACTTAATTTTGGACTCCGTGTACATCTGCTTGACTCAGATGTCATAACATTTAAAATTCCACAAGATCATCACAAGATTACTGATAATACCATAATCACATTATGTCACCATAAAGGCAGCCAGCACTTTTTACACCCTCTTACCCCTCCTTCTCAGTCTTTCAGTCCTCCACCGCTCCTGGGTCTCTTTTCCATTCCTCTCGCTTATAAATTTACACGTTCTTGCATGCTTTTTGGTTATTATGCAATTCAAAAGTTTTCAAAAGACACAAATGCATTCAGCAAGGATGCATTAAATTGATTTAACGTTACAAAAGATTTTGGTTTAAAAAAATCCTTCAGTTTTTCAGAATCATGGAAAATAATTAACCACAATTTCAACAAAAATATTAAGCAGCACAACAGTTTTCAACAATGATAATAAGAATACATTATTCTTGAGCACCAAAGCAGCATATTAGATGATTTAGGCATGTACGAAATGGTCAAGATGATTTGCTGAAATTCCAACCGAGCATCAGAATGGGGAAGAAAGGTTGACTTTTGAAAGTGGTTGTTGGTGCCAGAATGGCTGGTTTGAGTATTTCCGAAACTGCTGTTCAACTGGGATTTTTACACACAACCATCTCTAGGGTTTACAGAGAATTGTCAGAAAAAGAGAAAATATTCAGTGAGCGGCAGTCCTGTGGGCGAAAATGCCTTGTTGATGCCAGAGGTCAGAGGAGAATGGCCAGACTGGTTCCAGTTGTACTGCAAACCCTAACACTCAAAATAAATAATTGGTTTGAGTAGGGCCAACTTAAATTCTACAAATGAGTTAACCTGTTAGCCTGCAACCCCACTTTTGAAAAATCCCCAGAAATGGGATACCCAAACTAAAACACATACAGTTCATGAACCCTTTGTACTTAAAGCACAAGTATGATCTCATTTGAAAGCTGAGACCTGGCAGTTTATTGTAAATGTAGAATTAATTATTGTCATAATGAAAAATAGTAGTTTGAAGTAGCTTCAAAGTTTTGTAAAGTTATTAGAAATTTACTTTTTATGAAATATCGTCATAAAAATTATATTAAAATTTGCATTGTATCAATCTATGAATGCACTG
Organism: Siphateles boraxobius; assembly: GCF_051911475.1. NCBI lineage: Eukaryota > Metazoa > Chordata > Actinopteri > Cypriniformes > Leuciscidae > Siphateles > Siphateles boraxobius. Next base: position 8,070,764 of record NW_027508953.1, read on the forward strand.
CAGCTAAAGTCACATGTCTGACCATGTTATATTTAAAATCTGAAGATGACAGTTCTAAAACTCTGTATTTAGTTAAATGTTTTTCAAGATCATGTCATATGACTTTATTTTGATTAGACTCTAAAATGCAAACTGATGTTTATTGTCATCTTCTAAGCATCTATTCAGTCTATTGTCTCTATTGTTTTGTGGTGCAAACGAGCCCCATTCAGTCTCAGTCTCCCCTGCACACATTCACACCTCTCCGGCCTGGTTATGGCCCTAAATATGCTTTTCTTTTGTCTTCATTATAATTACTAACGACTGGCTATTCACGCTGTTTTAATACCTAATTTATTTTTTCAAAGTTCTCAGTTCACATTTGATACTGTATCAAATGACCTATGAAAAAAGAAACATTTCAGTAAGCATTCCTATATAGAAAAAATCATAAAAATAACAGCTAGGTGGCAGGTGCACCTAGGCCTAGCTAGCATGTTAGCTTAGCACAAAATCAATACATGACAATTTATGAGATTAAAACCATGTTTGTGCTCCAAACTTACTTTATAGCCAAGTCGAGTGTTTTAAATGACCTCCTGTGATCTGATTTGGCTTCAGATAAAAAAAATCAGACAGAAAATATATTATTTTATTCTGCACAATGATAAAGTCTATATCGATTAGCATTACATTATAAATATAATCTATTATTATGAAAATACCTGACCTGGCTCGAAGAACAGAGGTAAATCAAATATCATTGCAATCATGTTTATTGTCTTCAAAACGTCTTTATCTGCATTTTACAGCGATCTCTGGAAGCTTTGTTTATGCCAGGGACTTACTGGGATGTCACATTATTATGGTTCTTCTTCGTGTGTTCCATATATGGACTGCATGTGCACACGGCGCCCTCAGGCTGCCAGTATGGATTGAAAACACAGTACATCAGAGTATCCAGCGCTCGTAAAGATTACATCGACCCATTTGGATATAAATTCAATAAATATTATTCCTGTCTATATAAATCTGAAGTAAACCTATGAGAATCTATCAATATTTCTCCAAATCTGCACATTTTTGAGCTAAATGAGAAGGAAATTGTTCATCCACCTCTATACTGCATTTAATTTAACAGTGAATGTTTATGGGTGATAAATGTGTGAAAGTTAAAAAGGAGTACATCTCTGGTTTTCTAGGAGCCACTGTTTTAAGTGAGGTTTAAAGGTGTTGAATGTAGGACACTCCCTTATTGAGGGGCAAGCTATTCCAGAGTTTACCGCCTATTAATGACAATACGTTTTGTCCAAAAGTGGTGCGTCTAAATGGTATCACACAGTCCCTTTTTACAGAGGCCCGTGTACTACCTCCGCTTTCAAGTCTTTGGAAAAAGCCATGCAGCGGAGGGGGGCAAGATTATGTAACCCTTAATATACCAAACAAGCATACTTGTTACGTTTGAAATGGTCAAAGCTTAAAAATGTAGGCCTATGTCTCTCTAAACAGGGGGGGGGGGGCCTCAGGAAGATGACGATCAAGTCATGCTTGCCCATGTATCTACTGCATCATGATGTGCATCAATTCATAGGGGCAACATACAATTTGAGGGTGGAGGGAGGAGACAGCCCTCGCTCCGACCCATCTTGCAGGAAAAAAAGCACGGAAGAGATTGAACGTCCTCGGTGGTCTTCTCCGGAGAGAAGAACACACTCAACGAACAGTTTCCACTTCAGGGCGTAAGCATGCCTCGTAGAGGGTGTTCTTGCAGAAGTGATGGTGTCTACAACCTGTTTTGTGGTAGATCACCTAGAACTAGGGCTGCAACTAACGATTATTTTGATAATCGATTAATCAGTCGATTATTTTTTCGATTAATCGGATAAAAAGTTTTTAAAAAATTTAATTAGATTTTTGTTTATTATAACTAAATAAACCCCTAAATCAGGGTATTTATGTGTAAAAGTGTACTTTAAAAAGTGCAAAAGCCACACATTGAGTTTTACTAATATAATCTTTATTTTTGACATTTTAAACCTAAATATATTGATAAATTAAATATAGAAAGACTGAAAACAAGTGTGCGAACGTAGTAGAGCCAAAGTAGATCGCGTTTGAAGAACAATTAAAACTTAATAGTAGACAAATGCTATAAAAAGAGAACGGAATGGAGGTACGCAGCAAGCTAACAGGCTTGATTAAAAGGACAGGGAAAATTATGTATTAGTGCACAAGCATTCGCTGAAAACCACTGACTACAGTGACTAAAAAAACAATATTTTACTGCTGCTGTTATTAACTGCCTTAATATTTAGTGCTTCACTTTGTTAACCTTGTTTTAATTTAACCTATTCTTCTGCGGTAGCGCTATTTTAATCCATCAATTATGTTGCGAGCGAACTGATTGCGCAACCTGATGCTCGAGACAAAATAGATCTAGTGTGTGACTGTCCCGAAGTTAGTACACAAAGCTGTTTTTGAGCATTGAATCAGTTTTTGAAGTTTTTGTTTATCGTGCTGATGTTTCACATTCATCCGTGAAACCAACGTGTTTCCTCTTCTTGTGTTCATGCATCACTGTGGTACTTCCATGCCACACAAGCTCAGCTTTGCAAAGCTTGCATGTTACAATATTCTTTGCTGCATGTAAAATGCTCCCGTGCTCTGTTTACACCTGGCCACTTCATACGCTTTCTCAGATCGGATAGCTATCCGATAATGGAAAGACCAGGTGTAAATCTCCTCCGAAACGCATTCAAGACGGATTTGAATCTGATCGCTCAAACCACTTCAGGAGGAGGTCTGGGCCGCATTCCAAACGAAACTGGACAAGTGTAAATGCATCTGGTTGTTGAAACCACATATGTAAATTTTACTCCTCCCAAAAATGCTAAAAAATAAACATGTGGGAGCATGTTATAGGCTATATGTAATGTTATAGCCAGATATGACGGCGCTACTACAACACGCATTACCGCAGGTGAGAAGCTGAGCATCTATTCATCAAGCCAAGCCAGCATCTATTCATGATTTGCTCACACAAGCATCATCATTAAAAGTAAAGAAACAAATTATCTTACCAGTGCTGTTGCCGCTCTCTCTTATTGCGGTCTTTGATTTTGATTTTAGCTGATGATCAATAAAATGCAGCTCATATCAGTTGCTTTCGGTGAAGTGAACTCCATTAAATCTCAATATAGCGTGGGAATTGAAGATCGGATATATATCCGTTTTGCGAAAACACATTTATGTGACCAGATGTTAATGGAATCGTTTTGATAAATCAGATAGCTATTAGATGGCTTGCCGCGCACACTTTTTTTCTGCCGATTGATCTGTACTCTGCCATTTCGCGTGTGACTGTGTTGTCATGAAAGTGACGTCATCAGTAAACGCTCCCCGTGACATGAGCAGACCAACTAATCGATAATGACATTCGTTGACAACGATTTTCGTAATTGATTATTATCGATTTTATCGATTAGTTGTTGCAGCCCTACCTAGAACCTTCACTTCTCATGCTTTCGGGACCAGATATGGAGTTTCCAGAGGTCTGGGAACTGTCTCAGAGGAATGGGTCAGGGAGGGCTGTCGAAAGGAGCATAAGTTTGGGGGGAACTAGGACGGTTGGGCCAATAAGGGACAACTAGCAAGACCTGCTCCTTCTTAGAGTTCTCAACGGGCCTGAAAATTACAACCCGACCCGACCCGGCCCGTGGCTTTTAAAGCCCAACCCGATGTAACCCGACACATCAACATGAATTAACTGCCCGAAACCTGCCCGCGGCCCGAAGCTGCCGTCTTTTTTTCTCATACACGTATTATCATGACCAGCAGATGGGAATCCAAATCAAACTTTAATGTCTTTATTAAAAGACTTTAAATATATAAATAGGCTATATAAACATGCCTTAAATAAAAATCTTCACACAATAATAAATAAAAATAACTCAAACATGTACCCAGCCAGCGGGTGGGCTACTTTTCTCACCACACAATTTTTTAAGAGTTTTTAAACAAAATACGTAGGCCTAGCCTATTAACATAATCATATGATTATAAGGCATCGTGGAGGAACAGTAGTGCGTCCACAGTGGATGGACTGAGGCGTGTTCTCCTCTCTTCAATGGTACAGCCAGCCACACTGAATACCTTCTCGCTGCTGCTGCTGCTGGTCGGCACACAGAGCACCCGCCGTGCCAACTGAACCAGTTTGGGATAAGTTTGGGACAGTTTGCTGTTGGTATTCCACCAGCCCAGCAGGTCCTGATCGTCGGTCATTGTTGGCCTTTGGCGGACGTAACTGTCAAACCTCATCCTCTTCTGATTCGGTCTCCCCCCCGTGTCACAGTGTCTGGTTTATGTTTCCCTGGGTGTACACTAGAGGTCCTCTTCCCCACGGTGTCATTCACATTGGAACTGCATTCCCCACAATCCTTGTCTGCACTCATCACTGTTCATTGCACCCAGCTGTTCCCCATCATGATTGTTAGTTCTTGTGTATAAATACCCTGCCTGTTTAGTGTTTGTTACGGAGTCCTTGTTTTTCATCACCCCACTTCTGAGTACTGCCTTCTTGCCCGTTTGTATTGTTCTTGTTTATTTTGGATTGCTACTTTGGTTTTGACCCCTGCCTGGACTAGATGTATGATTACAGATTTCCCCAATAAATTCTTACTGCAATTGGATCTCCCTGTTTCCCGTGGGTGGATCGTGACACCCCGACCCCGAAAACATTTTCCCATTCATCAAAGCGCAGTGTTTTCTTTGCGGCGGGTTCCAGTGCTGCTGCCGATGACGAAGCACTCATCTCCTGGCTCGCTTCACCTGGGCCCTTGGGTACCGGTTGCTGCGCAGCTGACAGGCGGGACTTGACATATTGTTGCACATTTACCCTTTGGTCAGCGGACAGCATCCGCAACTGGTTAAACTTCGGCCACAGGAATGTTGCAGCTTTGTGGAGATCAGTGACAGACTTTTTTAAGTCTTTTTTTAAAAATTTTTTAAAAAAAATCCTGCAACCAGTGCGCATGGCGTTGACGCACAGCCGCCAGCTGGGTAGTATCATTGGCATTTTGCTGGCAGTGGTGTCGGAGTCGCTCTACCCATAGCAGCGCAAGATGCAATGTGGGATATTTGTCCTCCTCCAGTTCACGCTGATCATCATAAAAGGGCTTCAAAAATGACACCAGCATGCCCAAAGTGTCGGGGGTTATTTTTTCAATCCTGTCACTCTCTCCAAGCGCTTCTAGTTTGTCCTGCAGCTCCGCGTAAATGTCACTGATGGATTTAAGGGTCAAATACACAGTGCTGAAGCGTGTATCTACCATCTGCAGGATGGTCTTTGAGAGCTGCGCTGTCATTCCCGACTGCTTTACATATCTGTAAAGACAATAAGAGAGTGTGCTGCTGTTACACAAATGAGTAGCCTAGTAGTGATAATCAGACACAAACTAAAGACTCCGTATTTTCCGGACTATGCATCACACTTTTTTTTGACTGATGTGACTTATAGATTAATAATAGGATACTAATAATATTATAATAGTAAAACATTTCTAACGTAGCCTACTACTTTACCTGACAAGCGTCTTTGATGCTGTCACTGTTTCAGCGAAGTCAGGGGCCACCTGCATCAGTGCGTCATTATCAAGTCCATGGCAAAGGACAGTGTTGAGGACGTGGTCCATGCAGTCATGTCTCATGTATGACCTGAGAGCATTAACTACATTTGCTCCCTGGTCTGTAACCCAAACAATGTCTTTTAAAGACAGTGGGTCGAACCCAAACTTGGTGACCAAGAGCTTGACCAGCTCCCTCTTGATGTTATCGCCCGTTTTTTTCTCATCCACGGGAAACATTGCTGTGGTCAGATTCTTTCCGATTAATTCAAAATCTTCTGTAACATAGTGGCACGTTATTGACAGATAGTGAATCTTTCTGAAGTCGTCTGTCCACATATCTGTAGACATTCCCACTTTCCCTCCTTTGTTCAGGATCTCTTTCACCTGCTTCGCAAGCTCTTCTCTTTTTTCCTCTGTCAAATTCCGTCAGTGTGCTGCTACTCTGTTGGGAGATGGGAGGACAGAGCTTGCAGCAACTCTGTTATGTGTTGCACCAACATTTATGAGTTCCTGTGCAAGTTCTAAGATGCCGTCTCCTTGAACAAAATAAAATGGCCTAATGTCCTTGGCGCACATGTAAACACGTTTTTCTGTTACTGCCTGTTTTGTTTTAAGGGGAACATTTTTGGCAAGGAACTTCGTCATTGTTAGCTGCTGCTGCGTCGTGGTGGTGGTCGAATGGCGACAGTTTAATGTACGGCGGCTCAGTCTGGACGACCCTGTTTTTTTGCTGTCATACTTCATCAGCACCTTGCATTTTGAGCATTGCACATAACCTGTCGAATTTCCACCAGAATCCAGCACCACTCCAAACACTTTCCAGACCTCTGATTGTCCCACTCCTTTAGCAGAGACGGTGAATTCACCTGCGGCAAGTTTACTTTTTACAAACTCCATCGTCTTCTCCAGGCTAAAGGTGTGCACGCAGCGGCGTCAGGTCTGCCCCCGCGATGCACGTTGCACGCAGGCGCAGCAGCCAGACTTTCTTTACGGTGAATAGCAGAAATGATTAATAAATGTTTTTTTTTTCACTGAGTGGAAAAAATTAAGCCCGAGGTCCGACCCGAGTCATTTGCTTATATTTTCGACCTGAACCAGGCCCGAACCCGCGGGTCCCGTCGGGGCCAGCTGTGTCTCAGAGTCTCCGTGTCTAGGGTACTCCGCACGGTCAGGGAGTAAAACAACTGGCAATGGGACGAGTCCGTAGAGGCAAACATATGTAACTGTGCGGCCCCCAAGTGGTCCATGAACAGCTGGGCCGCCTGGGCATCCACTTTTCCCTGGGCCCCAGGCTGTTGTGAAGCCTAGTAGGCGGCACGATTGAGCAGGCCAGAAAATTAAGTGGAATGAAGCGACCTCAGAAGCTTGTGACTTCAAGGAGGATGTGGCAGGCGAGTTGCGACATGCGAGGGAAGCGTAGAGCAACGGTCGCAGTGTTTGTACAGACCAGTACAAGCTTGCTGAGCAGCGGTGTCTCAAAGCAAGGTATACTGCCAGCAACTTGAGGCAATTGATGCCAATGCATTCGGAGGCCCACCCAGACCCCCGTTACTGCATGCCCATTGAATCGGGCCCCTCAGCCAGTGTTTGGTGGACACTTGTTCTAGGGGCGACTGGCCCGGAGAAACAAAGGTCTGATCACGGGCTGAGGGTTTGGCGGCAGGCCTGGTAGAGTCACACAGAGCGTGCCGCTCTGCCACAGCCACCTTGGGACTCGGCCATGAAGCCAGTGCTGAAGCGGTCATCATTTGGAGGAAGCAGTGCTATTTCGACTGCACCTGCCACATGCCCCAGGAGCCTCTGAAAAAGTTTCAGTATGACTCTTTCTTACTTCTGTATAGCACCGACCAGACACGCTCCTCCTGAGAGACGTGTTGGACCGAGTCCATCTCCATACCAGAAAAAGAGATCCTCAGCCCGTAGGCGAGTTTACTCTTTTCCCAGTTGACCCAATTGGCTGTGGAGCACTTGAAAGGTAGGATTTGTACTGACTTCGAACCCTCGAATGCAAAAAACACAGGTATGGGTTGCATTGCAGAAGGACAGAGATCTGAAGTACGTGTCGTCCTTCAGGTCGAACGCTGCAGACCAATCGTGGGGATGGAGCACTCAAACATGCGTCTCTGCATTAGCAACTTGAATGGAAGCTTAAAAAAGGACTCAATTCAAGACTCGCAGGTCCAAGATTGGCCGTAACACACCACCTTTATTGCGTACAAGGAAGTACGGGCTAGAGAAGCCGTTCTTCATGGCGGCTGGAGGAACCGGCTCAATCGCATCCTTCGCCAGTAGGAAAGCGATGTCCGCGCGCCTGCCAGTGGCACATTCGCTCAACACAGAAGTGAAGTGAATAGCGCTGACTTGGGCGGATGCCGGCCGAACTGAAACAAACTGAAAGATTACCCCTCATTGTGATCCTCAAATCACTCAACCCACACGGCACTTTAGCCGCCTTCTGGGAAGTTGGCCCATAAGAAGCACTAGAGCAGCGCATGGGAGTGGGGACTCCACCTTCACGAACGAATTTGAGTCTCGATCTCAACACTGAGATGGTCATATTCCCGCCGTGAGAACATGAGTCATCCACAAGAGCTGCTTCAGTGGGCTGTAAGCCCAAACACGTGATGAAGCAATTGTGACCGTCAGAGGGGGACAGAGCCCTACCGCACCCAGAAACACACGGATGGAATGGCATCTTGAGAAAGACACAAACGCACTCTCTTGCTCTTTCAGGAATTGGGACCCATCACCAGTGCTGGAGCACACAGAGGAATGACTGCGGCAACACAGTAACAGTGAAGCACTCACTTCTTCACCCTCTAACCACATCAACAAACACAGAATCTTTATGCAGTTAAAACAGCAGTTGAGAGCTCAGAAGCTTGCGATCACCGCTGTACTCGCGCTGTAGAAACACCAATACTGGGAGAGTCTTCCAGGACAACACCGACACACTCGGTCGTTGTATAGAACAACACTCTTCAGAGACATCGACACCGATCGGTTCCGAAGCGAAAGACAACTGGTGCGTGCATCCACTTCCGTGTTTTCTATTCTCGAACGTGTATGTGCATTGGCTCGTTTTTACAATACTCGAAGATGACAGGCTTCCTAAACGTAATCCCAATCAGTCGACACATCGACTAGGCTACGTCGAGTTTTATGAAATCATTTCTATTAATTTAGACAAACTTAAGTTTAACTGAAACTGATTTCTATTTCCCAGCATGCTTTGCCGATGGCACTCGAAAGGGAGAGTAAATGTTAAAATTAAGTATAATATCATGTTTTTTGTGCAAGATTAATGTTAAGTGGAAGATTAGTGACTAATGTTTTGTTTAAACTAGTTTAGAAGAATTTCTGTTAATGTTGAATTTAGGAGAGTTACCATCATGGTGACAAGTGGTGCATGCGGCTTGGTTTGAGAACAATGTTAAAAGCTTTATATTGCTGTTCTCATACAGCAAGTACTGTTAACCTTGGTAACATTAGCAAATTAGCAAGTTAGCATTTTTTGAACCAGCTTGTTATAGATAGTTAAGTTATACTAATACAATTTTTCATGAATTAGTATGAATTAGTTTACTCAAACAAGTCAAATGTATGAGTACAAAATAAAAATCTGCCAGGTCTGCTTACTTAAACTTTCAATTTCTTAAAGGAGAACTCCGGGCAATTTTTAAGTTGATCTTGATCGTTAGACCTTTGTGAGTACTGACTATAGAAAAAAAAACGAACCGGATTGGTGCTTTCTACGCGGAGCTGCGACCGCGAATGCCCAGAGCTCCCACCAAGCTAAAACGGCAGTTATGGGGGCATGGACATAAAGGGCGTTTTTGAGCCTCTTAACAGACACAAAATGCAATTAAAATGTCTGTCCAACATGAACAGGGACCCTACATGTGAACAAGATGCGTTTAGCAACTTAGCCATTGTTTCAACTCACCTAAATAGTCTTTTAGACGGCAAGCTGTAGTCTCGCGCTGCAGTCCCGTGCTGTAGCCGGAAAAGGTAAACTATGTCCAGGTGGGAGGAGCGTTGATCAAGTGCGACGAGTTAAGATCAGAGTTGCTTACAAGTGAAGAAGAAATGGTTCGTGTTTGTGCCTTTCCGAATTGTGGCAACAGAATGCGAAAATATAAGAGCTTAAATTTTCATCGTCTTCCTTTTCATGACCTCGAGATTCTGCAGTTGTGGCTAGTTGTACTTCAACTTGATGTGCAAACTCCCGTAGAAGTACTACGCTCTAAAGATTACCTTTTTTTCTATAGTCACTACTCACAAAGGTCTAACGATCAAGATTAACTTAAAAATTGCCCGGAGTTCTCCTTTAACTTAAAAACTTTGAGGCAATTGTTGCCAACTTATTCGGGTTTACAGTTTGATAGAAAGGCAACAGTAACATAAATAACCACTTGTTACAAATGTATGAAGAAGTGCATCTCTGAACGCACAATACGGTGAACATTGAAGCAGATACACTACAGCAGCAGAAGACCACACCAGGTGACACTCCTGTCAGCTAAGAACAGGAAACTGATGCTACAACTGCAGCAACATTCAGATGGTAGGGTCAGAATTTGTCTTAAACAACATGAAAGCATGGATTCATCCTGCCTTGTATCAACAGATCAGGCTGCTGCTGGTGGTGTAATGGCGTGGATATTTTCTTGGCACACTTTGGGCCCCTTAGTACCAATTGCGCATTGTTTAAATGCCACACACTACCTGAGTATTGATCATGTTATGGCCACAGTGTGTACCCATCTACTGATGGCTACATCCAGCAGGATAACACACCGTCACAAAGCTTAAACCATTTCAAACTTGTTTCTAGAACATGACAATGAGTTCACTATACTCAAATGGCCTCCACTGTCACCAGATCTCAATCCTCAGACCTTTGGGATGTGGAAGAACAGGAAATTCACATCATGGATACGCAGCTGACAAATCTGCAGCAACTGTGCGATGCTATCATGTCGATATAGACCAAAACCTCTGAGGAATCTCAGCAACTTATTGAATCTATGCCACAAAGAGTTAAAGGGTTAGTTCACCTAAAAATGAAAATTATGTCATTAATGACTCACCCTCATGTCGCTCCAAGCCCGTAAGACCTCCATTCATCTTCAGAACACAGTTTAAGATATTTTAGATTTAGTCCGAGGGCTTTCTGTCCCTCCATTGAAAATGTATGAACGGTATACTGTCCTTGTCCAGAAAGGAAATAAAGACATCATCAAAGTAGTCCATGTGACATCAGTGGGTTAGTTAGAATGTTTTGAAGCATCGGAAATACATTTTGGTCCAAAAATAACCAAAACTACGACTTTATTCAGCATTGTATTGTCTTCCGGTTCTGTTGGGGATCCGTGTTCACGAGTCCGCACTGACGCTGATGACATAAGACGCTGCTGACGTGTATCTGGTGCGTCCGTGTATTCGGGTTCAAATAAATATGGCTGGGCAAAAAAATGCAAGTTTTGCTCTGTGTGGAAATCCTTAGACATGTTTGTGAAGATTGTTTTGTTACCAGCGGGCGTCTCCCTCAGACTGTAAACGAAGCTCGGGTGCACCAGACACACGTCAGCAGCGTCTTACGTCAGCAGCGTCACTGAACGCGGATCCCCAACAGAACCGGAAGACAATACAATGCTGAATAAAGTCGTAGTTTTGGTTATTTTTGGACCAAAATGTATTTCCGATGATTCAAAACATTCTAACTAACCCACTGATGTCAGATGGACTACTTTGATGATGTCTTTATTTTCTTTCTGGACAAGGACAGTATACCGTTCATACATTTTCAATGGAGGGACAGAAAGCTCTCGGACTAAATCTAAAATATCTTAAACTGTGTTCTGAAGATGAATGGAGGTCTTACGGGCATGGCGCGACATGAGGGTGAGTCATTAATCACATCATTTTCATTTTTGGGTGAACTAACCCTTTAAGGTACTTTTAGGGGCAAAATGGGGTCCACTAGCAAGACCCAGTACAAGCAAAGTGTACCTTTGTAAGTATATAACATTAAATATTACAACTGTAGTATTGTTGTCAAGTGACCCTAAGTTCAAAAGTAAAAAGCCATGCAAAGTAAAACCTGCATCTAGTTCAACTGCTACACAAAGCTTGCATTGTGCATTACTTTCTATGAATCACACGACATTTTGTTTTGATGGCTCAAAGGCAACAACTTTCCGTCGAAGCTTTCTTTTGAATGTCCTGCGATTTTCTTACAGCCCATGTTTTTATATTCCCCTCCCTTCTTTCAGAATCCACTGATGTCATTTTCACACTGGGTCCCTCTCCCAGAGAGCAAACATGCATAACAATGGGAGAAAGGATGTGTACAGTACAGTGAGTCAGGGTGAACTACAGGTCGCAAGCTGCATGAGAGTGTGTGTACACGCATGTGTGTGAGAGTCGAATCGGTGGTGATTGAAGGTGCATCACTGCGCTCAGTTTATGACTCACCTGAAAGTGTCACCATTAGCAAATGAACTGGCATCCAAAACTGAGGCAACTGCACTTTTGACATTTAAACAGCCTCTTGAATTGTACTGCAGAAATACAAGTGGGTGATTCTGATTACAACCGAATCAAATTGATGGAATTCATGAAACTGGCTGTGGTTGCCTGATGAACAGAAACTTATTGACAGTCTGCAGGACTAATTTTATGAATTAGGACATCAAAAAAGTAAATCCAACAACCCCTTACAATTTAAAATGACAGTTCACTAAAATTACAAACAATTGCATTACTCACTTTCTTCTGTGGAACACAAAAGGAGATGTTTTTAAAAATGTTCATGCTGCTTTTTTAATTCATGTTAATAAGCAAAATTTATGGCGAAATGGTTTAGAAGTACGTACAGTATCACCTGGTTGATTCCTTTAATTTTTCTTGAAAACTAAGTCATCATTTACTCACCCTGGTTTTGTTCTAATGCCATATGCCCTTTCTTTTTCCAAACACAAAAGGATAAAACATCGCTGTACAGGAATAATTACCCGGTGAAGTGGATTCCCTTATTGTAGAGAATGTTCAGCTGTATTTGATTAGGGATGGAGCTAAACTCTGCAGGACAGTGGCCCTCCAGGACAGGAGTTGCCCTGTCTAGAAAAAGAAGTTCGATACGTGAGCAGCAGTATACTGTTAGCAAACATCCTGATGCCACCCACACTGTAGAGAGCGGAGTTCAAAAAAATATGAATATGTGCTGCTCGCTTTCCTCTCAATAACAAATTAAAAACACAACAAAACGAAAGTTTAGTTTAGTTTAGTTTATTAAGATCCCCATTAGCTGCTGCAAATGCAGTAGCTATTCTTCCTGGGGTCTATAGACTTCAACACAAAAAAATATTCTTATAACATAAAACCATACATTATATAGACAAAAAAGGAGTGTACACAATCATACATAACAATACAACAACATACTAAAAAAAGAATAAAACAAAAATGAAAGTGGTGAGAAAAAAGCAGTTAAGAAAGCATCTGATCATAGCGATGTGGGTATGTTTGCAATAGCTCTGCAATTCGGCACTCCAGTCATGACATATTTATTTGTATAACCTTTTATACAATGCTTTAAAGGAAGCAGCTTTACAGTATTAAACATAAAAAAACTGTGTCAGTGTCACTTTCATTTAGACAACTTCAATTTCTACTAAAGTAGCTATGTTTTTTGTTTTTACTCATGTCTAACCTCCACGGACTAAACAGAAGAAATGAACCAGAGATTTCCACGTCAAAGGTGGAGCCTCATAGACTCATATACCTGTTGCGTAATAACCACGGACTAATAAAGTGGTGCAAGTATGACATCACTTTGTAGGCCAGAACGAGGAAGCAAGTTAGCATTTTAGGATTTCTGGTCCCATCGTCTTGAAGTCAATTGTTTGTTTGAAAGGGGTTTTAGTTAAATGGCTGAAATAAGGTCTGTGGTAAACACAGGCTTTGGACACTTTCATGTTTTATTCTACGACATAAAACACATCAGTATTAACACACTCATGATTGTTTGAAGCTGTTAAGTGTCTTGAAAAAGGCGGTTGCTAACAAATGTCTAAATGGGACTACAGAGGGTGTCGAGGAGATTAAACAGGTAACTCAATTGGCTTTTACAGCATTGTTGTTTATAATTGTGCTCTTACAAACTATTCTAACTCAAATATACTGGGAAAATGATTTTAGATAAAGACTGAAAGAGTTTAGTCATGGTGACGTTGAATTCATGGGACCGTGGTGTAATTTATTTATAGCCTTTATTTCTGGCGACTGCATTTAGGCTTCAAAATTCATAAAAGTTGTGTCCACCTGTGATAATTATCTTAATAGACAAAACATGTAAGTATCATTTAAGCTTTTGTTGATCACAGAGCTTGTTTTTAGGGATAATCCAAAAGCCTATTGGAAAATCCTATTGGGTTTTTGTCGAGAGAACCAGTGTGATACTAACTACCAGTTGTGACATCATACCTGCATCACTCTATGGTAGTTGGAAGGCGTTTACCAGCAAAAAAAATTCTGAACTTTTCCTAACTCCCGAAATTAGCTCCAAATGAACTTAATTCGGGCTGTTTCTTTTCTAAATGACATTTTACTTTTTCACATTTACTTCTATCTCTCTGAAGATGTCTACCCCCCTCGCCACCTTGTGTGCTGTCAGTCACCAAGTGACTATAAACATGCCCTCCACCCCCTTCCCTTTGTCACCCCTCACTCTATTTATCTCCTCTTCCTTTTCTTATTCGTAGTCTCAGGGGGTTCTAAGTAATACAGAACTCAGAAAAGCTCTTACTAATGACTAGACCTCTGTTTGCCAAGGATAAGGAGTTTCCTTTTACGGCAGACTTTGAACAATTCAAGATCAACCGATGAACAGCACTTTAAGTTCTAGTAAATATGCAGTGTCATATTCAAATAATCTCAAGAATCATTGTAAAGGCATTAGGCTAGTTGAAGAAACTTTAAAAGGCCAAAAGATCAAAAGCACTGACACTTATCAAAGGAAATTACCTCATTGATTTCTGTTTTTTATCAGAAATCAATGCATTCGCAATCAGATCAACTGTTCCGGAGAATCAATGGTAATCAATGAGAATCAGCTCAGGGGCCAGTTGCGTAAATATAGCCATTATGTCATGTCAAGACAGTGTTTTAAGATCTACTGTAGTATGAGCCGCTAGAATTTAGTCAAGGGGCAGTCAGTCTTACTTTTCGGTATCAAATTAGGCCAAAAAAAATGTATGACTAACTTGTAAGACAGCGTTTTATGCAACCGGCCCCTTATCTTTAAGTTAGCAAAATGAAGTGGAACTGTGTGGCTTCCAAGAAAGCATTCCAGTCGTATTTGCAGCATGGAAGAATGAGAGATTCCATGTTTACGATACACTGACTTCTACAGTGCTCCTCCGCATAATGACGCTGTTAACAGCAACTGTGCCAATAACACACTTGAGACTCAGGCCACACTCATTCATTGGGTTCGCTGACCTCTGCTCAACGTTTCCCCCTTTTCTTATTGCCTTAAATGTCCTTACGTTGCCATTTAATGGTCTGTCTCTTTTTAAGTTCAATTTCTTTACTTTTTTTAATTTTTAAAAAAACAACAACATAAATAATAATAACAACATACAAATAATAATTAATAAATGTAAATTAATGAAATGGCATCTCAAATGACATTCAAATAAAAATAATTCTGTTTGTTTATAGGCTATACTGTATAAGCATTAATTTAAGAGCTTGCCTATGCATTCTTTGATTCCATCTAGAAAGTGACTCACGTATGGTTCTTTTGTATGCTACACTTTCATCTACCGCTGTCCCATCATCTCCAAAGCAAAAAGATCCTGATCCTGCTTAGCTCATCTTTTCTGTCAATTTCACCCTTAACCTCTCTTTTCCCAGTTCAATCCTCTTTGCTCATTCTCTCTCCCTCTCTCTCCATGAAGTCATGTTTTTAAACAGAACTCCATTGGCAAGAAAAGCAGCAGTTCCTCACAAAGGTCTCAGGTAGCACAGGGGCCCCTGGAGATTATAGATATAGGGTCAGACACAAAGAGCTTTCTTTCGCACACTCAATTACACATTCTCAACATCCAAATAGAATTTCCTTCTCCTAATCCTTTCTTCACTCTTAACGGCTGTCATTGTTTACAGAAAGAACAGACCGGGTTACGCGCACACATACAATTAACTATTTTACAATGTAAGGGATTATTAAACATGTCAGTTCTCTGAACTGACATATAAAAAGAACCTGTATAGCGCAGGAAATGTACATAACGTTACGTGTCAGCTTATTGATATTTGGTCGATGAAGTAACGTCAGGCTAACGTTAATGGCACTTAAAATATTTAGTTAACTGGTGTTCTACTGTTACTCTTTTCCTTTATTTTTCTCTTTTCATTGTGATTGTTTTAACTGTACCAGACAGTCAATAAGTGGTCCCACTTAATAAAAACTGTTTTTAGTAACTTTTAGTGACTTACCTGTCCGCTGTGATGTTCTGTTTAACGTTATATTATATCCTAACGTCTTTTTCAATTTCACACAGACAGACGCTCCTCGATGTTTACTTCCTCTTCAAGCACTTCAAGCACCAATCCAAATGGTGTGTTCATCTAAGCACCGTAGACCAAATGTTTTTCAATCATGAAATTCCCGGACAAACTCTGGTAAAGTAGCCTACATCATTATTCAACCCCTCGTTCGCCGGGAATTCCTGTGCTCGCTCCCGCGGCCTCTGACCAGCGCAGTCGCCACGCCCACATCCGTGACGACATCACAGGTCCAGGTGTGCTGCAGTTGGACTGTATTTATGGCCCATATCATTTAGAAACAGACTCCAAATGTGTGTGTGTTTGAGAGAGTGAAGTGAAATTAGTCTGTGCAGACGTGATCATGGGATTAATAAAGACTATTTATCTAATAATTTGGTAATTGAGCACAGATGATGTCAGGGTTCCTACACTGTTTGACCAACTGGTTTTCATGACTTTTCCAGTCATGTGTTATTTGCTATATAAGGATTTTTAACATTGTACTCACTATGAGAACTTTCTTGATTTTTTGAGATGAGCATAACTAGAAAAAATATATATTCACTTTAAAATCTCCATGACATTGTATTATTGATTATTTTTTACATTTTTGTTAATTTGTTCACTGAGCAGATTCTTATAGCAGTTTCAATATACATTCACATTAATTTATTATTACGAATATTGTCAATTTCTTAATTTTAGTGAAACATCATTTATTCTACAATATATTCACTAGATTAATTTCTGTTACATCTTAATTACTATTAATAATAATAGGTGCATTATTTATTTTTGTTAATGTTTTCTCAATTTATTTTTCCAGCCCTGCAAATCACACTTTTGAAATTCCTCGATATTTCCTGGCTTTCCATGATGGTGGAAACCCTGATATGTGCATGTGCGGAAACAAAATTCATCAGACATTAAATTAAAGGACAAACTGCTTTTAATTTACACAAAGCAGAATCAAAACAAACCATGACATACATTTAAACTAACAAATTTTATAGGAAAAAACGCATGCACCAAATTACTCAATGACATATTTTTATATAGCTAAGACAATAGTATCAAATCATATAAAAAAACTAAACACACACCAAATCATTATATATTTGCAAATACACAAACAAATGAGACACACAAATACTGCATTAGAAAATCTGACACATAGAGAGAAAAAAAATCACACTCACTAATCTGACATGCTCCATTAAAAAAACATAAATAAACATAATAAAAAAACAAAAACAGTGGTCTGTTGACATATTTGTTTCATTATACTGTGTTCTTACATATTAAAGGAATTACAACCCTCAGGCAAATGTTACATAACAGAAGACACAGTAACATTCTTGCAAGTCAGGTATAGCTTACAAAATATATCATGACAGTAATATATAATATTAATTTGTGCGATATTCACATTACAAATTCTATAGGCAAGAGTGTAAGAGGGCAACATGTTGTAGCTATGTTTGGATAATGGAAGACTTCTTAAACTGAACATTTATTTTTAAACCTACAAGGAAGACCAGTTTCCTGTCAAAAAGACAATATATATATATATATATATATATATATATATATATATATATATATATATATATATATATATATATATATATCAGTAGAGCACTATCAAAAATTAAATCGATATGGTTTCTTGAGACTGACAATAAAGGCAACAATTAGTGTCTAGAATAATTCAAGCAGCGTTTCATAAAGCTCAACACTGCATGACTTCATTCAAGTACATTTAAAGTGGCTCTTCACATGAAATCTCTGTTGATCACACTCAAAGTTGTAAATTTGTTAACTGCTTTACATGTCAAACACAATTTATAACAGCTGTATATATCTGTTCATGCCATAAATGAATATTTGCTCAGAGATGACCATACTGAAGATGCCTAGTATATATTAAACTCGTGCAGCACTCACGCAATATCTCAACTACAATTCAGCCATGTGGAGAAAAAAGGCAGCTTGTTGAATTCTCATCAATATAGGGAATACGACTTGGTCTCTGGTAGTCTAATTCAGGACAGTAGAACACGTATTGGTCTACAATAGATCGTTTTTTTGAGAAGATATGTAAGTTAAGGCACTCAGCCCAAAAAGTTCTCTCTTATAATTTGGTTTGCTTGTTTTTCTTTGAGTACAGTAATCTATATGACCCCGTTTACACCTGGTTTTAAGATCCGTCTCGGTTGATTCAATCATATGTGGTCAGTAGCCCTACTAAATAGGGTGCAAATGATCGGTTCACCCACTCAAACCACATTCAGAGGTAGTCAGAAACACATGTGACCATGTTGCATTTGTAGTGTAAACGTTATAAGGATCGTCTACTCGCCTGTCTACCATCCATTGTGCTTAACCAAGGGTTTAAAATTCAAAAGAAAGAGAAAAAGGAAACACTGCATACTTATGCACAAGAAAGTAACTTATGCCTGATATCAATATTAGTTAGTTGATATTAATTCTAGTTAGCTTAAAGTCCAAGTAATCAGCATCATTTTTGTGCTTTAAAAAAAATTGTGCTTTATCAAAATGCAATAACACACTGACATAGTAAGTGATGTACATAGTCATAAGTCCTTTCTTTTGAACTCCTAGCAAGTTGCTAAATGAATGTTAATACCAGGTATAAACAGGGCTTTGACTTTGCTATTGTTTTTAAGCAAGTCTGATGTTGAATATTTATGTTGAAATGTAATGTTATATATATATATATATATATATATATATACACTGCACACACACACGCAACCGTTCAAAAGTTTGGGACCGGTAAGTCTCTTATGCTCACCAAGACTGTAAAAACACAAAATACAATCAGGAAATGTTATTACAATTTAATTATACTTTTCATTTTTAATATGTTTTGTATAATAAATGTCACATGATAGTCTTCAGTGTCACATGATCCTTCAGAAATCATTCTTATATGCTGATTTGCTGCTCAAGAAACATTTCTTATGATCAATGTTCAAAACCGTTGTGCTTCTTCAAATTTTTGAGGAAACCGTGACACATTTTTTTAGGATTCTTTGATGAACATAAAGTTCAAAAGAACAGCATTTATTTGAAATAGATTTTTTGTAACAATATATAACTCTTTACTCTCACTTTTTGATAAATTTACTGCATCTTTGCTGAATAAAAGTATTAATTAAAAAAAGACCCCAAACTTTTGAACGTTAGGATATATAGCTTAACAACATAAATGGTCCCTATAGTAACTCTGCAATCCCACTGAAATAAACCTGAAAAAAAAATGTTTAAAGAAAACTTAATGTTGTAGGAACCTCCTTCAAGACACCTGACCCTCCTGTCAACAGCACTTCAGGTAAAAGAATCACACTCAGGCTGTCAGAGGTAGAACTCTATGAACATGCTTGCATATTAGTATAGAAAACGACAATAATCTCATGGCCCCATCCTTCTTTCAGATGACGTCAACCACTGTAACAGGATATATAGCTGGTGGTTGGGAAATCGCATGCACTGAGGTTCAAGGCCTTTGGATGAAAGAAGAGAAGAGATTGTGGCCTCTGTTTCCCCCTCTTGGCACTACAAAGTACTGCAGGTTGAATGAGCGCTGCCGCATCGATACAGGGAGATGCTTGTGGTTTATGACTCCCTCTACCAGTGAGATTTATGAATTGCTACTAAGACGTCTGCGTAAGAGAGAGGCAGGTTTTGTGCCTGTATCCTCCTGATCGCTCTCACAGTCTCTCTGATTGGAAAACACCAGGAAAATTAAGCATTGAATTATTTACAAGAATTAAGCACATCTGCCCTGTATTTTTCATTAAGATCTTTGCAAAAGATAATTGGCATTTAAAATTGTATTTGCAGTGTACGGTATGGTATATTGTATGGTAGTGTTTATTGTAATGTCTTTCGTTCAGATTTTAAATATTTAATAAATAATTAAATTTATTATTTGATGAGGTTTGCATCATTGATTTCGGTAACACTTTTCAATAAGGTTTAAACTAACATGAACTAACAATGAGCAATACATTTGTTACAGTATTTATTCATCTTTATTAATGCTAGTCAATAAATATCCAACTGTTCATTGTTTATTCATGTTGGTTCACAGTGCATTAATGTTAACAAGTACAACCTTTGATTTGAACATTATATTAGTAAATGTTGAAAAAGATATTAACTAAGATTAATAAATGCTGGAGAAGTGCAGTTCATTATTATTTCATGTTAACTAAGGTAGTTAACTAATGTTAACTACTGAACCTTATTGTATAGTGTTACCACAATTTCTATTGTAAAAAATAAATATTAAATAATAAAAATAGAGGTGACTTGACTTGTCGTGATTTGGTGGTTTGCTGTGCTTAACTGTTCTTAAAAATAATGTCACAATACAAAAAACAACAACAACAACTCAAGTACAAAAATGGGTTTTATTTTATTTACCTGCTTAATTATTTGACTAAACTTAAAGCTGCAGTCCGTAGTTTTTCCTCTTTGTCGCCATCTCTGCTCGAAATCTGCAATTGCAGTTATTCGCGGAATTATCAACTTTATGCGAGTTGTGCCTCGGCACGGCACAGCACGGATGAATCCAATGTTTTGAGGAGAATGTGCGGCTGTCAGTCACCGCGCAGGTGTGGATACTGTCATTCAGAATCACAAATTCAAGTATGACCAACATAAGAATTTTCACCAGAAAATGTCATCTGAACAAGTAAGTAACATCCACTTTTGCTCTGACCAACTAAGGGGAAAAAGCATTGCAGTAAATCGCGCTTATTAAATCTAACGTTTGCTTATCATATCACGTCAAACCGTGCAAATTTTTGTACATTTTGTAATAGTTTGTTCTCAAATTGTTTATGTTAACAACATCAGCATTGTGTGACTACATTTAATGCCCCTCCGATATCCGGAATATATTTATCCTTGTTTTCGCATGGGCGCGGTTGTAGTCTTTTTTTTCTGTAGCCACTCCAAAGTCCGAAGACTTTTGCATTTTACAACGGGTGAATCTCCAGTTGTCACTGGTGATTGTCGCTTGAACCTTTCTGGATCCACCATCAAATTGATAAGTTTAATTACTGTATATCAAGTGCTGTGAGAAAAGGCTATAAATCTCCACCTTCAACATCCTCACACGCAATATAGCCTACTAGCCGAGACACATACTTTATGTGTACAGTTTTGACGTAATGACGCAAAGACATGCTTGAATTTCCTGCGGAAATCCACCTGTACCACTGGAATTAAAAACATTATTACAAGCTTACCGTTTTGAATCGAGCTAAGGGAAGCATTTAGTTTTGAACACTGGCTGGTTATGTGCTTGTTCCAAAATTTATTTTGTATAATTTTTAACCCAAAAAAGTTACGGACTGCACCTTTAAATTTTAAATAAATGAAAGTATATTTGGGGGAAATATGAACCTGTTTTCACGAGACTCTTACCAGTTCTTGTTGCTCTGGACCGCGGGCCTTACACAGTAACTGCAGTCGACAAAACCGATTACAAGCCGAAACCATGTTAAAGGACATCTACAGAGTGAGATAAGAAAATCAACAAGATTTACAAAGTTAATTAATATTACAGTGTATTTACACAAAATATCTGTCACAATCCTGACAGAAAAAGAGCAACAAAAAGGCATCATGATAGGAAAAACAATGACTCAATGTTTCTACTGAACAGCAGGTGTCTCTTTTTACTCATTGGTCTGTAAGGACAGAGAAGACATTTGAGTCATCTAAGGTAGTGTTAGCAACCAGTTCAGACATTTAAAGGAACTGTTCTTTTTACAGTCATGGTGTTTTTTTAGAGCTTAAAAGCCCCTAGTTGCAAAACAACTTTTGTTACATTCATTCTTTTGCAAATTATTTTATGTATGATTTATGGGAAATAAAACCCCAGCATGTGTTTGGAACAACATGATGCTGAATCAATATCAGATTTTTGGGTGTACTATCCCTTTAAGAGAAATGCTACCATTGACATCACAGTGAATAAAAAGAGTGTGCATCATCAAGACTTACATTATGTACAAACATGGAAGCTAATTAAATGTAACATTACTGAATTCAGAAATAAAAGGCTGAAATGAAGAATGATGCAAAACTAGATGTTTATTAATAGAACAGGAGGGACAAAGATTGACTGAGGGAGACAGAAAGACAAAGCATGCAGACACACAGGTAGTGACAAAAGTTGGTCTGTGGGTGACGACCGTCTACACACTTCAGCCAATAGCGAGTTTCTCTGACCATGATCACAAAACCCACAGCAGGGCTGTTTAACAAACAAACACCAACCTTCCATTTCCTCTTCGCATTGAACTTCTTAAAGCTTTTCATGTTGATGGAGGAGCGGTTCCTCTTGGCTATTTGAGTTCTATTGAGAGGCTAAAAGAGAAATAGATGTGGAAATGAGTTACTGAAATATCCTTATGAGAAGGTAAAATGATAAATAATTATGCCATAAATTATAAAAGAGAAAAGGGGAAAGTTTATGCATCTCACCTTAATCCAGGGATGAATGAGGCACTCGTCTGCTGTCATTCTTTCACTAAATACAAATGCACAGAAGTAAAATAAAATATATGTAACCCTTACAAATTATTTATTAGACAAAAGTTAGTTTAGACAGTTAAAGATTCAAATAACAGCTTGAAATCTCAACATGATAGATAGACTGGCATAGATAGATAGATAGATAGATAGATAGATAGATAGATAGATAGATAGATAGATAGATAGATAGATAGATAGATAGATAGATAGATAGATAGATAGATAGATAGTCCCAATGATTAAAAGATAATGACTGCAATTCTCATTACCTCTGGTCTTTGACTAGTAGTTTCAGGATGAAGTCTTTGGCCATGTTGCTGGTTTGGCAGAAGTGGTGAGGCTCAAACTCATAGTTCATTGCCACGATGTTCCTCAGCGTCTCTTCATCAGTATCCCCTTGGAATGGTGACAGGCCACTCAAACTGATGGCATAAATATACATGAATAAAAAAAAAATTTAAACTTGGAGGCAAATGTTTGTTTGCCTAGAGATCCTATAGAGGGAGTAAACTGCAGATATAATGCCTTCATAAAAATGCATTATGACAAATATAAACCATTTCAACGGCTATTTGTCGGCTTAAGGAAGTGACATCTTTGTTCTATGGTCTTTTTTGGTTAGTTGCTGAGCTCATTCAAAACACTGGCGGAGAAGCAGTATTAACATTAAGTGGCACATCCAGTTGTCATTAGCATGTGCCAGTGGATAGTGGCATGTGCCACTAAAACTTGTGACACGAGCCGACGGACTGCGTCATGTACCACTGACATTGTTGCGGAACATGTCGCTGTATGTTGTGGCACCTCTAATAGCCTAGTGACATCCCGCTGTATGCAGGAGCATTGGTCAAACATTCGCACTTAACGGCAAATTGAAATTAAATGAATAATTCAATACTTTTAAACAGAGTTTATTTCGTCCCGGAGTTATTACAAGTTATTATAATTTTCTTTTTAATATACTGTGTTTACATATTTAAACACAAAATACACAGTTGTTTTGATAACTTGATGGGCCCATTGACTTCCATAGTATTTTTTTCCTTACTATGGAAGGCGACCCAAGATGGCGTAAAGATGGTGTAATAGTTTGTAATTAGTCTGTCTTTCTCTATATTTTGATTGTTCCCCTGATATACTTCTCTCGCAACCTGCCTCATCCAACATGAAATGGATTTAATATCTTTATTTTCTTTACTTTTTATTATTTAACTGAACCACAGTCAGAAACTGGCCTGCTGGCTAGCTCGCAAACTAGCTACTAGCCATTGCTAACCACTGCTAGCGGTCCTCACCACTGCTCTGTCTGCATCAGCCAGTTTTGGACAGTCTGCACAGCGCACTACCAACCCAGCGTTCCTTTCAACTTCATCGGATTCTATCGACATCATTGCAGATAGCTAGCTACAATTGAGTGGCTGTTGTTGATTCGGCTAGCACCATTGTTCATATGCTCCCATGAGTCAGCCTCCAGCTAGGCCCATCTCCAAGACAGCCGACGTGTACTAGCTAATCTCCTGGGCTACAGTACCTTGTCAACCTGCTGGGACCATCTACTGTCGACATGGAGCCCCGCCGAGCCACCGCGACTGGTCTGCCAGCATAATTGTCAATGAGCTTTTCCTCTGCGACTTTGCCGAAGTTTCATCTGCTAGCCCGGCCTGCTAGCACTCTGAGCGCTGTGCCTCCTGCTCGCCTAATGCAACGCCCATTTTACTGCTCCTGAGCTCACCTCTTTGCTGCTCATCGGATCCTGATTACTCGGCTTCACAGCTGATGCCTGCGGGACTGTTCGGTTATATGGTATTTTAATTATGTTTATTTGCTAGGCCCTAGTCCTGTGTGTAGCACATCACATTTCTCTGTCTGATTATTTTTGTCTATATATCGCCATTACCTGTCGTTGTCTTAGTTTTTTTGATTAACTGTATTTGTTTTTATGCCCCTTTCGTATTTCAATATGCCTTGTCTGCTGCTGTTTAGGTTAGTTATTATTGTTTTATTTTACTGTAGAGCCCCCAGTCCCGCTCAACATGCCTCTGATCGCTCCTTTGTCTCACCCCCCACCAATGCGGAGACCTCACCTGGTTTAATTGGTGTCTCCAGAGATGCAATCTCTCTCTTCATTACCCAATGCCTAGGTCTACCTCCATGGAACTGACATCTTACTATACCTTTGTCTATACACTATGTCCTCAATCTATTCCACCACGCCCAGAAATCTGCTCCTTTTAAGTACCCAACGTACTAGAAGCCCAGTTCTTAAAGCTCTTGGCCGTACACTTATCCTACTCCTCCTCTGTTCCTCTGGTGATGTAGAGGTAAACCCAGGTCCTGTAGCTCCCAGCATTAAACCTATTCCTCAGGCGCTCTCATTTGTTGACTTCTTTAACCATAAGAGCCTTGGTTTCTTGCATGTTAACATCAGAAGCCTCCTCCCTAAGTTTGATTTATTCACTGCTTTAGTACATTCCACCAACCCTGATGTCTTAGCTGTGTCTGAATCTTGGCTCAGGAAGGCTACCAAAAATTCAGAAATTTCCATCCCCAACTACAATATTTTCCATCAAGATAGAACTGCCAAAGGAGGTGGAGTTGCAATTTGCTATAGAGATAACCTGCAGAGCTCTGTCACACTGTCCAGGTCTGTGCCCAAACAGTTTTGAGCTTCTACTTTTAAAAATCCACCTTTCCAGAAATAAGTTTCTCACTGTTTCTGTCTGTTACAGACCCCCCTCAGCCCCCAGCTGTGCCCTGGACACCATATGTGAATTGATTGCCCCTCATCTATCTTCAGAGTTTGTACTGTTGGGTGATTTAAACTGGTATGTGCTTAACAGCTCCGGCTGTTCTTCAATCTAAGTTATATGCCCTCAATTTCACACACATTATCAAGGAACCCACCAGGTAAAACCCTAATTCCGTAAACATGTGTACCATCATAGATATCATTCTGACTAACTTGCCCTCCAAATACACCTCCTCTGTTTTCAACCAGGATCTCAGCGATCACTGCCTCATTCCCTGCATTTGTAATGTGTCCGCGGTCAAACGACCACCCCTTATCATTGTCAAACGCTCCTTAAAACACGTCTGCGAGCAGGCCTTTCTAATCGATTTGGCCCGGGTATCCTGGAAGGATATTGACCAAATCCCGTAAGTAGATTATGCGTGGTTGTTCTTTAAAAGTGCTTTTCTCACCATCTTAAATAAGAATGCCCCTTTCAGAAAACTTAGAACTAAGAATAGATATAGCCCTTGGTTCAACAAAAAAACATCCTGTGATAGACCTATATTAGCATCGAATAGCCCCCGCGATATGCAACTTTTCAGGGGAACAGGAACAAATATACACAGTCAGTAAGAAAAGCAAAGGCCAGCTTTTATAAACAGAAATTTGCATCCTGTAGTACTAATTCCAAAAAGTTCTGGGACACTGTAAAGTCTATGGAGAATAAGAACATCTCCTCCCAGTTGCCTACTGCATTGAGGCTAGGAAACACAGTCACCACCGATAAATTCACGTTAATCGAAAATTTCAGAGATCCCTAGAGATTGGAAAGCTGCCACGGTCATCCCCCTCTTCAAAGGGGGAGACACTCTAGACCCAAACTGTTATAGACCTATATCCATCCTGCCCTGCCTTTTTAAAGTCTTTCGAAAGCCAAGTTAATAAACAGATCACTGAATTCTTCGAATCCCACCATACCTTCTCTGCTATGCAATCTGGTTTCCGAGCTGGTCATGGGTGTACCTCAGCTAGGCTTAAGGTCCTTAACGATATCATAACTGCCATCGATAGAAGACAGTACTGTGCAGCCGTCTTCATCGACCTGGCCAAGGCTTTCGACTCTGTCAATCACCGCATTCTTATTGGCAGACTCGACAGCCTTGGTTTCTCAAGTGACTGCCTTGCCTGTTTCTCCAACTACTTCTCAGATAGAGTTCAGTGTGTAAAATCTGAGGACCTGTTGTCAGGTCCCCTAGCAGTCTCTATGGGGGTGCCACAGGGTTCAATTCTTGGGCCAACTTTATTCTCTATATACATCAACAATGTAGCGACCGTTGACTCTATGATCCATCTCTATGCAGATGACACCATTCTGTATACATCTGGCCCCTCTTTGTGGTTATTAACCACACTGTGTTAACTAACCTTCAAACAAGTTTTAATGCCATACAACACTCCTTTCATGGCTTCCAACTGCTCTTTAATGCTAGTAAGACTAAATGCTTTTCATTCAAACGTTGCCCGCACCGGCCCACCAGACTATCATCACTACTCTCGACGGGTCTAACTTAGAATATGTGGACACATACAAATACCTAGGTGTCTGA
The DNA here is from genome assembly GCF_051911475.1 of Siphateles boraxobius. Lineage (NCBI taxonomy): Eukaryota > Metazoa > Chordata > Actinopteri > Cypriniformes > Leuciscidae > Siphateles > Siphateles boraxobius. The sequence goes on from NW_027508953.1 coordinate 8,097,844, forward strand.
TTAGACTGTAAACTCAACTTCCAGACTCACATTAACCATCTCCAATTCAAAATAAAATCTAGAATCGACTTCCTATTTCGCAACAAAGCCTCCTTCACTCATGCTGCCAAACATACCCTTGTAAAACTTACCATCCTACCGATCCTTGACTTCAGCGATGTCATTTACAGAATAGCCTCCAACACTCTTCTCCCTTATACTACCACCACTGCGACCTGTATTCTCTCGTTGGCTGGCCCTCACTACATATTCATCGCCAAACCAGGCCAAAAATCTTTGAAGCAAGAGGTTCCTATCTCCTTCACTAACTTTAAACATCAGCTGTCAAAGCTGCTTATCGATCACTGCACCTGTATATAGTCCTTCTGTAAATAGCCCACCCTACTACCTTACTGCATTTTCTGCAAACAAAAATAAATAAAATAAATAAAAACTCGTCAACTGTTTGGTCACCCATATTCATCAAAATATATTTTGTGTTTCCAGCAGAAGAAAGAAACTCATTGAGGTGTGGAACAACTTGAGGGTGAGTAAATGACAGAATTTAAATTTTTTGGGTGAACTGTCTCTTTAAACTGGATGTCTATTATAATGTGCTTACAGCAAGTCAAATCAAAAACAAAACATTCAGGCATCTCCAGAAGGAATGCAAGTTCACTCTGTTAAAAAATGGTTTTATTTTACATAATTACATAAAATTATAGATGAGAACCACTAACCACATTAGTGGTTATAGGCCTATACATATTTGCTGATTACTTGCTTTTGTTCTTGCTACCGTCTAACTCACAAACAAATAACAAATGCACCACCCATGGTGGATCTTGCTCAACTGTCGTACGTTTTGGTTTATCTTGCGCTGGCCAATGTTACACTTACTTATACAATACAATACAATACAATATTTATTTATTTATAAAGCAAATTTAAAAACAACCAAGGCTTACCAAACTGCTGTACAGAACAGATTAATCCAAATAAACAATAAAACTACCAATAAAGGAACACACAACAAAAAAACAAAACAATAATTGTACCTAAATAAAGGAGTATTGAAAGCCAAAGAGAATAAATAAGTCTTTAAAGAAGATCTGAACGTGCTAACAGAGGGAGCTAATCTAATCTCAGATTTATTACCGTGTAGAGCTTTAAAGTCAGATTGAAACATATAGTATTTACAGCCAAGTAAGATTGTAATTGAGCCAGTGCAACACTCTCAAGGATCTTTGAGATAAAAGGTAGATTAGAAATAGGATGGAAGTTAGAAAAAGTGGAAGGATCCAAGTTTTTTTTTTTTAAGATATGGCATCACCACTGCAAATTTAAGACTGTTAGGGAAGGAACCAGTAGACAGGCATTTGTTAATAACCAATAACAGACCAGGACCAACTGTGTCCATGATTTGTCTCAGGAAAAAAGGTGTAATAATATCCTGAGGACAAATAGTAAGTTTTAGTTGACTGCACATCATGCAGTATATACAGAATTAGACTACTGAGTTATTAAAGTTGTGATCTTATCAACAAAAACACTTTCCAAAGTGGTCACAGAGAGCAGAAGGTGGCTCTAAAATGTAATGTACAGGAGGATTTAAAACAGAGTTAATAGTGGAAAAGAGAACTTGAGAAGGTTTATAAGAAATGTTTGTGATAAGTTGAGAAAAATATTAGCTTTATCCAGCTCAGCCCTTCTACATACCCGTCTAAAGGTACGTGTAGTGTCAGCGTGCCAGGGCACTGGTGCAGGCTTATGATTTTTGTACTTCAAGGGAGCAATAGAATTCATAATAGTAGGCTGCAGAAAATTCTTCACTAGAACATCAATGAAAAAAGCAAGTTAAGCGTGTCAGCGATGGATTTCTGAGGATTCGGCCAGTGAGAGGGACAGTAAAGACTACAAGCCTGTGGTCAAAGAAAGATGCACTACTGATTTCTATGTTTGAAATAGAGAAACCATGTGTTAAAATCAGATCAAGGGTGTGGCCATAGATATGTGTTGGACCAGAAACCCACTGAGTAAAGTCAAAGGATCAATCAAATTTCGAAATTCTGCCGAATATGGTTTAGAAGCATAGCAAACATGAATGTTGAAACATGTATTCTTATACTGTTACCTATCGGCGTGCATGCAGCAATATGCATATAAAGGTTACAGTAATGGATGCAACTGTTAATGCGGTATTTATAGTGACCATGATTATTCCCCTGTGTTTCCTAGAATGGGTAGTTTGTGTGATCAACAACATACTGTACAATAGCACTGGTATTACACAACATTCAGAGTACCGATTAGTGTAATTACCGAGTAATGACTAATGAGTATAGCTGCTCAACACTGTCAGTCACTACTGGAGGTGCCACAACATACGGTCACTTAATGTTACTCCATCGGAGGGAGGCGTTTGATGCACAGTGGCATTGTGCTAATTTATTAAATCCTGCTATGAAAAATGTCAAAATTAAAATGAGGTCCATGTTGCTTGGTGGTTGGATGCTCCCTCGAGCCTGGAACTAACCTACGAAACTCAATGTGTCATCTGGATTGCAGAAGTGAAGCAAGAAATCAAATCTAAGATATGCAGCACACATGATTCAGTTAAGTAAATTAATGTTTTTCCATTGAATCATTTGTATTTCTTTACATGAACTATTTAAGTATGATGCAGCATAGTTTGAGCTAGCATTATGGCTTCGTCATTTGTCTAATACTTGTGAAATATTTGTGATGTCGTGAAATACATCAGCAGTGACATCACATTTCACAATAGTTATTTCTGTTCCTGTCCATTTATTTTTCAGCTGAACTAACGCAGCTCTGCCATTTCATCTGAAGTGTCATGTGACTATATCTAGTCACATGACAAATATAATGAGTAACACGTTACAATAATAATTTAGTGTGTAACATTAGCTAATTGCATTAGTACGAAAGACTTTTTTTATCACTTATTAAGCACGGCTAATGTTAATTCAAACATGCACCAATGCATTAAAACAATAACAGTAGTATCTTTAAAGACTGTGCATTAACCAGATTAAGTTAAATAATTATTGTTTTTCTACTTTTGTCTTTAGGAAAGCCATCAGATGACCCTGTATAGACTACAAAAAGGGTTTAATCAATTACTTTCATGCTTGTTTTTAAATAACCATAGACTGGGTAGTTTTTTGTGATCAACAACATACAATAGCACTGGTATTACACAACAGTCAGAGTACCGATTAGTAAAAATTTTAATTGGTAGTTATGAAAACATCACAAGAGCATGATTAATCATTAGTAATTAAATCTTAAAGCCTATGTATAGAATTCTAGGCAAGTCAACATGCAAACCAAATTGCACATGCACCAGTGAAACAGTCCTAAAGAAACTAACAGTTTACAGGCTATAGACAATTAAGGTCAATTAAACATTCCAACGCGTTTGTTATTGTTTAAGTACTTGAAATGGTCTATAGTTTTTATTGTATCAAAATACAATCGTTTCTACAGGTCTTATTTCTGAGTCTAACATATCTCTCCACAATAATCTGGGAGAAAATACATTAACATTTAAAAATTACGCACACCCCCTTTCAGATCAACTGCTTTATTCCTGTTTAAAGCCATAGGCTTTTACTAAGCATTCTGATGGTTATCTACTCCGTATCTGGTGTGCTTCATTTCTGACATAACTGATCTCATCCCACGGGACCTGACCTATAAACTTGAGACATCACATTGCTTGTAAAAGGGAGGCTTTATTTCGAAGGCAATTTATGTCCTAGTTAAAATCTGAATATCTAGAGCAGGACCTTGGTTCGCAGAATAATTCTTAAAGGATTTGGCTGTCTGGAGTGTTATCATATGATGAACAATGAAAGATTACTTACAGAATGTAGGTAATGACACCAATACTCCTGAAAAACATCACAAGAGCATGATTAATCATTAGTAATTAAATATTAAAGCCTATGTATAGAATTCTAGGCTATTCAACATGCAAACCAAAATTTATATTAATATTAATATTAATTGTTATTTATATTTATATTAATTTGAACTATTTAACAAATATTTTATAAAAACATATTAAATAAAAATGTTTATATAGACTATTTATATCTCAAAATGAGTGAAATTACTATTGTTATTATTATTATAAATATATAAAACATTTTCCAAAAATAATACCAAAATATTTTTACAAGATATTTTATAAAAATATATATTTTATTAAAATAAACATAACTATAAAATATAATTCCCAGTCTAAATTTTGACATAGAAATCCACCTTATTCATTTAATATATTCTTTTATATGTTAAGTGACTTATTTGAAATTGTTTCAGTGTTCTCTGGAAACTGAACCCATGACCCCGGCTTTGTTTGTGCCATGCTCTACCAGTTTAGCTTCAGGAATGAATGAGATGTAAACTGAACACATTTTATGCTAACAATTATGCTAACCAGACATGAGTTGTTGTCTTTGGCACAGCAGACGATAGCTACTGCGTTTTGTCAAAAGCCAAAATGGCTTGCCTTCTAACTATGTTTCGTACATGACATCCATGTTCAGTTGCATATTATGACCTACAAATACATATACATGCTGAGACAGATGCACACACTTAAAGGAGCACCTGGTGATGTCTGAGGAAGGGCGAATCAAGTCTGAGCATGCCTAAAACTCCCTTATGCATTCTGACACTATATTTGCATTTACGTTTAAGTGTTTGTTACTAATTTAACCAGGCAAGACTTACCACATATCAGCTGCCGTACCGAGAGGCTCAAAGTTGATGATCTCAGGGGCTGAGAAAAAAGAAAAGATAGAGTTAAAATAAAACTCACAAACTCTCCTGTTGGCTCTCATAAAGAAAATTTCAGTTGCAACAGCGCACTGATCTCATTTTATTGCATTAATCAACAGTTTCAGACAGCTTTGGCCAGACAGAAGCAAGCTTTTTTGAGAAGCCAAACTCACAAAATCAAACCATTTAAGTGCATTCTTTGAGATCCACAGTCATGTTCATGTCCTCACATGAACCACAGCAGATTTTGCTCTGTTCCCTACTGAGTTTCATACAAACAAAGCTTCACTTTACCTTGACAGAAAATCTGCAGTATTTTTTTGTTGTTGGTTTAAAGTAGCTGACTAACAAACAGACTGCCTTAGTTAAAGCTACAATATGTAATTTTTTTCGCCGCTAGGGGTTGCTAACCTCTTACAATAACAAAGGCGTAGGTTGATGACGCATAAGCGGAATTATGGAACTTGTCATCATGCTGATGGATCTAACAATGATTATGGATAAGTAAATACATTGATGTCATGTTTTTAACATGACTGTGGTATGGGTGTGATTGCTAATAAGAGACAGATATCAGCGCCACACGCGAGTCACACGCGAGAAATGAGGACATTTCATTGTACAGAACTACCCGCAAGTGCTCAATTACTACTCACACAGGACAGTTTATTAGACGAATGAAAATTGTGAGGTAACACAGCGCTGTTTCACTTGGTCTACACCATCACACTAAACTGCATTTGAGTGTGTTGAAAGTTATAATGTTATTCTATGTGTTAGTTTGTTGTCTGTATGAGACAAACTGATCATATTCTAACATTTTATCATGTTGAACTATATTACATTGATTAGTTTTATGTACATTTTCTCACCTGTCTAATAAAGTACATGCAAGAGTGGCGTCTCTGTCAAGTCGTGACTCGTGAAGCTCTGTCAAGTCGAAGTTAGTCGCCAAGCTCTCGGCATCTCGAAAACGCCACACTGATATTGATCCTCGTTTTAGTTCTCCCTTTGTCCCAAAGTCTGCTTGCCATGGTCCATAATGTTTGAACGAAACAACAACAGTGTGAGCGTGCCGCTAGACGTAACGCAGTTGTCCACGTCTGTCGCCATGGTTGCTATGGCAGTACGAGCGGAAACTAGGGATAACACGGATATTACGTCATTGACAGGCGACAATAACCAGGGACGAGCCATTATTTAAAATGGGAATTTACCTGAAATTAAAAATCTTTGGGAAGTTTTGGGATCTTGTAAGTATACAACTGCAGGAAATATATCACACTGTGCAAGTGATTTTTAGATATTTTCTTACAAAAATCTTACATATTGTACCTATATTTAACATTCTCAGAGATGAAGGCATCTTCTGTAAATCTCTAATTGTTTTGTGACTGAAAATGACAAAGAAATAGTACAAAAAACCAAAACACGAGGGTGAGTAAATGAGGAAATTGTACTATTTAGGTGAACTATCCCTTTAAACCTGTTAGTCTATCAAATAAAGGTGTATTTTAAATGACAAAGTGGTGATAGCTTAATTATTTGGGATAGGTTCAGCCATAAGTAGGGCAGACTCAGGCACTGGTGAGCTACTGAGATCACAATTCGGCTTATCACTATATGTGCTTAGAAAAACACTTAACCTCTAGGATATCCTCATGATAAGTAAAGTGCTAATATCTTTGGACAAAGGGGACAACTTCATATCAAGTAGCACACTACTTCTGCCTAGTCTCATCAGGAGAAAATCAGAATACTTGCTTTGCCCAATACCAATATTCACAGTTTTCTACTTACATTTAAATTTATTCAACAGGGTACAACAACGTTTACAGGAAAAATAATCTATTTTTAAAAATTATTGATTTAATAATAGGGAAAACTAGTAAAATATTATTATTAAAATTACTATTATTAATTTATTTTTCAAATAAATATTTATGATTTAATATTTATATTATGCTTATTTAACAAAATCTACTTATATAAAGTATTTATGTTATATCAAAACAGCTACTAAAACTATTATTATTATTATTTTATATATTCATTAAATGTATTTATTTTTATTTTCTTAAAATCTAATGATTTGGCTATTTATTATTGTGCCAGAAATGAGAATTAACACTAATTAAAATAAATTCTGCATATTACTATTAAAAATAATCAATTTTTTTTGGTTGCAAAAATAATATTGGTCCATACTCTCCTGAAGTACAGGTTGATAGTACAAAATATTTAAGCATGTGCTTTCAGTCAAGATCAATATTTAAAAGAGCACTGCACACACACACACACACACACACACACTGATGAGCTGTTAAACCGCTCAAGGACATTTGTGAAATACATCAGCAGTAACATCACATTTCACAATAGTTATTTCTGTTCATGTCCATTTATTTTTCAGCTGAACTGACGCAGCTCTGCCATTTCATCTGAAGTTAGCTCATCTCCATGGAGACGGCTAGAACTAAAAATCGTGCATATTGCTAAAGGCAGGAACAACACATGCAGAGACAGAAGAAGGTGCTGACTGCTGAGTCAAACACACTCGGGCAGATGCAAACTAAACATGCGCACACACACTTAGCCAGAAAAATAAAAAATACTGTACGCAGTTATGTGAATGCAGATGCAGTTTAGTTACAAAAGCACACACTCAGCTGATGATACATTTATAGTTAGCTGCTTAAATAATAACAAAACCGGTATAACAGCACAGACATCTGAAGGTAACTCTATCGCCCACTTGATGTCAGAGGTTTTTTTACCAACATATACAAACGTAAAGTATACAACACCATTCACATAATTGGGGTCAGTAAGATTTTATATTTTAAAGAAATAAGTTCATTCACAGCAAATAGTCAATAAATTGATCAAAGTGACAGTAAAGACTTTAACATTGATACAAAAGGTTCATATTTCAAATAAATGCTGTTCTTTTTATTTTTTTATTAAAAGGTAGGGTGGGCAATTTTTTCCAGAAACAATTTTGTTGGTTGAAACGGAAAGTCTCTTCACATCCTGATAGCAATCAATAACACACACACACACACACACACACACACACACACACACACACACACACACACACACACACACACACACACACACACACACACACACACACACACACACACACACACACACACACACACACACACACACACACAGTTTATACAATGGTCCTGAGCATTTCACAGAAGATATACACATATACATCTTCTGTGGAATGCTCAGGACCATAAAATGTTCGTCCAATCATTACATTCGGTCCGACTGCAATGATAGGATGTCCGATATGCTTGTCAACCTTTTTATTTGCATACCACCGTGCACCCTGCTCGCACAGATAATGCTGACGCATGATGCTATACAGGGTGAGCAAGAGTGTAAGCAAGGCAAACAGCAGCTACCTTACGTTCCTCCTAGTCTCAGCCTCAGAAGTCACACCCAGGGACCGTTGACTGAACGTCTGATGCATATGGCACTTAACTGGAAACACAGTTTTTATAAGTTGATTGTTTGAATTCTACAGGACTCTTTAACGGACCGCCTGGAAACAAATGCCGTGACCCCAAACTTTTTTGGGGAAGAAGAACGCCGCCGTGTTTACAACTGTGACAATGAGCGCTTCAACCAGGATCAACTAAACGCTTGATTTCAAAAGTATGTGAAGTTCGTGCCTCCATTGCAGTAAACATTCTTGAATTAATAATTTATTATTTTTGTTATTGTGGAGACATCGATTTTACATTTTCACGCAACTAAATATGACGCAAAACAAAATGAACTGTGAAAATGAAATGAACTGGTTGCGCGACATGTCAGTCAAATTTTCTCTTGGGACGACCAACATTTGGCACAAAGGGTTTAGAGAGCGCATGCTGAGAGCGCTGTGTCGTCGTGGCCCTTTTCAGACTGATCTGGCTGTGCGCGTTTGTGTTTTGGAGGAGTCGTGGCTTTGGAGAGCACTCTGAAGGGAGGGCGGGATCGAATGCTTTCAAAGCTAGCTTGCTATTGCTAGCTTCTCCAAAACTGCCTAACCTATCTTTGATCAAAGAATCCTGAAGAAAATGTATCACGGTTTCTAGAAAAATATTAAGTAGCACAACTGTTTTCAACATTGATATTAATAATGGAAGTTTCTTGAACACCAAACCAGCATATTAGAAAGCTTTTCGAAGTATCATGTGACAATGAAGAATGGAGTAATGGCTGCTGAAAATTCAGCTTTGCCATCACAGAAATAAATTACATTTTAAAATATAATAGAAAACACTTTTCAATGGTAGTGCATATCTCATGCTTGTGGTATTGGACAAGCATTTAGGGCATTTGAATATTTGCATAGGTGTATGGCTTTTAAATGAACACATTCACTTAAAGTCAAAACCACACAAACTGAACCACTCACCAATATACTGAGGGGTTCCACCTAAACTCTTATACTCTTCTCCTTGAATGAAGCGATGAGCCATGCCAAAATCAATGATCTTGATGTCTTGATTGGGAGCGAGCTTGTCCGACAACATGATGTTCTCCGGCTGAAGATCAAAAAGTAATATAAAAATATGTCTTTAGCCTGACTCACAAAGTGTTAATTGATTTTTATTCAAATTTTATCCTAACCTTGTTTTTTCTACATAGGTTTTAGGTCAGTAAAATTCTGGTATGGTTTCTTTGAGCATCTCAGTAAAGTTTGATGACACAGATATAAATAAATATTACAGATATTTTAAATGAATATAGTAGATATTCTACTGTGGAATGCATTTCCACAATGTTCACATAATCAAAATATCTGGATAAACATTGTTGTCGTGTGAATATTTCATCAGGAAGTGTCTAATTTTGGTCAGAGGTGACAGTTTAAGTGAGAAAGGTACACGGTCTACTTCCTCATTACCATGCTGAAATCTTTATAGGAAGTGACATGCTTGCTACACATGGAGTTAAAATTAACTTTTGAAGACCATTTGAAACTGTTTGTGTGGTTGAACGGTTCACTTTTCGGACTTATTTAGCTGGGGGTTTGAATACATCCTTCCTACCTTCAAGTCAAAATGGCCAACGTTTTGTTTGTGCATGTAGCTGACACCTTCCAGAATCTGCTTCATAAACTCAATGGCCTCCGTCTCGGTGAGGTTTTCTTTCTCAGCAATGAAATCAAAGAGTTCTCCACCCTTTATGCTATATAAAAATTTAAATAAATTAAAAAGATATGGCAGAGAAGACAGAAATGAACCACAGGTCATCATCATTGGTGTAATGCAAAAACATTTTATTTTATTGTATTATTTAAAAATTACGGTTTACTTGTAATATAAGCTAAAAATAATTTCTTATATTTTAATAAAACATGAAAAGATTTTCACAATCTAAACAGTGGTTAAAAAAAACGACATTATCTTAATGCAAAATATTTATTTAATTTGTTACTTTTGATTTCATTATAAAATATGATGGACATTTTCTTATAATATTTATTATATTATCACTTTCAGTTTTTTTTCTATATGAAGAAGCCTTTTCTAATTTTTTTTGTACCTCAGACATACACATATACTCACAGCTCAACGATGAGGACAACCTCTGCCCTGCTCTCGAAAACATCTCTGATAGCCATGATATTTTGATGTTGAAGGCCCTGTAGGATCTCCACCTCCTTCTCCACACTCTTCCTCTCCAGGCCCAGCCTGCTTCCTGCACCTTTCTTCAGCTTCAGGAACTTCCCGGCCCACAGAACGCCAGTGGCCCGCTCCCGCACTTCACGCACCTGCCCGAAGTGACCACTAAGACAGCGGCGATAGACAGAATGAACTGAGATAAGTGTTAAGAACTAGGCAGGTATTCAACTATGTAAGTCCTAAGAATTTTCTTTGCCATGTTAAAGGGATAGTTCACCCAAAAATGAAAATTCTGTCAGTATTTACTCACCCTCATGTTGTTCCAACCCCGTAAGACCTTCGTTCATCTTCGGAATACGAATTAAGATATTTTTGATGATATCTGAGAGCTGGATCACTCCTCCATAGGCTTCTTAATGGATTGAAACTTGCCAGCCCCGAAAAGTCATTAAAGACATTGTTAAAATTGTCCAAGTGACTACAGTGGCTCAATCTTAAGTTTATCAAGCGACGAGAATACTTTTTGTGCGCAAAAACAAACAAAAATAACGATTTTATTTCAACTATTCATTTCCTTCTCTGTGGGCCTCTAGTCAGTTAACGTAGTGTGATTGCGTAGAGCTACGTCACACGTAGGCTCACTATTGGCCGACGCTGGTCAGGTGTGTGATGCGTGTGACGTACAACAACAGAAGCTTACGCTATTACACTAGTGAACTGACTCGAGGCCCAGAGAGAAGGAAATGAATAGTTGAAATTAAGTCGTTATTTTTGGTTTTTTTGCACACAAAAAGTATTCTCGTCGCTTGATAAACTTAAAATTTAGCCACTGTTGTCACTTGAACTATTTTAACGATGTCTTTAATGACTTTTCGGGGCTGGCAGGGTTTCAATCCCTGAAGAAGCCTATGGAGGAGTGATCCAGCTCTCAGATTTCATCAAAAATATCTTAATTCGTGTTCCGAAGATGAACGAAGGTCTTACGGGGTTGGAACAACATGGGGGTGAGTAAATACTGACAGAATTTTCATTTTTGGGTGAACTATCCTTTTAATACCAAAATGTTATTTTAAGTGCCTTTAAAATACCATTTAAATACAAATGTAATGGATATGATCACATTATATGAATAATATGAACATTGTTATATTATATTATTTTTTTTATATTTTTATAAACACTACCGTTCAAAAGTTTGGAGCTGTATGATTTTTTATGTTTTTGAAAGTCTTACATGCTCACCAAGTATTTACTTGTATTTACTTGATTAAGTAAAAAAAACAGTAAACAGTAATTTTGTGAAATATTATTACAATTTTAAAATGTTATTCATTCCTGTAATGGCAAATCTAAATTTTCAGCATCATTACTCCAGTCTTCAGTGTCACATGATCCTTCAGAAATCATTTTGATATGCTGATTTGGTGCTCAAGACACATTTCTTATAATCAATCATGAGTTGTGCTGCTTTATTTTTTTTTTAGGATTCTTTGATAAGTAGAAAATTAATAATAAATTGATGACCCTAAACTTTTGAACAGTAGTATATACCATGGTATGGTCATCTTTATTTAAGGAAAGATAATATAGCAGAAAATTGTTTTACATCTCTTTACCTTCCCAAAACATTTCCAATCTCATAAAGGTCTTCAACATTATCCAGCTTGAAGACAGCCATGCTGCGGTCTCTCTCTCTCTCTCTCTCTCAATCTTTTCAGTGTTCTCTGTCTGTGAATGTCCAAAGGAAAGCTATGGGCTATATAGTGCTCATACTGAGTTTAGCATTTGATCCATACCTGAAACACAGAGGATAGTAGTAAGTGGTCTATATTTGTTAAGAAAGTTCCAAACCTGCTGAATATATTTCCTTCAGCATTTAAATAAACTTGCACAATCATATGTACAGTATTTGATGACTTTAAAGGCTGCCTGACAGCACTACAGAACTAGCTGGGAACAGAAAAGGACAGATATCTGGAAATCATTTACGAGTCCCTGAAGGCTAAACATCTGGGATCCAAACCCCTCTGATATGCTAGAACTACATACATGAAAAAGAATGTTGCACTAAAAGCTCTAGAATGTCGGTCACAAGTAAACAAACCAGTCGGCCAAGTGTGGACAAATCGTTAGGTCACAATGAATGTGCAATACAGAGTATGTACATACTGTGAGAGACTGCCTAACAGACCTCAGTCACCCTCTCATGGTTATGTTAACACATTCTTAAATAATGAGACCCTTTCCCATATTTAGTTGTTGTGTAATTAGTTTTCAATGGCTAGCATAGTTTGTTACTAGGGGAGGAAGAAATGAGAAAACTAATGAGGGGAAAGGTTATTTATGGCGTGACGAGATGCACAAGTTATTATTTTGGCATATCTATCTCTCTGCCTGTCTGTCCATATAATGTATCATTTCTCCATTTCAGATGAGAAAATGTGAATTATAAATCTTAATGGAGTTCTACCGGAGACACATTTCATGAACACAGCTGATGTGGTTCTGTTTATTTGCATAAGCTAAATAATGTAAATGTAATGTGAAAAAGTTGGCATTGAGAGAAACTGCAATTGGCAGTTTATCGGATTTGAATACAATCTGTTCAAACACTTAATTTGAGTGTGTTGAAAGTTGTAATGTTATTCTATGTGTTAGTTTGTCTGTATGGGACTAGCAGTAAACTAGATCAACATTAGAATAACATACTGATCATATTCTAACATTTCATCATGTTGAGCTATATATTGATTTGTTTTATGTACATTTGCTCACCTGTCTAATAAAGTACATACAAGAGTGGCATCTCTGTCAAGTCGTGACTCGTGAAGCTCTGTCAAGTAGAAGTTAGTCGCCAAGCTCTCAGTATCTCGAAAACTGATATTGATCCTCGTTTTAGTTCTCCATAATTTTTGAACGAAACAACAACAGTGTGAGCTTGCCGCTAGACGTAACGCAGTTGTCCACGTCTGTCGCCATGGTTACTATGGCAGTACGAGTGAAAATCAGGGATAACGTGGATATTACGACATTGACAGGCAACAAGTGAAAAGGGACGAGACATTATTTAAAATGGGAATTTCTTTGAAATTAAAAATCTTTAGGAACTTTTTAGGATATTTTGAGTACACAACTGCAGGAAATATATCAAACTGTGCAAGTGATTTTTGGATACTATATTACAAAATTCTTACATATTGTAGCTTTAACAGCCACCCAGCTATGATTTTTCCAAGCAACATCTTTTATTAATCATGTAACAACATTCCAGTCCAATCACTGTCCCTAAACATAACCCTACCCAATTACATATCCCTACAATCAGAGGGAAATGATAGGTAAATAAGAAGCCCCTAACCCTTGTTAAAAGCCTAAGTGCGCTTCCTAAACGTCATTTCGGAGGATTTCTTCATTTAATCTTTCAATTTAAAACCGGAGCATATAAGCAGCCGCTCATCTTGTTCTGGTATCAGCTGTTTTTGCATCCCACCACCTCTCCAACATAATTTAGGCATCTTGCTACCAGACTCATCTTCCAAGCATTATTAGTCCCTAAGTCCCTATAATTTGCATTGCTCAGTAATAATATGGACAACAAAGTTGCTGAAGTTTACAAAGCACACTGGGAATTCCAATCATGTTTAGAGCACATGATAATTACATTGTTTACATTGTTGATAATTACATTGTAAGTGCACGTCAATTGTGTTTAGAATGGAACAGAGATGGAAAGCCTGCATCGATCAACAATTTTTTCCAAAATAACACCCCACCCATCTCATTTCAGCTTCCTACAGTAACATACCAGGAACGCAGCCACAGAACAGAACAATAGTGTTCATTGCAAAACAAATAACTCCCCTTTTGCTTCATTGGAGCAACAGTTACTCAGCTGTGTCGAATTACACACACATATTATCTAGTAAAAGTAAAACTAGGCGAAGCAATTAGTTCCAGCTTGCGCTTGAATGCAATGTTTGCATCATTAGTGCATTTTGCTACTTTTTAGTTTAAAAAGTACATAGGCCTACACCATGTATGGATACAGCTTATCTTCCCTCACCTTACGTTAGCTACTTTATTTTGTAAACTCAGATGTGTGACTGGCAGCCTGCGGGTTCAAGTATGTGAATCCTGAAATTTGAGCATGAGCATGCTTTCATTCTGTTCTATACAAGATCAAAGAAAGAGCTTGAAGAGCAACTCCAAGACCTGGAACCTGCCTACTGAATCTAGGATCAGATCTCCAGCCATAAAACACCCAAAATAATGATCTCATTCTTGATTAGGATCAAAGTCTCAGCGCTTCAGCTTCTTGAACCCCATAACAATAAATGAGGAAAACAGTAAGAGAAAAAGACCAAATAAATAAATAAATAATGGGAATAGAGAATATTCTAAGAATGGAGATAACCAAACGAAATTAAAGGCAACTTTCAATTAGAAGGTAATTATTTTACCACACAAGCTTAGCCTACATGAAACCCCCCACAGCAAATAAAACCCGTTAATTTAGACTTTAGGTTACCTGACATGTTTTACAGCGTGAGGACAAAATTAAACATAACCAGAAAGGCCTACTTTAATTGAGCATTTGCTTAATAAATGTAAACCAAATATGGTCATAACAAATATGCATTTCGGTGTTGATTTTTATTTCATTTTTTTAAACCCCATAAATCCAGAAGGAAGATCAGGTTGTTTGCCCTCAGGGCCTGGTAGGTTTTCTAGCCAGACTGGTAGTTATCCAGGTGATACCACTTAAGAAACTAGGCTAGTTATTTAACAATCTGTGTTAGGCTTAGGCTACTTGGCTATTTCATTTTAAACAACATTATATAGTCAGTGACAGTCACCTACAAAGTTTTGAAACTCACTATGTTTTTTTACACAGAAGCGGTCTTGACCAATTTTGAAAGTGAATGTGAATGAGAGAAAATGATTTTTCCAAAGTCCGTTTGCTTTAGTCTGACGATGACAGAAAATTCCACTCTGAATGAAAAGATGATCACACAATAATTTAAAAAGTCGAACGTCTCCTGTCATCTCTGTGCTGAACACGACCGAAACCTGCGTGTGGAAACTTGTTCGTGTTTCATTCTTGTACGTCTGTAGCCTATGTCTGATATTCTACTGCGAGTGTTTCAGAGACCAGCACCTACGAAGCCCCAAAAAGTCTGTCACGACCACGATGCAACGATTAATGTCAATTTTCTTATAGTACTTCTATCATGCAATGCGACATATGTAGCCTACACATTTTATGTTTTCCCCCTTATCTCCTTACTTCCATAGGATAGCCTATTCCATATGAAAACCATTGTAACCAGACGAAACGGTTGATTTGTGTGACGTACCTGGGATAGATCGTCATGAAGCAGTGTCGTGTGTGTTTCACGGACGGTATTTCCTCCGGAGCTCCACTCGTTGCAGAAGCGCTCGTACTGAAATGAGGAAACGCTCGTGTTGACCATGTTAGTGCAGTGCCCGAAATGTGGCAAGCCATATTAACACTATTCTTCTACATTATACCGTCTGTTTTTATGATGCTGATTTGTTATAGTAGCCTACTGACTTAAATCAATTTCTAGTAGCTAAGCAATATGACTCTTTTTAACATCAGTGTTAGGCTGTTCGTTAGATTTTCATTTGATAGCAAATACTTATTCCAGTAGTGAGTAGCCTACTAATGCGTCTAGTGGCTGTAGCAATGCACACACGAAGGAGATGGTAATATACAGTAGATATAAAGTATTTTAATTAAACGACAAACTCAGACTCAGAGGGTACACTGCCACGTTCACACAAACAAAAAACGACAAGGACTATACAATATAATGTGGACACTAACTGAACAGTTGACAAGACTAAAAGTGACTAATGAGGAGTACTAGGCCTACAGACAAGACAGAAACTGAACTAAACTATAGCCATGTGACAGGTAGAGCTATACATCAGTTAACAACCAATCACATTCAACTATATTTTGACTGTACCTTTCAGTTATTTCATATTTAATAACTATTCGTTGTAGTAGTTATTTACCCTTTAATTGTAAGAAATGTTGGTGCAGCTGGGAAAGATACAAGTGTCATAGATACCAGTAGGCTACTGTATTCAATAAAAAGGTAAAGCTGGAATAAATTATCGTAAGTTGAAGAGTAACATGTAACCAAGTTGTAGTAATTAATAACATATTAGTAAAAGTGGAATGTGTATCAGAAATATAATTGGAAGTAGGGTTCATTGACCGCTCACTTCCAAAGGGGCGTCACCAACGGACGTCGCTCAAATGCCTCTGGGCGCAATTGGATAGACCTTAAAACCAATCAGATCGATCTTCGTCTTGTAAAGCCCGCCTCAACGTTTGTGATTGGTGACTCGATTTGGAAAGATTGGAAATGAGCTTGAATGGGCTCTTCGCCAGACTAACTTGCAGAGCAAATCTAAATCTGCCGGAAGTTCGTCTGGGTTTTCCCAGGCTATAAAACACCATTAGCCAACATCACAATGTAACATAACATGTCTCTATTTTACATGACATTTAAATTCAACATCACTGAGACAAAAGGCAGCAGGCATCATGCAGATAACTATTTTTAAAACAGTTCTGACCAAGTCCAACTAAAATCCAACAAAATAAATAATGAACAAATAAAATATAAACCAACATGAATTTAGATCATTGACAGTCTTATAAGATTATATTAAACAAAAAAAGTTCTTTTTTTTTTTTTTTTTAGAAAGGATGTGATTTAAAACAACCAGCAGGCAACAAGTTGATCAATTCTGTAAAATTTAAAATTTAATTTACCAAATTTTCCATTTGTTTTCTGACAGGGAACACAGGGAACGAATCACAGCTCCACATTTTGATCGACAGCCGTCACAACCTACTAGTGACTGTGCTTACTCCTTTGCTTTCAACCATTGGGTAGGATTTTAAAAACGGCTATTGTAGCCTATTTGTAGCCTAGTTTAAAGCGGGACGGGTGGTCACCCTAGTTGGAAGTGAATTGTTGATATCTGAACCACGGATGCCCATAGAATTTACAGACATTCACTAGTAACAATTAAATAGTTAGGCTACCTGTCACCACTGAGAGAGCGACTAAATCACTTACTAAAATTAACTTTTTAATATGGGAATACTAACATCTACAAACAAGTACTGCCTGAATAGTTACTAAATTCAACAATATATTAGTTAGTTGCCATTGAATTACTTAATAGGGGGGGGGGGGGGGGGGGGGGGGCAGAGTCACTGTCGAGCCCTCTTGAGGTGTCGTGGGCTAGTCGACGAAACACTGAGGACAGAAGGTGCCCACTTGAAGACCCTAGAGATGTTCCCTACTCCGCTCAATCCAGAGGGTTGTTATGGGGGGACCGCACTGTGGTTGCAGCCGTTGTGTGTGCTGACGCGCAAATACACTACAGCTATTAACACCAGACAGAAGGAGATTCACGTCACCAGATGGAAAGAAGCGTAAATGGATGGAGAAGCATAGGTTTCTGTAAAGCTACGTCTTAGTTGGTGCTTATCTTGGCAAAAGCCGAGTACAAATCAGCATGAAGTTTTAACATCTACTCTCGTGTAATGGAAATCATATTAAATCAATCGATCAATAGTAGTAGCCTACATACTCACTACTAGTTTTCAAGACTAACGCCGCCTTCACACTGGCAGATGAAATCAGCTCCGATACGGCTCCGAAACGACCGGAAGTCATTCATTTCCTATGGAGATTCGCAGACCGCATGCGAATGGGTCCGAAACAGGTCCGAATGAGTGCGGTGCGAAGAAAATCGTGTCAGTTGGTCCGGATGCGTTCAAAAATTTAACTCTTGCGAAAAGCTACGGACAGTTCCTATCCGACAATTCCAGCGGAAGTTAGCGTTGCTATGGTACTGATAAACAAATCTGAATTAATTTCTAAGTTTCTGCATGTTTCAAGTCTTGAGACAGGTTTGTGTTGCCTAACTTTGATATCTTCAGCATAGTTTGCAGCGCAGGCTGCAATATTAGTATTACATGTTTTGTCTGGGAACGCATATTTGACAGTGAGTTGACAGTATAGTATTATCTTGAGTTAAATGCATACTGTTAAATTTATGTTCATTAACAAGAACAGTAACATCTGTTAGTAAAAAAAAATTGTTCTACTCGCTTCCGACGCTTTTCAACGGTATAGTACGACGTCCGCTGGGGGAACTGATTTCAACTGCCAGTGTGAAGGCGGCGTAAATGTTAAAACAGCTTGCCACATCACACCTCAAATGAAGAACAGGGGGTGGATGTGTATCATAGGTAACTCCAGCTCCATTAAACATCTGGAATTTACGGTTGATAGATTGAGGCTGAATGATTCATTTATGCAGCAGAACAAAAATAGACTCATTTGAAACAAGTCAGAAAAATAGGAACAAGTCAGACAATTATCGGAACATTAGTTAATAAGGCGATCGTAATATTTCAGGCAAGAATTAGAGCTAGTGGACTAAGCTATGACTGGAGTCTGGACATCTGTTCTTATTTAACCAACGCGATTTTGAAACAGACGTTTTGAATCAGATCGAACGCATTGAAAGATGGAATAATGTGAATCACAATCGCATAAAATAAATCAGCTGTATATAATTTGGTATGCATGACTTATTGTTATTGTTTATTGTCGAGTGCAACGAGTGACAGCCAATGTTCATTCCTGTCTCGTGCCGAGTGGGCCATCTAGTGGAGGTAACCTGTAACTGTAAAATAAAATAAATAAAAACACACAAACAGAGAAATATTGTTATATGAAAATTATTTTCAGAATTAATAAAAACTAAATGATATATGATTTCACGGTTACACTTTACAATAAGGTTCTTATTGTATAAGTAAATGTAAATTAGTAAGTAAATAAGTAAATGTATTAGTAAATGTATTAACTAACATAACAATGAGCAATACATTTGTTACAGGAGGCTATTTAATCTTTTTAAAATTTGAGCCAATAAAAATACAACTGTTCATTGTTTGTAAATGTTGAAATTAATATTAACTAAGATTAATAAATGCTAAAGTAGTATTGTTCATTCTTAGTTCATGTTAACTAAGGTAGTTAGCCTGACTAATGAACCTTATTGTAAAGTGTTACCGATTTCACTAAAATAATATAAGCTTAAATTAAATAGGGCTACAGAAAAAATAGAGAAAGAAAATGTCAATGACTCATTATGTATCGCAATACATAAAGAAATTTGGCTTTTCTGTAAAATTTAAAGAAAAGCTTGTGGGTGATGGGCACATCTACCATTGGTATATGTCTTTTGTCTTCTTTGTCTTCCTCACCTCTCTTGTTCTGTTCATTGAGGTCGTTCATCCTGTGTGGTGAGCAAGTCACGGCGTCACGTGACTCCTCAACTGCCTCTTCTCACTCTCTCTCTCTCTCTCTCTCTCTCTCTCTCTCTCTCTCTCTCTCTCTCTCTCTCTCTCTCTCTCTCTCTCTCTCTCTCTCACCCTAACAAGACACTCACTGTGCTTAAACATAAACAAACGTGCACATATATACAGATTGACAGATTTTGTTTTGAATATGGAAGAGAGTTTTAAACAAGACGAGTTAGTGTTTTATTGACAGATATTCATCAACCTAAAAAATCTACAGGACCCCCATAAAACTGAACTGGGTATTATGATAAAATGAGTAGTTTTAAGAGGAGCTCATCATTTTTGCAAGTTATATTAATACATATCTTTTCAAAGAATTGGTTTGGTTCTGAATAATTTGGTAATTATGTGCTGGTAGTTCAAATGATAAAAAAAATAAAAATAAATTGTGGCATATTGCATGCATGGCAGCTTTTTGAAAATCAATGTAATTTTGTCCGGTTGTTTATTTGAGCTTTATTACATCAGCTGGATATTTCACAAGGAGTTTGAAATTGAAATCTGCACGCAATCACAAGCAGTTGCAGTTTACCATTGGTTATGTGCTTGTGACCTTTTATTTGCCGCTTTGTTTCTCTCTGTCACACACATGCATTTAAACAGGATGAGGCAGAAACACCCAAGATCTGATAGGAAGAGGTAACATTTTACACACTGCGCTTCAGCATGGACTTTGACTACCAAAAAATTAAAGGTCAGCTATTTCTCACCAGCTTTTGAACTTACATACTCATTTTTTCAGCTAGAAATTGACTGTTTTACTAGCCTATAGAAATAACAAAATACAATCCTGATGGTTTTGAGATGTTGTGTTTACTTGCTTTCTCTGACGATACACTGAGGCTTTCTTTTAAAGCATTAAAATGTATATATATATATATATATATATATATATATATATGAATGCCAGAAACAACTGTTATTTTGTCAGGGTAAGGTAAGGTAAATATTCTTTTGGTTACACTTTATTTTAAGGTGTCTTTGTTACTTTTTACAATGTAATTATACATTTAAGTACTGAATATTATTAAGTAACTACATGTATAGGGTTAGGATTAGGGTTTGGTTTGGGGTTAGTTGCATGGAAATATCCATAATTTATTGTTATTACCAACTACATGTAACATATAGGTTTACGATCAGAATGAAGCTAAATGGTGCTCAGGCTGTGCTTATTCTATGTGTTAATATAGTTTATAGGGAATCTAGCATTAATAAATAATTGAGACAAACAAGCAGAATTGTCCTAGACTTTTTGTTGTCCAAAACATCAACACAAATCTACATAATAACCTACTCCTCAATATAGACTATTTCTCAGACAAATCAACTGATTCTGACTGTATGTCACATAGTCTTTCAACAGCATTAGTGTTACGGAGACTGTAATATTTGTAACATTACTACTTTTTTTATGTCTAAAAGTTCTACAGATATGCATGTTGATATGAAAACTTCTACAGATATGCATGTTGGTGACGTACTTGCAAAGAAAGTGACATTTCCGTTCAAAGGGTTATTTTGAGCCTGACTGTACTAGTGTGATTCTAACTACATCTCAACTCACACCGATATCTGATATTTAGATACTAATGTCTACAAGTTAATATAAAAAATCTGAATGTATTTACAGATAAATAGATTTTTAAGGAAATTCAAATCAGCGGGCAGCAGGCTGAAGGCGTTATTAAGATAATCAATTTAACAAATTCAATTTGTTTCATGTCCATCTTTTTTATTCACTGTTTTTAAATACTGTCTGCTTTAATGATCAAACTGCCCTTATTTTGTGTGAGAATGAGTACATTTATTGCTGTGCAGATGCTGAATCTCAACAGAGAGAAGAACGACTGAGCGCTTTTTCTGTCCATCGCCCAATACCAAAGCCCCGTCCAGCTGTAGCTCCAGAGAACAATCCCACCACCAAGAAACCTCCAGTAAAACCCCGGCGGAGCATAAAGGGTCGTCTCGCAGCACAACACGGGGCCGAGCAATTACACCAGGGCCAGCAGAAGGAAAATGAGGTGAAAAGCCCTGTTCCATGAAATACCTTTAAAAAGTCACAATATTGAATTGAAATAATGCTTAACATACTTAAACTACCCGCAGCCTGTAATATAGTACCTCTCATTTATATATTAATATACATTTTCTTAATGATTTTTAATACAACACTTCAACATCTCATATTTAAATGTATATGTATATATGTAATATGTATATATGTAATATATATATATGCATTTGAAAAAACATTTGAGGTTTGCAAAAACCTTCCAATGCCCTCAAAGATAAAATATGCATACGCTACAATTTCCTCAAAACAAGATGACTTCTGTCAGCGGTGCTGCTGCTCTGCATTATTTCTGAAGAGCCTTTTGAAGCAAAGAAATAGTAAATTGGTCAGTACAGCAACAACAAGGTCAAAACCGACGCTTTTAACTTTTAGGCCAAATATATTATATACAATATTTTAAGTAGTCCATGCGATGTTTAACGTCTATCGTGTGCAGTCGACGTGAACGTTTTCTTTAATCACAGAGCGATATGCCCTGTAAATATTATTTGCATATTACAACAATATTTGGGGACTTTTGAAGCCATATTACTTCAGTTTCATTTGAATTTTTGTAGCGCACTTTTTCATCTTTAGGTCTATTTACATCTCATGTTCCTCATGAGATTTTTAGTTTATATTTACACAGTACTATCTCTCTTAAAATAAAAGGTATATTGAACCTTAAAGGGTTCTGTCAGGATCTTCATAAATAGAACCTTTAGGGGTTCCCATCATTTGGTCATTTTATGGATTTAGTTTTAATTAGATAATTTAGTTTTAATTCACTTTTTATGTTACATTTTATGAATTAAAATTCACTAGAATGTTTTAAATAATCTGTTAAACGTAAAAGTATTATGCAATCATTTATGACATTTTTTAACCTTTATGAGTCAAGAACCCTAGGGTTCTATATATAGCTTTTAAAGCCTATTTTCTAAGAGTGTGGTATTAACTTTTGACAGTTTTCTTGTATAGCAAATGTACATGTGAAATGCTTCGACATTTAAATGATCTAAATGACATCACACTTGTATTCTCTCTGTTAAAGCCGACAGTGAAGCGAATGGACCCTGCTCTGGTTTTGGGACCTGTGGGGCCCCTGGAGGCCCTGACTTCATCTCTGCGAGCTCACACTCTGCTGTGGTTTGAAAGGACGCAGCTGCCTCGACTGCACACACCCGGACAGCCTCTCCCCTGCTGGCTCCATGGTTTCGCTACACGCAGGTTACACCAAAATTGAAATATTCTGTCAAAAACATTACAGAAAAAAAACAGGTGCACAAGCAAAGTTGCACACGTACAGGTGTGAAACCGTGTCAAACACATACTTTTGGGTTTACGTTTTCACACAATCTGTCTTTCTCACTCTCTCAGGGAAGCGGAGCAGCTGCTGGAGGATAAGCCGCAAGGCTGTTTCCTGTTGAGACTCAGCGAGTCAAAGATAGGCTTTGTGCTGTCTTACAGGTAGGCCTACTTTCACTCATACGGTTCGTTGCCTGATACGTATTTTGGACACTGAAAACCATTCTTAAAATGTCATTCTTAAGGCCAGTTCACACTAAAAATAGTAACTATATCAATAACTATATTACATAACATACCACATTCCCTATTAGAACAGTTATCAAAACTTTATAGTTGTAGGTTTTATAATTGTTCTTGGTGTGAATGGGCCTAAATAATGTGGATTTAAAATTAGTTAAATAAACATATAGTAAATATTGAGTAACTTACATTTTGGACAGTGTTGTCATTTACATTGTTCATTTTTGCTCTGTAATTAAAATGGTTCTAAACAAAGCCAAAAGCAGCATCAACCATTGTGCAACACTGATAACACATAGTGGTGGTTTGTTCTTTAATAAATCGGCATTGTTGAACGAATTGAGTACATAATTCAGTGACTCACTAATAAAATACTGACTTATTTTGGTCCTGTATGAATCAGTGTCGTAATAAATTGGTTGTGTAAATGATTCAACGACTCTCTAATAGAATAGTCACTTGGGGTGTTTTTAAAATGGAAGGCTGCATCCTATTGAGGCTGTGTCCTTCCTAGTCCAGTCCTTCAGAGGTGTGTAGACTAGTCTTTCTCAGGATTAAACGCTAGAATGAGTTAGTCTAGTAAGTGTGTATGGCTACGTCACACATGTTCCAGCCCCCACGGCATGAAAACACTATTAAAACTTAATTTTGGAAAAATACTTTATATTAAGAATCTTATATATTATCTGGCTTTCTATATGCAATACAGTGAATGACAACTATGTGATCTCCCATTGGCTTATATTATTGGCAGTTTAGTGTTAAGTGATTCATTTACACCAAAACAAAAGATAACACAAATGCCTTTATCTCCGAAAACATTTTTTTTTTTTTTTTTTTTTTTTGGCTGACGCTTTTATCCAAAGCGACTTACAATTGCTATATATGTCAGAGGTCGCACGCCTCTGGAGCAACTAGGGGTTAAGTGTCTTGCTCAGGGACACATTGGTGTCTCACAGTCGATTCGAACCCGGGTCTCTCACACCAAAGGCATGTGTCTTATCCACTGCGCCATCACCACCCATATTTTTGTCTTACCTTTCATAATGAACTTTGTGAATTGGAATGTGTGCAAAGGATTGTGGGTGGTTGAAGGACATGAAGGATACACTTGCTGCATCCTTCAAATTTAGAATGAAGAAAGTGAAACAAAGGCTGCCTTCCAAGGATCCTTCAAATAGACAACTGCAGTCAAGATATGCAGCCTTATTCGGACACAGCCTTCTGTTTGATAAGCACCATTGTTTTGTTCCTGCAAGAAATCAGTGAATGACAGTTCTCTGGCCTCCTACTTGGTGCTAATGTAAGCTGCAGAACAAAGTGTCACTTGTTGTGTACAACATATCAAGTGTCATCTGCTCACACTTCCCTTTTCTGAGTAATTTTTGGAATGGCAATAGGCTACTCTTTTCAATAATTTATCGTTTTATCATTTAAAAACAAAAAAATTCTTCAAATTGTATTTCTTGCATGAGAAGTGAGCTATCGTTCATTTTAAAAACACTACTAAGACATTTTGTTATCTAATGCAATGACATTTAAGGCCAATTCACACTGCAGACAGACGCGATCAACGGCAGAAAACACTTTGTTGTGTTTTGTCGGATCAGTTGGCGTTGGTCAGAGCTTGTTTTCACTGATTAAACATGTTAAATCACCGTTTGTGGAATGCCTGAGAAGTTGCAGACAGTAATCTGGTGATTGTCCGCGGTGGTCGGCGTCTGTTTGTGCTCTGTAAATCGGCCTTTAGGCTATACAGTGTGTTCAAATACATTTTGGTGTCATTGTATCCGTATGGAGTATTCGCAACATGTCTAATCTCAGTGACTCACTAACAAATTAATTAAATCTCCAGAGGAGAGGACAGATGTCGTCATTTTATCATTGAAGAGGAGGAGAGTGGAGCATCTGGTAGTGTATTTCTAATCGCTGGAGAAAACAGCCGTCATAAAAGCCTGGACAACCTAATCAGCTACTACACCCATAATCCCGTGGAACCCTTTAATGAGTTGTTGACTGTGCCTTGTATGCAGGTACACACTCTTTTATGATTTAATACATAGTGGGGGTAATTCTGTGATTTTACATTTTAATTTTCCCTGTAATCTCACTTCATATACTGTCTTTTTTGCTATCTAGCCTAGCGGTGGCTTTGAGGAAATTAATAGGTGGAAGGTGAAGGATAGGGAAGGAGAGAGTAATGGAAAAGAAACAGATCAAGAGGAGCTGACAAAACTGCCCATGGCCATCGGTCCAGCTGTTCTGATTCCATTACCCACAAACCCCTCCAATCAGATCACTTCTGCTACAGAAGAGTCTGTGCAGTATGCAGTAGTGAGAAAGCCACTAAAAAAGAGCTACTCGTTGCCAGAATGCAACTGTGGACCTAACACAGCGCCTCCTGGCTTAGAAGTGAGTAATTACTGACAATGAAAGCAAAATCTCAGACTTTTTCCCTCACATTTCTTGTAGCTACTGTATTAAACTCTGCAGAATGAATCAAAAGTTTAATTTTAAACATCATCATAAAATTGGGCTTATTTGTCAATTCAGCAACCTGTTTTATAGCAAATAACCTTACACACGGCCTAGTTATACCCTAGTAACCAACCAAAACACCATAGAGATAACATAACAACAAACCTACTCAGTACCTTATCAAACACACGCAACCGCCCTGGCAACCACAAAGAACACCCACCATCATGGTGGCGAGTTTTGCATGACCAATAGAGCTGGATAAAAAGATGTGCGACCTTCATTTGAACCAACAAGGCTATAATTAATGTTTTATATAAAATGTATATTTTGCAAAACATGTATTACTCAAAAACTGCAAGAAAATCAAAGCCAAAAATGTGAACAAGTTGTGTTCTAAATTTTAAGTTGAAAAATTAGATTTACGATTTTGTTTGGGCGCAGTACCAAACTTTTTCACAAAATGACAACCAAGCTCCATTACTGACCATTTAAAGGGGCCTCCATTTCCATATGATTTGAGGTATAATTTTTATACAATTTATGAAGTAGACATCCTTTTCAGAAGTAGACTAGTATAGGCAGTTTGGCAGAATTTTATTTGAATTCAACCTCAAACAAACACATAAGACACGCACGTACGTGCGTTTTAGCTCCCTGCATGCCACATCACAAATGGAGAATTTTTTTTCTTTATATATAAAACATTTTCAGATCTTTTTCACAAAAATTGAATGGATGTCAACTCTGAACTCTTGGCATGAAAACAAACTAAGGATTCTAACAATCTTTCATGATTTTCACGTAGGCCTACATCATCTCTATTTCAAAATAAAGGTCTGAACACGCGCCTTATGACTATGAAAATATTCTTGTAGCAAATTGATAAATTACTCCTCCTAATTTATTTTGAAAACCAGTCACCAAATATGAAAACTAGAGATTGTAAGCTTTCAAATGATAGCCTATATAGTTAGTCAAGTATTAATGTTTTTACCAAGATAGGCTTATCATATAATGCAATATATAATTAAATATTTAATTGCAAACCTCCCACCGGTGGGATAGTGACAGTGAACGCTTTAAAATGCTATATATAAGTTACCTACTCACATTTTCTAGTTAAGAAGTAGCTGTTGGACAAAGTTTCTATTGTCCTGTGCCATCTTCTCATTATTAAAATTGACTCTTTAGTGCTATGTGCTCACAAAGCTTGACTAACAGAGGAAGAGTTTAATGGTGGGTTGTGCTTATGACTTTTTCCATTTTGTAACTTTTAAAAGCGTTTAATGGGAAAGTTATTATATCATACACTAACAGATCTCACAATTTATTTGCCCTCTGCTAGAATGGCAGTTTTGAGCTTGCTGAAAGACCCTCAGATGATCAAGCTCCTCCTGTGGATGCCCCATATGCCCGAGTTAACAAACCCCCCAAAGCAGCAGGCCTATCAGAAAAGACCCCCAACTTCAGTGCCCACCCTCACCCAGACCAACAGGGAGCGACAGCTGCTTTTACCTCTTCATCCATCCCAAGCTTTGACACAACAGCAGCAGACCATAAGTACTGGAAACTGGAGCCCATGCACACCTATGAGGAAACCCCACACATACGCAGCCGTCCTGAGGAGATTGACTGCTACGCCACGGGGTGGAGGAGGCAGGTGGAAGGAGATGTAGGTAAGAATTAGAAAAACAGGCATTAAAACTCACTCAAGACTTGCTAATATTAATCATTTCCTGTTACGTAGTTCATACTTAAAGAATGATTTGAATTGGTTTCAAAAGAACCACATACTCAATAGAGTCATCAGTGAAATAATATACAGTATATAAGCATATAAAAAGATATATAAAACATACTTATTTGGTACATTGCTGTTTTGATCCTTTCCACAGAGAACCTTCCAAATAATCATCTGTATTCAGAGGTGAACATTAAAGGCGCCGCTGTACCAAGACCCGGGCCAAGTCTTCCTCTTAGACCACCCCCAAGATCTCCTCATGGTCCTTTGCGACCAGAGATCACTGGGCAGGTAAAGTTATGTGCAATATTCTGTATAGTATATAGTGTTGTCTATTATAAAAAGGATCAAATTTATGATTTTTCCCGCAGAGTTTTGGTGTGTCCCCACCAATAGATCAGACCCAGCACTCTGGTTTCCATCATTCAGAGCAGCCACATCTGGATCAGTCCTCCAGCTCTATTTATGAGCAGATCCCACAGAGATCTACCAGCTCTAGACCATCTCTGCCCCCACCAATCCACAAACGCTGACCTCATGGTCAGTGGCGTGCAAAGACCTCCTCAGGGGCAGGGGCGGAAGGACCAGAAAAACAGTTCCTTGCTTTTCCTTTTTCTTTTTATCATTTATTTCATTGGCATTCTATGAAAAGATGTTGATACAATTAGAATGCATAACACATCAAACAAAAATAGGGAAATTATTATAATATTACTAAATATAATTTCCTTTACCAAACAAAACAGTGAGAATCAAGTAGGTAATTATGAGGAATTCATGTTTAGTTTTGTTGATGTTGTAAATTTTATGTGTGTATTATATGCATATAGTGTTAGCTATCATGAAATCAGTACCACTTTACAATAAGATTTCATCAGCTAAATTTATTAACATGAACTAATAATGAACTGAACGTCTACAGCATTTATTAATCTTAGTTCATATTAATTTCAGCATTTACTAAAACATTATTAAAACCAAAAGTTGTATTGTTAACATATGTTATTTCACAGTTAGCATTAACTAGAACAAACAATTAACAGGTGTATTATTATTAAGACTTACAAATACAATAACAAATGTGTCGCTCATGGTTAGTTCATGTTAGTTAATACATGAATAATAATAAACAAATGAACCTTATTGTAAAGTGTTACAATGAAATCAAAGATATAAATTCCTTACAATCAAGAGTTGGACATGGACTTAAGATTTCATTTCACTAGATGTATTTCCCTAAGCTAATAACACTTGTCTTGGATAAAAACGAATGACATTTTCAGACTCAGAATGCGGCTGAAATATACTTTTATTTTAGTTAAGCATAACTCGCATGCTGCCACAACTTTTACAGTAGCATGGTAGGATAAATGTAACTTTTCCATATCAGCATAACCGTTAACGTTACCTGCTGCTCCTGTAGTTTGAATACTACTACTCAGCCCACCACTTCATCTCCGCCAAAAAAAATTATATAATATTTTTTTCTATTATTATTGTAAGTGGCAATAGTGTATAAGTGTTGTTATCTATTATGCCATTTGATTATTATTTACAATTATCAGAGTGGGGCACAATACATTTTTGATACCAATTACCTTTAACCTTTATATACATTTATAACTTAAATATAACTGCAGGCTTGTGAATCCAGACCTCCCTGTGGAGGTTGTAGGAATGATCTGCAAACAGCAAGAGATTGATTATTTAAATTGATTCTTAGACTTTTTTAAATCTAGATTCAGTCACGTATTCGAAGATGTAATTACAAAGCAGATATTTTATTTTTAAATTAAACAATTCAGATTGCTTACTACTGTTTTTGTTTGTTTCTTATGAATTTAATTAGTCCTCTCTAGTCATTGTAATCAACACAGTGTTTGATAGCCTTTAATAGAAAGTGTTTAGTGTTTAATAGAATCTGTTGACCAATGACAAGACCAGAAATGCACTAATCATTGCATGAGAAAACCTTACAGAACACAGATGAAAGCATTTTTCAGCAAGTGACCAGACACACAACAACATCTCTGTAAAACCTTTATTTCCACAAACTAGCCCTACACTGACCATGAAGGGCTGTACAGTTCTGTTGAGCATCTGAGAAACATCAAAAATAAAACAAAACAATATAAGATGGTGCACCTGAGGCCGCCGTAGAATGGCCATTTTAATGTCCAAAGCAAATGTCAATGATCCTACTTTATGCTTCCGTCCCCAGATCTCTTTAACAAATTATCTGATGAAGACCAATTTCACTTAAAAACAGATTAAATCATTGACCATTTACCCCAATATGGGTAATTAAATGTATTCAAAAACAACATTTTAAGCCCACCATAATTCTCTCAACACCCCCCTCCCTCCACACTCAGACAATGATCCCTGATCTGTTTTTGTCCTGTAATTGATATCTCAGTTCTTTTTGCTCTTCGGTGAGTCGTACTTCCTCTTGCTGGAGTACCACAGGAGCAGAGGAATGCCAATGGAGGGAAGGGTCATGACACCAAAAGCTGCCCAGTCCAACTATTGGATAGAAAAATAGAAGAAAAAAAATTACACTTAAATATCACTACAGGACACATCGACAGCCACTTTACTCCATTTTCCATATTAAAGTATTGATGAGTTACTTACGTAATGTGGAGAAAAGCGTCTGTCAAACTCTCTCTGGGCGAGAATGCCTCCCTGGCCCGGAGCACTAGTGTAACCAACCTGGGAGATGTGAAGAATGAGACTTAGCTAACAACCAGTAACTAAAATACAATTTTAATACTGCAATCCTCTCATTCTCACTCTCTCCATTTATTAACATTTAATATAACGGTCTGGTGGACCTAATTTATTGTAATCAGAATAAAATCAATGGTCAGATTATTAAGGCAGAAAAATATTCAATGGTGTAAAAAAAAAGCCTCTCTGTCTTGAATAAGAATATGACTGAATAAGAAGATTGTGTATTAAGACACAATCAAGGCCATTTTTATATTATGGCTAATTGAGGCAGTGAAAAAAAAAACTTCCTCATGCTGGCTGTGTACATGGAAGATATCGGAGGACTCCACTTACCACAACCTGTCCACCTTCTTGCGCTAGGTAACTAACTGAAGCAGAGGTGAAGTTGAAGTATCCAGCTTTCAGTGGCCGCAGAACCACTGTGTGAGAAACATTACTGGCACTGTAGAGAGAAAGAGTTAAGGAACATAATCTACGAAAGAGCAAAAGTAAATAAAGCATACTGACAGTCTGTGACAGTTCTGATGATGTTAAGTGCTATCAGTAAATACATAAATGATTGTTTAAAGGTTTAATGGATTACTAACAGTGTAAAGTACTCAGAATGCAACTAACTATCTTTATACTAAGATTATATACAAGCATTTATCATATTAAACTTTTACAGATATACACAGAATGTGTGTATTATATACAGTGAGGGAAATAATTAATTGATCTCCTGCTGATTTTGTAAGTTTGCCCACTTACAAAGAAATTAAGGGTCTATAATTTTTATGGTAGGGTTCTTTTAACGGATAGAGACAGAATATCAACCAAAAAATACAGAAAAAACACATTCTATATAGAATATAAATTGATTTGTGAGTGAAATAATTATTTGATCCCCAAGTAAAACATAATTTAGTACTTGGAGAAACCCTTGTTGGCAAGCACAGAGGTAAGACGTTTCTTGTAGTTGCTCATTAAGTTTTCACACATCTCAGGAGGGATTTTGGGTCAATTTCTCTTTACAGATCCGCTCTAAATCCTTAACATTTCTTGGCTGTCGCTTGGCAACTTTCTACTCCCTCCACAGATTTTCTATAGGATTAAGGCGTTCCAAGACATTAATGTGCTTCTTCTTGAGGCACTCCTTTGTTGCCTTGGCGTTATGTTTTGGGTCATTGTCATGCTGGAAGTCCCATCCACGACCTATCTTCAGTTTTCTGGCTGAAGGATGGAGCTTCTCGTCCAAGATTTGACAGTACATGTCCCAGTCCATCAGCCCCTCAATGCAGTGAAGTTGTCCTGTTCCCTTAGCAAAGAAGCAGTCCCAGAGCATGTTTCCACCTCCGTGCTTGACCGCAGGGATGATGTTCTTGGAGTCATAGTGAGCATTTCTCTTCCTCCAAAAATGACGAGTTGAGATGGTGCCAAAGAGCTCAATTTTGGTCTCCTCTGACCACCGCACTTCCTCCCAACCCTTTTCTGAATCATTAGATGTTCACTGGCAAACTTCAGACGGGCCTGAAAATGTGCCTTGTTGAGCAGGGGGACCTTGCAGGTACCGCAGGATTTCAATCAATTGCGGTGTAGTTACCAATTGTTTGCTTGGTGACTGTGATCCTAACTGCCTTGAGATCATTAACAAGCTCCACCCGTGTAGTTCTGGGCTGAACCCTCACCTTTCTCATGATCATCCTTACCCCATGAGGCCAGATCTTGCATGGAGCTCCAGACAGAGGGCGATTGATGGTTATTTTGTATTTCTTCCATTTCCGAATAATGGCACCAACAAAAGTCTCCTTCTCACCAAGCTTCTTGCTGATGATCGTGTAGCCCATTCTAGACTTGTGTAGGTCTCTGATGTCCTTTGACAGCTCTTTGGTCTTGCCTATGGTGGTGGAGAGGATGGAATGGAAGATACAGATTATGTGGACAGGTTTCTTTTATACACATTACGAGCTGACATTAGGAGTACTTTCTTAAAGTGACAGGACTTATCGGTGTTCCAAATGGGCACATAGATCTGTGGGAGGCAGAATTCTTGCTGGTTGGTAGGGGATCAAATACTTATTTCACTCTATGAAATGTCTGTCTCTATCCATTAAAATAAACCTACCATACAATTGACCCTTCGCAGGGAGCTTGATTGACAGGCGATCTGACCAATCATACTTCGCCATCCGCCATTTTGTCCGACAAAGCAGTCAGGAGAGTTAGTAGATTAACATGGGAGGATTTGAACTAGAAAAACTGAATATACTGACGACTTTCCGGGGTTAAAACAACATTCCTTATGTTCATTCATGTTTATTTGATGCTATAAATGAACTAGAAGGAAGTCATGATCGGTTCACGAGCGGCTTTAACTGAGGCTCTACAGGGATCTGTCATGACACATTAAAGAGCCACAAAACGGTATTTATGGTTTAAATTTCTTTTTAAAAATGACCAAAATTTGAAAGGTGAGACTTTGTTTAATATCAAAAGTAAATGAAAAGTAACCTGGTCTGTCCTGTCTGTCAGCGTATTGTCAGTCTTTTCTCTGATCCGCGATGTATTTTTCACTGCGTGAGAACATGGTGTGTGCGTGAAAGCGGTGTAGCTTGTCGGACATAGCGACAGTAACTAAGGGGGGCGGGTCTTTGCGAAGGGTAAATTATAGACCCATCATTTCTTTGTAAGCAGGCAAACTTACAAAATCAGCAGGGGATCAAATAATAATTTGCCCAACTGTATGTATGTATGCATGTATGTATATATATATATATGTGTGTGTGTGAAAAGTTTAAAAGTTGATTTTAGGAGGAGGATACGGAGCAATTCGATCCCATTTCACATTCAGCATTCCTGAGACAATGCCAAAATCTTCAGGGGGGAAAGAGTCATCTGACAACTCAACCTCCAAGGCAGCACTACGCAAAAGAATAACACATTTAACACAATAACAAACTAGATTATAAATCATTCCATTAGCCATCACAATCTGTTGAAAATTATGTGCTTAACTTCTGAGAGAAACAGGACAATACCTGGTGCCCACATTGTAGATGCTGTACTGCAGGGTAAGGTCTCGTCCTTCTACAGCGTATCGGTTCAACAGGGACTTGGAGGCCAAAAGACGAGCCCCTTCTTCCCCTGCCACCAGACTCACCGCAGCAACCAGGGCAAATATACACAGCAGCCTCATCTGTGGGGGGAAATGGAATATTTCTTATACAAGGATAATCAACATTAGGAGTTGCATTAGTTGAGTAACATTTAAAGTTGTTGCTTAAAAAGACAACAAAAATGCCATCACTAGTGCGAAATACTACATCTGTGTGAAGCGGTGAATAGAGAAACAGTTAATTTAGAAGAATGAAGTCAATTGATAAAACATCGATTTATATTCAGTCTTACAGTTGGTTGATATAGTGCAATCTATGAGAGGCAGCATCAGCATGCAAGAACGATGAATGAAATTTCCAAATAAAAGGCACATATTGTCAAATATCGGGTGCATAATACAGAGACGTGTTCTTAAATATAATACATCTTTTAAAATTGACATTTAATATTGTTAAAATAAAGACAGTTTTGTTTGCTTACGTGTACAACACCAGTCACACACACAACCCCTACAAACTACTGAATTTCAGCGTCATTACAGTATTGAACGCAGCTAATTGTATCTAATGCACTAGAATAAAACTATTAAACAAACAAATTAAATTAGTGAAATGATGAAAATCTTAATCATTTAAACAAGGTGACAAACTGTGATTACGTGTACTTCGCATTCGCCTTACGTATTATACAGGCAACGTCTAACGTTACTGTTTACTTATATAACGTTACAAATACAATCACAGACCAACGCGTTTTCACAAGTCTTCTCAGCATAAACATTTATTTTTTTTAAATATAAAATTTAGCAGCCACTTTACCTTCGTCCGCTGGTTTGAGCCTCAAAATTACGAAGACAGTTCAACGCACGCGCAGATGATTTTAGTCTTCCGCTAGCATGACGTGTCCACTGTGTGTACGGATACACGCTGAATCCCACAGCGACGCCTATTGCTTCGGGTGGATCTTTGTTTTAAAATAATTACTTGACCATAGATGGCAGCAAAAAATTGTTATAGACAGCAACAACAAAGACGATTTTTTGGTTAATAACATTCTTATTCTGGTAAAATATTATATACACAAATCTAAATATCTGAAAGTGAAACCTAAGTTCTGTGTATCACAATGAGTTTCTTTCATATACAAATGCCCTTAAAATGACAAAAAGTAAAAATGGCAAAACAAAACTTTTTGCTACAAAAGAAGAATATGACTTGAAAAGTAAACCCTAGCCACCACCCCCCTTCTTTTTTATTTGAATTAATTATTTAATTATTTAATTTTATTTTTTCTTCTTTTCTGTAGTGCACTTTTGCCCATCCTCCTACATGTCCTACTGTTTGTTGCCATGCTGTTTGTACACAACATTGTTTAAAAAAACATAGCAGCAAAAAAAAAAAAAATTTATATATATAATCATAAAAAAATTATACTAATATTAGGTTAATACTTAAATCGTAATAAAGTAAAAGGGGAAAAATAAAGGGAAACATCTGTATAAAGAAATATAAAGGTATAAAAGGTATTTGCATTTTAACTGTTTGTACATACAGTAGATACATTTGTGTGAACACCATTACAAAATAAAATTATAGGCCTATAAAAAAGGAGTAATTAACATGGGTAAAGACATATACCCTAAAACTAAATAAATTAACATGTAAGTAAAGAGACATTCTATTAAGTGTTCTCAAACAAACAATTCACCAAAATCTGCATATTAAGGAAACATCCAAACATAGATCGAAACAACAAGTAACATTTCCTTCCAACCAGACTTAACAATTGTTAAAAATGTTTAATACATTTTCAGAATTATATACATGTCTATTTGTCAATTTTGTATATAATTAGGCTTCTGCCCCCAGTGAAGTCATCAGCACTTTCCTGGCGTCTTCTGCTATTTCTTCAGAGATTGTTTCAGTAGGCTACTCTGTGGACAGTCAAAAAAGACAGTGGTGCTCCAACCACAGAGTTTATATTATTTGCATAATTACACACTCAAGTGTCATTTGTTTTATGAACACTGATTCACCACCCAACAATTTAGTAACTGAACTTTGATTTATCCCTTGATGAAGAGATGACTTCATCAAACTCTTAATTTCTGCTACGGTTTTCTCAAATCTTTCACAGAGCTTCTGAAATGTAGGGATTGTCCAGGCCAAAAGCACTGCAGTGTGAATTCAGGTTGATCGGGACACTTTTTCCCAGTCATCTCAATGGCAAAAAGTGTCCCACTCAACCTGAATTCATTTAGC
Source organism: Siphateles boraxobius (assembly GCF_051911475.1). Taxonomy (NCBI): domain Eukaryota; kingdom Metazoa; phylum Chordata; class Actinopteri; order Cypriniformes; family Leuciscidae; genus Siphateles; species Siphateles boraxobius. Next base: position 8,133,632 of record NW_027508953.1, read on the forward strand.
TCAAGGATTATGATAAAACAATCCTCAGCAATCCACAAATCAGGAAGAGCAAATGTAGCCAAGAAAGAAAGAAAGAAGGCTATTCTATTCAAACGTTTTCCGCAGCTAGGGCTTTCTTGTTTTTCTCATTAATCTCAAGGGTAATATTAAGCAATACCAACATCAGCACATGTCTCTAAATGCTGTGGAAACTCTTTCTCCATCCTCTCCTATAGTTGATTTTAACCGACCTTTCTCAGACATATAAAGAAAGATACATAATAACATGATTATGATTATTATTACACAAGCAAATGTGCTTTACAGAATTTTCAGAATTTTAAAAAAAGAGCATACAATATGGAAAGTGGAATTGTCATGTACAAACCATTTTCACAATGCTTTCGAATGATATCCAGTGATGATATCTTTTTCTGGTCAAAGTTCTTCTACCTCTTCTCAGGAGTAATACAAAAGTAAATCTTGGAACGAACAAAATAAAACTTTTTCCTCGTGTTCTTGATCTCTTTGGCCAGCTGAGTGTGGCATTCTCTGAACCGATCTGAAGCAATGATGATGAAAAAATCGTAGCGTTCAAACTGAACCAGTTTAAGATACTCGTCAGCTTTGAAGTTTGGTGTTCCAATTCCAGGAAGATCCCACACTTTCACATTTTTGTATCTAGGGTGAAGGTAAACTTCAGGCTCCATAGTGGTTTCTACATGGGCCAGTTTCAGCAGAGCCTTCTTCTTGATCTCCTAAACCTCTGAATGCATTGACAAACGTGGACTTTCCAGAACCTGACTCTCCCGTCACACCAATTTGAACTCAACAAAGTCTTGCTCTTCAAGGTAATCCTTCACTGTATTAATGGCTGATTGTAGATCTTGAATATGGATTCTTTAAATTTATCCAAGTCTTCCTGTGCTATTGCAAAGTCCTCATCAGAAAAAATATAATTGTACAAAATGCAGCAATAGTAAACTGCTTTAAAATTGATAGCGATAAAGTGAATAAATCAAAACAACCGAATTTAACACCTTTTTAGCTCTATTCTAAAGAGCAAGTGGGGCAGATTCTGGTTCTTTTCCCACCTTAATCATGACCTTTATCAGACAAATGTTTTGAAGATCATTATGACATACCGTATATAGGCTATACAACAGAAGTTTGTAGATTTAACAATTTTCACTCATCGCACCGATAGAAAATGAACAGATGTTATTTCTTTAACTGCTTCAAAACGCATGTGAAATATAGCACGGCGAAAATCATTTTTTTAGGCCTATTATATGATTAACACCAAGAACAGCTACATTTTTTTAGTTTATTTTTATTAACTGTATATGAAAAAAAATGAGGATTTTTTTTTTTACTTCTGAACAAACAACACGTCAAAATGGCAGGGAAAGCTTTTGATTGTGCAGATGTAAACTTTGCGATCAATCAGAAAGTAAACAGCATGAAGTGACCTATAGCCTACTAGCTACTTTATATTTTATAGTTAAAATTGTATACAATTATAAATTGCTATTTATAATTGTATAAAACTAATTATATAATTAGTTTTTATTCTAATAAAAACTAACTACGTTTTTATTCTAATAAAAATTGGGGGGGGTTGTGTTGACGTGCAGGCAGGTGAGCCTGCGAAATGATTCTGGTTCAGAGAGAGAAGCGATAGGATGTGTGTTTGGACGAACGACTGAAAACTCTGAAATTATCGTACATTATGGGATTTTTTTCATTATTGATCGTACATCGTACAGAGGTCAAAATTATCGTACAAATACGATAATTATCGTACATCTGGCAACACTGTGCGGGATACATGTGGAAGTGTGGAAAAGACTACGAGACGCTTGGTCCCCTGCAGGTCTCCAAGATTATGGCTGCTCTCGCTAAAAAAGAGGAAGCCGATCTGATTATTCTGGGTAAACAGGCTATAGATGACGACTGCAATCAAACTGGACAAATGACGGCAGCCCTGTTGGACTGGCCGCAGGGAACATTTGCATCTGAGTTGACCTTAGGAGGCAAGTTGAAGGTGGTGAGAGAAATTGATGGTGGATTGGAGACCATTACGATAAATATGCCAGCCGTGGTGACCGTTGACCTCCGTCTCAACACTCCCAGATACGCCACGCTGCCCGACCTCACGAAAGCGAAGAAAAAGAAGATTGCAAATGTGAAGCCTGCAGACCTGGGAGTGGATGTGAGCTCAAGGTTGGAGATGCTCAAGGTGAATCTAGATGAACTAGCAGGAGTGAAAGTGGAGACTGTTGAGGATCTGGTAGGGAAACTGAAAGAGGCTAGGAATATAGAGGAAATACAGTAATAATACTGTAAACATTTTACAGTAAATTACTGGCATCCTGCTGCCAGTAAGTTACTGTAAAATTTACAGCAATCTCTTTACAGTGTAGATGCAGGAGGTGCAGTGCAGACTAACACTGGAGGTCTTTTATAACTGGTGATGGAGCAAACTACTGTTGATCAAACTTTGAGGCCAGTAAAGTCTGCATCGACCCCGTCACAAATCCAGACCAGACCAATGTGGTTTATATCTGTGTTTTCGACTCTTATGTTCTTGTGAATGCTGAGAGACACCGATCCATTAACTCCCATCCGTCCCAGCAGGGCTCAACAGTTCTTCTGTGAACCTTAAGAAAGAGGACATCAAAATAGGAAACACTTTTGAGTGCACTAAAAAAGCCATTATATTTGTTCTATTGATAAGTTTGTTCAGTCAGCTGATAAAGTCAGCTGATAAAAATAAAAATTATTATACTAATTATATAATTTATAATATTTGTTCTATTTGTTTATAAAACAGTGTGACAAGACAGTGTGTGCACTGTTTCAGCATGCAAATTAAACATTAGCAAGTTTCTCTCTTTTATCTTGGGCTTATGACCAAAACAACTATTTCATTACCCGCCTTTCACCTATACAGATTTAGCTTTATGGTTGCTTGGATACAAATCTAAAAACACAATTTGAACTAGCTGAATCCAGTTTAAACTTGCAGAGAGATCTGGTATCAAACCTGTTTAGAACTGTACAGTCAAACAATGTTCTTTTCAGTTATGCAATATTACTGGAATATATATAAAGGGGTATTCTAGCCCAGCGGGCACCATGATATCAATTTGACATCAAAAGTTAATCAAGACTTGATCAAGATACTGCATATCCTTTTAAGGTCAGTTTGAAAGGCAATGTCTTCCAGTGGTAATTAGTGTGAAAAGAGAAAGTTAATACCCACACTGAAATTGGTTTATGTATGCAGGTCTATATGTCAATACGTCAATTTGAATTTCATATTTGACCTGGTTTTTGATGTTGATTTTGACATAAATTTGATGTCTTTTCAACATAAATTGCCCACTGGGCTGGAAACAATAAAACAGAAAACTAAGAAGAAATATATGAACATCACAATTTAATGTGTATTTCCCTCATATGATTATGTAGTATCCACAATATATAGTTTTCACTAATTAACAGGATAGACATTCTACAATGTAATCAAATGATGAATTGCTATGACAGCTAAGGAGCAAACACAAACATAAAACAAAGGAAACAGGAAACAAAGATGAGCAAACTATGTACTTTCCGAAAGAATGAACTTGTAAGTATGCAGAATATTACATGCTTTGCAACCACTGGTTAAATATGCGGTTATGTTATATCTGTCTAATTACACTTCAGTCTCCAGTAAAGCCATTAGCACATTCCTGGCATCTTCTGCTATGTCATTCAGAGCTCTCTTCAGCATTGTTGATACAGCCCAATAGGACATTGCTCCTGCCGCTACAGAGCCTAAAAGGGGCACAAACCTAACAACTGACTCAACAGCATCTTCTGTTACCAGAAAGGATGCATCTCTTAGTATGGATAAGATTGAACCTGTACATATTCCTTTATGCCAAACTGACTTCATCAGACTCTCTATAGTCTCTATACTCTTTCCAGACCTTTCACAGAGCTTCTCCAAAGATTGCTTATCAAGACCAAAGACGTTGCAGTACTTCTCTATCTCAATTGCTATGATGGCTAAATCCACAGCAATGGAAAGACCAGGTACAGGAATTGCAGCCATACAAGCAGACAGAAAGGCTGCACTTGCAATGTTTTCCTCCAGAGCTTTCTTCTTTTTCTCATTAATATCGTGTGTGATATTTGGCACAGCCAACATAAGCACACGTCTCTTATGCTGTGGAAGCTCTTTCTCCATCCTCTCCTGCAGTTGATTTAAATCATACTTGCCGAGCTCCCAACCAGAGATCAGGAACACGACAGGATCCTCTATACCGATCTTTCCCAGACCTGTAAAAATAAAATAAAGGTTTTATGAGTGATGTATTCATAATCAAAGGATTATTGTATTATTCATGAACAATATTTATCATTGATTATGATCATGCATGTTAATATCAGTTTTATCAAAGATATATCCACAAGAAAGCATAATGTTAATGACAACCTGAAAACATTTTATAGCTCTGTTTGCGAAACATTGCCATATCATTAACTAAATAAACTAACCGTTTTCACAGTCCTTCCGTATGGTATCCACTGTCTTTTTATGGTCAAAGTTTTTCTTTCTCTTTTCAGCCTCAATGCTTAAGTCCATTTTGGAACGAATAAAATAAAACCTTTTCCCCATTCTCATGATCTCTTTGGCCAGCTGAGTGTGGCATTCTCTGAACCGATCTGAAGCAATGATGATGAAAAAATCATAGCGTTCAAACTCAATCAGTTCAAGATACTTTTGGGCTTGGAAGTTTGGTGTTCCAATGCCAGGAAGATCCCACACCTTCACATTTTTGTATTTAGGGTGAAGGTAAACCTCTGGTTCTGTAGTAGTTTCCACTACACCTGTTTTAGCAGAGCCTTCTTCTTCATCTCCTAAACCCCTGAATGCATTGACAAACGTGGACTTTCCAGAACCCGACTCTCCCGTTACACCAATGTTAAGTTCCACAAGATCTTGCTTTTTGAGGTATTCTTTGATTGTGTTTGTCGCTGATGGAATATCTTGAGTAGAAATCATTTCTTGAAGCTTCATCAGCTCGTCTGTTATGTCAAAGTAATTGGCAGACAACATCTAAAAATGTGTTGGAATACAAACATAAGCCTCATGATTGGAATATCATATATAAGTACAAATGTGTAGATATCTCAATCAGAGACAAACTCTTACCTTTATGCTTACAGATCAAATGCTTGAAGCACAGTTGTTACCTTCACAAAGGGGTGCTAATGGTATATAAAGAAATTTTAATACATTCAGTTAGAGAATTACTGGTGGGACCCATATAGTAACAGAATACACATACATTCTATTAAATTTAATAATTAGAAAATGCGTTTTATATATATGTTTTTTTTAAAGTTGAACAAGTGACGCAGGAAGGTATACATTTCTCATTCTTACCAAATATTTCTGAGCAAGAAGGCTCTGAAAGATGCAACTCGAAAGTATCAAAGCTTGTGAGAGTATACACCTAAAAATCAGATATATGATCAGAGCATGATACATCCCTGGGAGAATCCCATTTCCTGCATTTACAGACATTTAGGGACAATGGTGATGCAAAATCCAGGAAATAATTTGATTATAATGATAAATTCTGCCAAAAATAATAGTAGGCTATCTATGTATAGAAGAAAAAGATGTCTTACTTTATTGTTTAATAGGGGCCGATCGCCAAGACTTAAGAGAATAATTTTATAAAGTAAAAAATGTTAGCTATTAATCTTTTGTGTGTAAATAAAATTTAAATAATGTGAGACTCAATTTCCACTGTAATGTAGAAACAACATAAAGACAGAATATTTCAATAATTGTTTAATGGCATATTTTTATGAATGAAGGCCAGTATCAGTGATATTAATATAACTACTGATGTCTCGATGAAATTAGGCTTCATTTTATTAGGCTTCAAAAAATAGTGAAAAAAGTGAACTTAAAACAAACCTCACATAAACCCATAATAGATGTCATATTATGTTGACTTTCTGTCTAACAGCTGTGCCAGTTGTCTAACATGTAGGGGAGACCGGGGACAGTTGTAACACTTTTTGCATTTGGCTCTGTACTCAGAGACGGTTTGGATTAGACAAACCAATTGTTTATAGAATAAACTTACATCTGTATGTTAATAGTCTAAACCATTTAAAGATAATTACAGAATCTACATTTTTCACAATTTGCATTTGAATGTAAGGAGTCAGATGTTGCAACTGACCCCGGGCCCGGGGACAGTTGCAACATTGTTTGGGGATGGTTGCAACATGTTACAAATACAATATATTACAATATATGTCAGTTTTAGCAAAATGATTATTATCAAAAATGTAAGTTATAATAATATTAGTGTTATTTATTTACCAGCTTTGATTAGATGACAATTATAGATTTGTCTAGATGAGTAGGCCTTAAATGCAGATGTCAAATATTCAAATTGATATAAAATACAGTAGGCTTTTAGTGACAGGAAGAATGGAACAATTTGTAAGGCAATTAATTTTTATTTTTTTAAACTATATATATATATATATATACACAACTTATGAAAAAATGTTAAAAATACTGCTATGTGGTCTGTTTTTATGCATTGTACGGGACTGTTGCAACTGTCCCCGTTCCTGTCAGCCATGATAAAACCTCCTGTGCTAGCTAAACAATTGACCTTGATACATGCTAATCATACTAGCTTAAAGTTAACATATCACTAATTTAAACCATATAAGTTTGATAAATTATAAATTAAATAATAATTTAAATTAATTAATTTAAAATATTTTATTTGATTAATCCGTTCTTTAGTCAAGAGCAGTTAGTAATTTTCTCTTTTCCTTTTGTTCTTTGGTTAACTTTACTGACAGAGAGAATGAGTGGCTGCTGTCACTTTAAGATCTGCCGCTGCTGACAGGATCTCACGCGTCTCATTCTCTCACAACTCTTTACTTCCATTTAAGATTCTATTGAACTAATTTAAGACTGTTCTTGTGGGATACTCGACAAAACGGACATTTTGGCATAAATGTGTGTGTGTTATTGTTAGGTTCTGTCTTGACTACTTCGTTGCTGACAGAAAATGCACCGGTTTAAAGTGGACTCGTTTTCATGGTAGGCCTACAGAATGTTTATTTTTTAGTAAGCTACACAGAATGTTCTACATTAATATATTTAGCTAACACAGTCTGAAGTTATTAAGCAGCAGTGTAGCTCGCCTCAGTCAAAGTAAGGCTAACAGGGGCGCTGCCGAGCATCAATGGAGTAGGACGTGAGTTTATTAGCTCCTGCCGATTTCAGTTAATATTGTTATTTTTCTGCGCTTTTTCGTTACATATTTAGTATAGTCTCACTCCGCAACATTTTTTACTAAAAAGTCTAAGTCCCGACTGCATAAGATGGCTGGAAAGAATTCTAAAACTCGCAAAACTATTCAGACACAACTGCGGCCTGGTCTGCAAGTTGCGACCGCGTCTTCGAGTGGATCATCTGTTACCTCAGAGGTCGAGGGCGCCTCGACAGATGCCAACCTTGACATCGCTGCACTCAAGCTCGAGTTATTGGCCTCGGTGAGGAAAGATATTGCTGATATTTTTAAAAAGGAACTCCAGGATACTCTCGGGGATGCTTTGCCTACTATTAAGCTCGACCTGCAAGCGGTGAAGTCACAGCTGGCGAATGATAAAGCTGCTACCGATGCTACCATGTCTGAGCTAAAAGGTACGGTCGGAGAGATGGAGCATGCACTCACCGAGTGCTCAGATGACATCGCCGAGATGAAAACAACTGTCGAGCGCCTCACAGCTAACATTGCCATGCTGGAAAATAAATGTGAAGACTTGGAGTCCAGATCACGGCGTAACAACATCAGGATAGTGGGAGTACCGGAGGGCCCTGACACCTGTACCACGGTTGCTGTGGCCGCCTTACTGAATGAAGCGTTCAATTTGAAAAAGGAACCGCTTTTGGACCGGTCCCACCGGACCCTCCAACCCAAACCCAAGCCTGGTGATCGTCCACGAGCCATTGTGTGCAGATTTCATTATTACAGTGACTGTGTTGACATTCTGCGCCGCGCGAGAGAGCTCCGACAGATTAAAGTCAGAGACGTGACCGTTTCAGTTTTTCCTGACCACACTGTCAAGATAGCTCGGGCTCGGGCTGCATTCAACCAATCAATCAATCAATCATTTATTTATAGAGCACATTTACGACACAACCAAGGTTGACCAAAGTGCTTTACACAGAATAAAGGACACACAGACCTAGCATTTATGAATACAAACAAAAATAGGTAATCAATAAACATTCATTTTAAAACAGAAGGTAGCTATATAGTGTTAAAAGCCAAAGAGAACAAATAAGTCTTAAGCTGAGTTTTAAAAGTGGAGATAGATGGAGCATGCCTAATAGACAGAGGAAGGCTGTTCCACAGCCTCGGTCCAGCAGCGGCAAAGGCGCGGTCACCACGTTTTTTTAATTTTACTTTAGGGACAGTTAGAAGGCCATGGTCAATGGATCTCAGGTTACTAGAAGTAGTATACGGTACCAAGAGATCAGTTAGGTATTGCGGTGCTAGATTGTTAAAAGCTTTGTAGACGAATAATAAAATTTTGAACTCTATCCTATACTTAACCGGAAGCCAGTGCAGAGACATTAAAATAGGAGTTATGTGATCGAACTTACGCTTCCCTTCAAGCAGTCGAGCAGCTGCGTTTTGAACCATCTGCAGACGGGAGATTGATGCCTGAGAAATGCCATAATACAAAGAATTACAGTAGTCAAGCCTAGAAGTAACGAACGCATGAATAGCTATTTCTAAATTACTTCTTGATAGAATGGACTTTACTTTACTGAGAAGGCGCAGTTGATAAAAGCATGACTTAACAACAGCACAAATCTGTTTATCAAATTTTAAACTAGTGTCAAACTAGTGTCAAATAGGAAGCCCAGACCTCAACGAGGTCAGACGTCAACTACGTGGCATTGAAGGTGCTCGATATGGTCTGTTTCATCCAGCGCGTCTTCGCATCACATACAACGGTGCTGAGAAGGATTTCGTTTCTGCGGAGGAAGCCAGCGACTTTGTCAAAACTTTGGTTCCTGGGTGAGCTCCAACTGCGTTTCTGATCTATGTTCTATTAGGCCTAGTTGCTTTTCCTTAGAGGTTGTGAATACACCAGTCTTAATTTGTTTAGTATTAGGTGGTTTTCTAGCTTGCTGCACTTACTAGATCTGATCAACATTACCTCATTTTATGCTTTCTGCATCTATTTGCACAGGACTGAGGGCCCACTGTTATTTGTATTTTCGCGTGCTTTACTGTATTCATGCGCATATGTTTAAATAGTGTTGAGATCGGCGGGAGTTTTTTTTTTTTCTCTCTCTCTTTTTTTTCTTCTCTTTTGTTTGGTTTGCATGGCCTCCGAGTTGTTCAACGGTGTTGTGGACAACTTTTGTTTACTGTGGGAAGCACTGCTGTCTCCTTGGTTCTGTGGTTATAGGGGGACTTTGGGTGCATCTGTGTTTAGGGGTATGTTGGGCGGGGAGGGGGGCCCACCTCGGCTCTATATGATCATTTTCAAAAATAAATGTTTCTTTATTTTTTTAAATGGTTAATGGCAATATAGATCCCAGCATTGCTGGGTCAGGCACACCTCTCAGATTCATCAGTTGGAATATCAGAGGTATGGGTAATCCTGTTAAGAGATCTAAGGTATTTGCACACTTGAAACGTTTAAACTCTGATTTAGTTTTTTTGCAGGAGACTCATCTTCGTGTTAAAGACCATGTTAGGTTACATTGCCCTTGGGTAGGTCAAGTCTTTCACTCAAACTTTAATTCAAAAGCTAGGGGAGTCGCTATTTTAATTAACAAAAAAGTCCAGTTCTCATCCACTGACGTTATTGCTGATAGGAATGGCAGATACCTCATGGTTGCTGGTACCCTGATGCAAAAAAAGGTTTTGTTGGTGAATGTATATGCCCCGAACTTCGATGATGTTGAATTCGCTAACAGATTGCTGAGTAACATCCCCTTCTTGAATACACACCTGCTGATTTTCGGTGGGGATTTAAATTGTGTCTTCGACCCAATCTTAGATCGGTCTAATCCTCGAAATCTATCTCAATCTGCTATGTCTAAAACATTCTCTGATTTTATGAAACAGTATGGTCTTATTGATCCATGGAGATCTCGTAATCCCTCTATTAAAAAATTCTCTTTCTTTTCCCAGGTGCACCATTCATATTCTAGAATTGATTATTTTTTTATTGACAGTACTCTTAATTCATGTGTAAATTCTTCGGACTATTTAGGTATTGTAATCTCCGACCATTCACCTTTACTATTAGATATTCAACTTTCTACCTATAAACGTAGCCCACCACTTTGGAGATTTAACTCTCTCCTTCTGGCAGACCAAGAATTCTGCAAATTCATTTCAAACTCCATTGATGAGTTCTTGTCTTTCAATTATAATGACTCATCTTCATATTCATTGCTGTGGGAGACACTTAAATGTTACCTGAGAGGTCAAATTATTTCTTATTCTGCTCTTTCTAATAAAAAGATTAATGCCAGGCTTAATGCACTTACATCTGTGATTGGGGACCTTGATCAAAGATTCGCGCTTAACCCTTCTCCAGAACTTCTTAAGCAGCGTCTTGATCTGCAAGCAGAATTTGATCTCATCTCAACTAAAGAGGCAGAGCGCTTGCTATTACGCAGCCGTGGCTCATACTACGAATATGGCGACAAGGCAATTCGTTTACTGGCACATCAGTTACGACGGCAGGCCACTTCCCGTTTGATACCTACTATTAAAAACACGCATGACACTATTACTACAGACCCCTTGGAAATTAATGCTATTTTTAAATCATTTTACTCTTTATTATATAAATCTGAATTTCCTACTGACAACACTAAAATGAATACATTTCTTCAGAATCTTTCGAACCCTGTCATTGATACAAATACTGCCACGCAAATGGACTCTCCACTCTCTCTTGAAGAAGTATTAATAGCAATTAATGCTATGCAATCTAATAAAGCCCCTGGCCCCGATGGGTTTCCGATTGAATTTTTTAAAACATTTATTGGCAAATTGGCACCGTTACTTTTATCCGTATTCAATGAATCCCTAGAAAGTGGTTCATTACCACCAACCTTGACACAAGCCACTATTGCTCTCCTTCTCAAAAAGGACAAAGATTCGACCTCCTGTGGGTCTTACAGACCATTGTCTTTGCTTAATGCTGACGTTAAGGTATTGGCTAAAGTAATTGCATCCCGCTTAGAGAATGTGCTTCCTCATATTATATCTGATGAGCAAAATGGTTTTATAAAGGGACGTCAACTGTTTTTTAATACCCGTACACTTTTCAATATAATTTACTCAAAACACTCGACTGAACTTCCTGAGCTTGTGATTTCTTTAGACGCCGAAAAGGCATTCGATAGGGTAGAGTGGGAATCCTTGTTTGCAGTTCTGAAAAAATTTGGATTTGGTGAAAAATTCATTTCTTGGATTCGCCTCCTTTACTCATCCCCCAAGGCTAGTGTTCATACTAATGATGTTTATTCTGATTATTTTGCCCTTGGACGTGGAACTCGCCAAGGTTGTCCTTTATCACCTTTGCTCTTTGCTATTGCCATCGAGCCTCTGTCAATTACATTAAGATCTTCCCCTCTATTCAAAGGTATCACCCGTAATGGATTCGAATATAAATTATCACTTTATGCGGATGATTTGTTATTGTATATAAATGATCCTACACTTTCCATCCCTGCGGTTTTGGGTATTCTGGAGAACTTCAGCGCCTTTTCAGGTTACAAATTAAATTTGGAGAAAAGTGAGTGTTTTCCCATTAATACTGCAGCATGTCAGTTACAACAGTCAGATTTGCCTTTTCGATTTAGTCCATCAGGGTTCAAATACCTAGGTGTTAACGTGACTCGTTCTTTATCTAGCCTTGCGTCTGCGAATTTCACTCCCCTTATCTCTAGGATTACATCCAATATTCAAAGATGGGGTAACCTCCCCCTTTCACTAATGGGCAAGATCAATGTTGTTAAAATGAATATTTTACCAAAATTTCTTTTTTTATTCCAATCAATTCCGCTTTTTCTGCCAAAACATTTCTTTGACTCATTCGATAAGATAATTTGTTCTTTTATTTGGGGCGGAAAATCACCTAGGATTCGTAAAACTCTACTGCAGAGATGCAGACTTAATGGAGGACTGGCATTACCTAATTTTTTAACTTACTATTGGGCGGCTCACATCCATAAACTTTGCTACTGGTTAAAATCCCCTGGATCCTCTTGGTGTAAATTAGAACTATCATCCTGTAGGGGATCTTCTATACCTGCTCTACTTTATTCCTCTTTACCTACGAAACCTTCTCTATACACTGATAATCAAGTGGTTCTTAACACACTCAAAATCTGGTATCAATTTAGACGATACTTTAAATTTGTAGATGCATCTTCCTTGGGTCCTATCAATAACAACCATTTATTTCCTCCATCACTTTCGGACTCGACATTTTCACTGTGGTATGACAAGGGTGTTTTGCAATTTAGAGATTTATATGTAGATGGTGTCTTTGATAGCTTTACCAATCTGTCATCTCGCTTTGAACTCCCTGTTACTCATCTGTTTCGCTATTTTCAAACTCGCAACTTTGTGGCTAAGTGTTTCCCTAATTTCCCTAAAAAGAGCTTAGACTCTCTGAAATATATCCGGAAGTGGAAGACAAATGTGATAAAATGCCATGGCTCCCCCTGTCATCTTAGCCATATGTTTTTTTTTTGTCCTGATTTGGTAGATTTCTGGGTGGCTTATTTTAATATTATGTCCTGTGTTCTTGGGGTAAATCTCCAACCTTGTCCTCTGATTGCTATATTTGGGATTCCTGACCCCTCAATGGCACTTAACCGTACACAAAAGGACATCATAGCTTTCACATCCTTACTAGCAAGACGCTCCTTATTGCTACATTGGAAGTCTGCTAAATATCCTTCTATCTCCCGTTGGCTCAGAGACATCATGTATTTTTTAAAACTTGAGAAAATTAAATATACATTGAGAGGATGTACAGTCAAATTTTTCCATAAATGGCAACCCTTTATTTCCTATTTCACAAATTTAAAGGTACTACCCAATTGAATGTGTGCCTGTTATTATTGTACTGTTTGTATTGCATAGTTAACCAGCAATATGTGTGTTGGTCATGGTGAGCTGAGTGGGTGGGGGGGTTGTTTATTATTTCTAACAGACACTCTGTGATCTAATTTACTTATTTCTAATGATTCTTATTAGAGTGTTGTTTTTTTGTTTTTTTAGGGGGGGGGGGGGTGTTATTATTATTATTATTATTTTTATTATTATCTTTAATGTGTATATGTGGCCGGGTACATGTTCATATATGTTTAAAAAGTGGGAGTAAAAAACAAAAGGGGGGAAAGGATAAATATTATCTGTGAATGGAAATTCTGTAATGTTTGTTATTGTTGTATTGTTTTCCCTTTCTCCTTCAATAAAAAAAACAAACAAAAAAAAACAAAAGTAAGGCTAACATCAACAGGTGTAACGTTAGACAGAAAATATGATTATCCTGATCTGAGCAAATTTACTGAATCAACCAATTCACATCTCTGCCCTACAAAGCAAAAAGGCAGTAACTACGCAAAGTGCAGAACTGAGAAAAATGACTTTAAAGTTATCCTGTCATCCAGCCTAAGTAGTTGTAGGTAGATTATTGGACATGTGGCTGTTTTGTTACTTTATATTAGCTTATTCTTTGTACATATCTATCCTCATATTTAATTTGCTATATTTAATAACCAACAACGTGGCACCATACCAAGGAAAAAGGCAGTAACTACAGATTCTCCTAAAACTATTTTGCCACAACTTGGGCTCTATTCGAAACAATTGGAACCATTTGTTTTCCTGAACATGGATATACCAAACCCAAACTAATTTGACCATTTTAGGTCAATATTTTCCAATGTAGTAATGTAGTGTAGTATCTGCTATACCTACAAATCACATTAATGTTAAAGCACCGCAAAACATTTTTTTGGAGCAATAATAGGCAAGTTAAACTCCAATTCAACAGAGAAAAACAAAATAATTTTGCCTAAGTGTTTCTAAGGCTTTTCAAACTCTTATGATGATAACTAAGATAAACAAGTTGATGATTTTATATGGTGCAGTATCTGTTTCAGTAGGTTTATAAACACAAAGTACTGAATGAAATGAATACATGGGACAGATATTTCAAATTAGTAAACATGCATTTAATAATAGATTGTAGATTATATATATATATATATATATATATATATATAAAATAATGATAATAATAATAATAAAAATAATTGATGAACACCACAATTCATATGGTTATTACTCCTCATCCTCAACAACATTGCTCACAGGCAGGGAATACCAAAACACCCTCCTGTTTGGTGGCATGAGAGGACAAAGATTACAGATGATGTCTGTATATCATAATATTTCATTGTACAGGGAATAACTTAAATTAGGTCCATGACAAAATAGTGCATGAATTAGGCTAACACAATAAATGAATAGTTTTGCACCCTTAATGAAAATGAAGAAAGAAAGGCCAACACACAAAAACGAAGCCTGGCTTCATAAGTTACATTAGGCCTACAATAATAGGATAAAACTTAGAAGCTTGCAGTCATGCAGAGGGACAACATTTCCATACGTTAAATATAATTAAGGGGCGTCCAAATTAAATATATAATTTTATATTAAGAAGAAGAAACCGTGCAATAAATAAATGCTTAGGAACAGGAACCAATGTGTTTGAGCCTGAGCGCTAAGGGGAGGCGTAAATACCTGCCGGCTCGCTCTGTCTGCAGAAGTTTGTTTTGTTGAAAGCATGGATGCTTACAACAGTAAAACGAAAGATGTCAGTTTGCTCACAACTCGCTAACTTATCTAAACAGCGGACACAGTCTTCAAACAGTGGCCGCGAAGAGAGTGTGTTTTAAGTTGAACAGACACCTGTCACGTTAAAGAATAACTGTTACACCGTGTTTATGGACAGTTATATTGCTGGACAATAACACCTTGAACGATTAGCCTATGAAAAAAGAAGACGCCGTTCATGTAGGCTAATAAGAGCGAAGAAGATCACGCCTTGACAGAGGTTAGTGCTCTCCAAGTGCTTTGCTAGTTATTGAATATTTTTTCACAGCTGGTTGGATTATAACTTTGTGATATGAACAACAAAATGATGACATGGGATCAGCGATGATGTGAAGTTACAGAGGATAAAGTTACAGCTAGGAGCAGGGAGGATCAGGGGCAGGTAAACAAAGCTATTTAAAACATCGCCTGTCAATTAGCATAATGCTATCTGAATGGACCTCTGAGAGGAAGTCCCGCCCTGGCGGCTGACATGTGTTTATATTGTGATAGCCTTGCCTCTAAATGTTTAATCTGTCACTGTACTCCGGCGATTTTCTTTTCAACGCCAGTTCGACCATCTTTTTTCCCCGGCTTTGTGCCATCTCAAACAAAATTTGTGTGAAGTTAGAAGGGTGAAATCGCAAATGTTAAAACCATCACGTGAGGATGCCGCGAAATCAGCTGTGTGTGTTCACCATGGCAACAGTAACTACACTGCGCAGCAACACGGTTATTTTTTGTTAGGTAAAACATAACAAGACTACAATAAAGGATGTTACTGTACTCTTGCTTTGTTTCACTAGGGCTATTTGCAGTTACTGTACAAACGACTACCATTTTTCTCCAAAACAACACACATTTGAGATAAGATGTTTTGTCACATAACAAAGGATGCCTTGAATGTCATGAAAATGATACCTGCCTTTTTGCTTTGTAGGACAGATCTCCTTTCTTTCTTTTCATCCATGATGACATTAAAGTCACCTGTTGTTGTTTCTGGCGTTGCGCCGCAACCGCTAACGTTATTCCTGCTCATTAGAACTTTCAGTGAGCTATTTTTAGAGATCACGCGAAGTTCCTGGACGTGGACGCCCGCGTCGACACAGGCTAGGCCCTGCTCCTCATAGACATCAGATAGACGCCCTATCGACCGCTACTGCCTATTAGCGCGGACGAGCCGTGGGGCCGCCATCTTAAACCGGTCACCCGCTCCGCTCAGTGTAATCTGTTTGGCAGGTGCAATTAGCTGACAGCGCATTTAATTAATCATATCTCACTGAATACCGAACTGATTTTCACGCGGTTTTTTTTGCTGCAAAGGTCATACACGTAGCTACGAGCCTACGACACAGGACACATTGAATATTTTGTTCACAAAATACAACCAATAGTACGGTAATGTTAAAGGGTTAGTTCACCCAAAAATGAAAATTAAGTCATTAATTACTCACCCCCATGCTGTACCAACCCCGTAAGACCTTCGTTCATCTTCGGAACACAAATGAAGATATTTTTGATTAAATCTGAGTGGTGGATCACTGCTACATAGGCTGCCTAAGGGAATGAAACTTGACGGCCCAGAAAGTCATTAAAGAACATGTTTAAATATTCCATGTGCCTACAGTGGCTCAACTATAAGTTTATCAAGCGACGAGACTACTTTTTTTCAGAAAAAAAAACATAAATAACGACTTTATTCGACTATTCCTTTTCTTCCTTGTGGGCCTGAGACGAGAGTTCAAGAGATTTCCACGACGCATGCGCGAGAACTGAGAAGAGGACGTTCTTCTTCTAAAACTTCTTGTTCAGTTCTCGCGCATGCGTCGTGGAAATCTCTTGAACTCTCGTCTAATTTAGATCTATATTATGTCTATGCTGCTCCTCCGTTGCGATGATGGCGTGCGGTTTAAAATCATAACAAACGAATTTGAAAGTGGGGGGGACACAAACGGGATTTTGAAAAGTGGGGGAGACATGTCCCCCCTGTCCCCATAGGAAATTACGCCCATGACTACACCTACTACTACTAATACTACTACTACTACACATACTACACCTACTACTACTACTACTACTACTACACATACTACACCTACTACTACTACTACTACTACTTTGTCCTTATGAAAGTAATATATTGTAAAACAAATGCATTGAAAAATAAATGAAACTTTCATAATTAGTTTCGTTTTTTTTATACTACATTATCCTTATGACAGTAATAGCTATATATTGTAAAACAAATGCACTGAAAAACAAATGAAACTTTCATAATTAGTTGTGTCCTAATATCTATACATGCAAGAGATAAACCCGTGAGCTTTTATTTTGACGGAAACTGCAG
Source organism: Siphateles boraxobius (assembly GCF_051911475.1). NCBI lineage: Eukaryota > Metazoa > Chordata > Actinopteri > Cypriniformes > Leuciscidae > Siphateles > Siphateles boraxobius. The sequence goes on from NW_027508953.1 coordinate 8,150,942, forward strand.
TCAAGCTTTTATTTTGGCTGAAAACAAGTTTACAAACGCGTCTCATTACAAATATAGTAAAATACTGTAATCGTCAAATATGTAGATGTGAAAATAATGCGTAACAGCATTCCTAAACGCACGCTAAACTCACATGCACAGATGGAGTTCACTGCATTCATTCACTGTGAACTGAGTCTCGGAGCGGATCAGGTGATGATCACGTGAGTGAAGTGAGCACTTTTATTTGTGCAGTGCAAACAGGCAGTCTTTTGATAAGGACACAAAGCCTTATCGTGCTTTCAGTTTTAGTTTGTTTGACAGCAATTGTGCAAAACAATTATTATGAGAAGTTTAAATATATATTATTCGGCCTAGTTAATGTCTAATGTCTGTCTAGTTAATGAATGGGAATGTAATTTGGTGTAACACAGTGAGGCTAAGGCCCACTCTCTGCCCACAGACTGAGGACACACAAATAATCAGAGGTGTAAAGTCCAGGTTCAGAAAGTAAAAGTCCTCCTCAGTATTTTGTTCCAATCACCTGGATTTGTTAATAAGAATTTTTTTCAGCCAGGAGATATAAGTAGTTAGTGAAAACAGCTGACTGAGTTCATGGGTGGAATAAACATATGGAAAGGACTTTTACTTTCTGACCCCTGGACTTTACCTCTACAAATTAGGTATTCAAACTTTGTATCAAAAAACAAAACCACAGTTTCCCTCCATATCATTTTCATTTGCCTTTTTTCTGTTCACTCGTAAGACATGAGGGGAGAGTCTTAAAATCCAATCACATGCAAAGGACAGGACAAAAGAATGAAAACAATGTTCATGTATCTGTGTGAGTGCGATTTCATACTTTTTGTTATCCAAATGCAAATATACTCAAATATACTCATGCAAATAAACTCATGTAAATTCAACATCCTGTTTTGATCTTTATCTTCGACTAAGAAAGTAAGCATGAGTTTGTTAGCAAAAAAGTGCAGCAGAACCCAATTTTTATACAATATGCACAGTGTTTCCTATAGGATTTTTTTCCAGCCGTGGTGGCAGGTCAATTTCCACAGGGGAGGGGGCATCACCCATGAGTGATTCCCATTGAACCTTACCCAAGAATCATGAGCACTCAAACACAGGCCACTTTCTGAGGAATTGAAAAATTAAAACCAACCATCTCCATCAAAACAAATTACGCACGATATTTATTTGCAATGATATAAAGTGCCACAGTAAGAGAAGGTTATATTCATAATATATGTAGAATCACCTAATTAAATGAAACAACACAGAAAAAAAAGAAAAGGAAAAAAAAAGAAAAATGTCCACAAAAATTGGACATAAAATAGCCCTATATTAAAATAATATTAAACATCAATATATCAATATATTATTCTTCATTCAGTTCTATGGAACATATTTAGATTTAACAGATTTATTTTTTGACTAATTATCAAAATAAAGTAGGCCTATAGTCCTACAAAGCTATTATTACCAGAGCATGTGATCAGACCAGGTAATTTTACCATTGTTGCCCAGCATGGCTATACCAGCTCAGGAGGTGGGCTCTTGCAAACAGAAGTCTACTACTCAGTGAGAAATGTCACGTTATTTGAGCGGACTTTGCTTTTCCAGCGCGTGATCGGTAGGCCTACATGATTGGAGCGTTTGGGCCGTGAACAACACGCAGAGCAAACACCGAGCGAAACATTGAGCAGAGAGCGCTGCGCAGCGCGCCGACACACACACACACACACACACACACACACACACACGGAACGGAGAGCGCTGCGCACACACGGAGCGGAAAAGACCCGCTCGTGAAGTTACCATACAAGCTGCGCGGGAATGAAACCTGGTCTTTCTTTGCATATTTTAGCTTATATTTTCGACCTTTTTTCTCTTTCTGCCAAAAACCGAAAATGCCATTTTCGGCCGATAATTTTCGCGACGCACTGTTTGAATGTTGGATGGAGAATGACTGAGGAGAGATAAGTTTTAACTTTAACTTAACGACTTAAATATTCATAAAGGTGCATTGTGTAATATTTCTGAGGATCTATTGACAGAAATGCAATATAAGATCCATAACTATGTTTTCAGTGGTGTATAAAGACCTTGCATAATGAACGGTTATGTTTTTATTACCTTAGAATGAGACATTTATATCTCCATAACCGCGGGCACCCCCTTCTATGGAAGTCGACATATTGTGTTGTCATGTTTCTAGCGTAGCCAACAGCGAACAAACAGCGCTACAGAGCATGTTTCGTCACTACCTTGAAAAATAAGTTTTCAGTGGTGTATAAAGACCTTACTTAATGAACCGTTATATTTGTATTACCTAAGAATGAGCAGTTTCTATCTACATACACCCATAGACAGTAAAAGAAATGGACACAGCGACCCCATTGATTTCAACGGAGAAGACTGAAGCCCGATTATTGCACTTTCCTGTCTGATGGCTGAGCGACTGCGCAGGCTCAAACTGAGCGTGACAACAGTCTGACAGTTGTATATCTTCTAGCTGTGGCAAAACAAATCTGAATCATCTAATTCCTCAAAAACGTTGTTGAAATATTTTGTCCCGTTGTTTTTATGGACTCTCTATCTATGGGCTTCTCCCTTGACTTTATGCCTCTATGTCCCCCCCATTGCCTCATAGACAGTAAAAGATTGCCTGCGAGCTTCTCCTCCTGTCTATACCGTAATGTCTCTATTGTGCGACATAAAGTCGCGTGGTTATGACGCAATCGTTGACCTGTTTTTAACAAAAACGGCTTCTACGGGGCCATAACGTAAGATACAAAGTAATGGAGCCTTTTATACATTGTCGTGTTTATTAAGAAAGAAATAATGGACAAATGAAGTCTTTGGATGCCTCAGATGTAAAGTTATTCACTGTCAAAGTGACGCCAAAATGAATGGGAGTCAATGGAATGCTAACAGCAGGTGAAGTTCTGCTACAATGGCGGCTCCCGCGAGGCTTCAACATCCGGCTGATGGATTACACCCTTGCATACACCGCGGATCCCCTTACTTTGAAATGCGCCGACATGTTTCTACAGTAGCCCTAAACGGACAAACGCGTTTCGTTACTATGTTGCTCTTCCTGCAAGGAAGCAAGCTTAGTTCAGCGAATAAAACACTGACACAATGATGAACAAGTAAAAATAATATTCGCAATAACATATAGTTTTACTGAATAATTAAAGCTGCCGTCGGCAACATTTTTTTGATCTTATTCAGTGAAATTGACACTATAATCCGACAGAACAACATAAATAAAGCGGTTTTAGAAAAAAACCCAAGCTTCTAACTCCACCTGGAGCGTGTTATTTGTTTTGCAAAAATCCACCCGTCCCAGATCATCGGGTCCAATCAGCGCAGGGGTGTGTGAGATCTGACTGTCAATCACAGGTCGTGCACACGTCACCCTTCAGGCACGTTACAATCACATGCACACGCCTGAAGTTCGCGCAGTAAGGAAGAGTGATGGCGGAAAAGATTCCAATTCCTCGGTTAACCTCAAGAGCTAGGAGGTCAAAAACAACACAGGAAAAGAGAACACCTGCTGTAAAGAAAGAAGTAAAGAAAGAAAGCGACCATGCCCGTGAATAAACCAGGATCAACATCGGTTCAGCATTTGAAAGGTGGAGAGATTTACGTGATTTAATTGGGTTCAAGCTGGATGCAGAGCTTGCAACATTTCTTCTCGACAGGTAATTGTGCTTTATCAACCAGTTACTTTATTTCTTAGTGTTATGTTAGTAATCTAAGTATGTTTGCCCAAATGTGTTGGTATGGATAGCTAACGTTAGAACTTGTTGGGGATGAACCTTGTAGACTTTTTGCGCGAGGGTGACCTCCGTCGTCGAGTAGGAATGAAACAATTTACATGTAAGAGTTTAGAGTTCCATAAAGCTCACATCGCCCTATTTTGGGTAAAAAAAACTGCCTTCTAAAGATATTTGGGGATAAACATACGATAATCCTATAGTTTTCACCCGATTGAGCACACTTTTGGACTAAAGGCCCGAGGGATGATAAAACACATGAGGCTTCAGTAGTTAAGAGGTGGATGCAACATTTCGGACTAGCAAAATGATTGCAACTTACTCTCTGTACAGTGGCCAAATCTGCAAGATAACAGAGGCTGAAGGCCTCTTTGACACCCCTAAGCTTTACATCTTAGCATTTCTCCATATAGATCCTGTCAAGACATGATTCATGAAACCATTAGATGTTCAATAGTTCAATATGAGTAAATCATGCACTCATTTTAAGTTTTTTAAAATGATTTTCCCTGCACACCTTTCAATAAGGGGTATTATGTAAATGCAAAGTAAACGTGTAGACATCACAAGACAGAGATCTTAAATGGAAAATTGTTTTCAGAGCACGAGACACACAGAGAATTTAGGCCGAGCATAGAGGAGCTGTGGTTTCCTTCAACAATGTGAAATTTACTGTTGTAAAGAAAAGTTTGAAGTACATTCATTCCAGGAGTTCAAATGAATATATGAGTTACTCTAATAATTAAAAAAAAAAGCTTCTAAAATCGATTTTACATTACAGAATTAAAGGAGAATATATAAATAAATGTATTTTTTTAATGAATAAATACATGTATTGTTGTGTATAAGATATGTGTATAAGCCCAACAATTAAGAAACATTTCATTTTACAAAAAGAAATATATTCCTGTCAAAAGGGTTTTTTTAGTCTGTATCTTTCTTACCAAAATCTTCTGAACATCCACACAGCAAGAAGACACTGACAGCATATGATCTGATATGAAGCGCAGACGACCTTTTAACTTTTCCACTGGACATAAAAGATCCGCCTCCTCCCAAAATAACTTTCACTTTCACTGCCAAATCACCATAGTAACAGTCAGAGAGACATACATATTTGCATGGACGTCATTTGTTGATAAATGTGCATTAACACCCATGCGTTGATATACCTATTTAACTGCAGTCTAAATGTACTGAGCGGTTCTGATTGCAGTGGCATGATAATTCATGTAGATTTCTGTCTGTTGTTTTACAATTGCTCAATGTAAATCCACAGTAAAATGAAAGACCAGTTGAATATATAGGACAAAAAGTCACACACAATATAGCAAAATGTGATCATTTCAAATCAAGTAATTGTGTCAGTTGTATTAAATAAATGTGATGGTATTGAAAATATATTTAATCTTATTGATTATCCCAAGGCGTCATATAACTGACGCTTTTTACCATGCTTCAACATCCGACGCGCATGGCACCCTTTACCGTCAATATGAGACGCTAACCCTACCTCATACCTAAACCTACCCATTACGAAAGCGTCATGTAAGTGACGCTAAAAACGGAAGCGTCATCTAACTGACGCTAAAGGCGTTAGATGACGCCCGAGGATGAGCGTCATCTGACTGACGCTAAAGGGTGCCATGCGCGTTGGATTTTGAAGCATGGTCAAAAGTGTAAATAAGATGACGCCATGGGATGAGAATGCGTTGATTATAAATACAATAGAACCACCAAAGTATTTATAGATTCAATAAAGATTCATACATGTTTGTACAATTCTAAAGTTGTTCATATGTAAATGATGGTCATTTTAGATGCTGTAAGTAACGTTAATATTGTGGGTTTCAGGATCTATGGAAATGTTTGGTTGAACCCCATTTGATGTAAAATACAAGCAAATCTCATTAAATAACTGGGAGGATATCTGCATTCACTGAGCCTTAAAATAGGATGGTTTGTTTATTCAGAACTGCATTGACTTTCTTGTTTTCTGAAAGGAATTAATGAATTGTGACAAAATGCAAATACATGAGATCATGAGGCATATAATACACAAGAAAAATCAGAAAAAACTCCTAGTCCTAGATAAATAATTAAAATAACTTTATTTAAAGTTAGTGTTTGGCTGATTAGAGTATGACAGATTATTCAAACCTGTTCTTCAACTTATGAAAAGTATCACAATGAGAATAAAGAGTGTTAGGAATGTTATCAAACACACTGCCTCAACTGAGAGCGATTGTACACACCCAGGTTTACACAACCCAGTTAATCTCAAAAGGCAAGTGTATGTTTTCACCATAGTAATAAGACTAAGAGACTTTAAGAAATGTTTGACATTTGCATCTAAATACACACATGCAAATCTTTATTTTAGACTCATCAGCAACCAATAAAATAATGAAAAAGGCTAAATAAAATAATGTGATTACTGAGCAATGTAAGTGAAACCCAGACTAGAGGATGAAGCTTGATCCCAGATGCAGGTTTATTTAACACATTACATTCACAGGTGAGTAACGACAGTGACAGTAGTGCAGAGAAATTGGATGACTGAATAACTGACTAACTTTTGCACCATGTAATTACAGCTGATTTATTTTTTTATTTGTAAACATACTAATAGTATAAATGCTGTTGAAAAGACCATTAAGCCAGTCACATTTTACATTTACACTTCAGTCTCCAGTGAAGCTATTAGCAAATTTCTGGCATCTTCTGCTATGTCGTTCAGAGCTCTCTTCAGCATTGGGACTGTTATAAGACATTCCTACATCGCACAGCCACAGCGATGCAGCATCCAATAAAGATAATATTGAAGCTGGGTTTATCCCAAAACGCACAGGTGACACAGAGGTGACACAGACTTCAGATATGCTCTAACCAGATTTCTCACAGAGCTTAAAGGGTCCAAACATACTGCACATTTCCATCTGTTTTTTTAACAATCGCTAAATTCAAAGCAGATGAAAGAGCAGGAAAAGGAACTGTGGCAACATGTAACATTTTAATTAGGCTATATTCTGCTGAAATGAACAAAATGACAACCCATTCTCACTACCAAGGGAACTCCTTTATGGAAACCTGTGGCGTCAACAACAGACGCGAATTGTGTCAGTTGGAAATCGCGCTGAAGAAGTCTCAAATTAAACACATCGTGATATTTGGCATCATTTCTCGTGTGCCAGATGTTGGTAAGTAGGCCTAGTCGTAAATATGCGGTCCCAATAATGTTTGATATAATGTTTTTCTGTTTGTCGATATTAATCAGATGAGCTCCCTCATGTTTAGTCACTGCATTATGTCTGTCATCTCCATGGAGGCTTTGCGTTTCATTGCTTTCTTTTTCAAAACACCTTACTAAACTAGAGTGATTAAATTGTCACTTATTAAACTGATTGCTATTGACCTTCAATCAGTTCATATCAGGTTTAAAGTTGTACAATTAGTTCCAAACTGGTATTTGTTGTAGAAGCACAGTAAAAACAACATTTACCATGCTTTTACCACAGTAATCTTAGTTTTAATGTTATATTTGTTGTAAATGCACAGTAACCACAAAACAAGCTTTTTACCTCAGTAACCTTAGTTTTACTGGCCCTCATTTATAATTCTTGCGTAGAAACGGGCGTATATGTTGGCGTTAGATTGTGCTTACACTCCTCTCACCGCCTGATTTATGAAGCTGTGCGTACCTTTGAAATCCAGGTGTACGCAATACCTGCCCTTGATAAATCCTGCGACTGAAAACGATCGTCATTAGAATAACACGCCCCTATATATTCAAGTCTCCGCTTCCCCCACGCCCTCATTTTACGCCATGTACACACGGAAGACGGCACAGAAGAGAAACTTCTCCGACGTGGAGCCGAAATGACCTATCACAATGCGTTATTTTACAGCACGTCTTTTGAAACAATTAGCATTCAATTTCGAATCACGTCACATGTATTGGGGTGTACAATAGTGATGATGATGATGTGATGTGGAGTACCATTCATTCACATTAATAATTGCATGAAAATTTGTAATATTCTTATTATTATTATGATTTTTATTATTAATGACGCTTATTGTTATTTAGAAGAAGAAAGTCGTTATTATTATTTGTATTATTATTATTATTTTAAAGAAGAAGAATGAATTTTTTATTATTTTTTCAGTCTGAATTATTTTTTGGTCATTGAAAGCCTTTCATTACCGAACCCAGTCTGTGCGCACCTGCCGGGCCTAACCCTGAAACGTCAGGGTAAAGCACACAGGCTCGCAACTGAAGGAATACATATGGCTACAAATCAAATGCTTTGGTAAAGTCACACAAATTAAACATTGAAGTCCATGTTGCACAAATATAAACACTGAAGTTTATATTTACTATGTTGTTGTTGTTGTTTTTTACAGTGGGTCATAATATATCATATCTTTTAGTTTGTCAGTGCGTTTTGTGGTGTTAGGAATTGTTTTTCTGCGCATTTCCGCACTAACTCAAAACTTGCGTACACCACCTCCTGAGCTGGCGTAGGATTTGAGCGTGCCGTACGCCAACGTCCATATTGATAAATCTCAAAGTCACCGTGGTTTTGGGTGTACGCCAGGTGTACGCTGGAAATTTGGTGTACGCACTTATGATAAATGAGGGCCACTGTGATAAGTGTAGTAAAAGGACAATAATCACAAAACTTACCATGCTTTTACCGCACTGTTAGTAGTTTTAAAGCTGCCCTCGGCAACATTTTTTTGATCATATTCAGTGAAATCGACACTATAATCCGACAGAACAACATAAATAAAGTGGTTTTAGAAAAAAAAAAACGAGCTTCTAACTCCACCTGGAGCGTGTTATTTGTTTTGCAAAAATCCACCCGTCCCGGATCATCGGGTCCAATCAGAGCAGGGGGGTGTGAGATCTGACTGTCAATCACAGGTCGTGCACACGTCACCCTTCGCGCGTGTTACAATCACATGCACACGCCTGAAGTTCGCGCAGTAAGGAAGAGTGATGGCGGAAAAGATTCCAATTCCTCGGTTAACCAGGTCAAAACCAGGAGGTCAAAAACAACACAGGAAAAGAGAACACCTGCTGTAAAGAAAGAAGTAAAGAAAGAAAGCGACCGTGCCCGTAATAAAACCAGGATCAACATTGGATCGGCATTTGAAAGGTGGAGAGATTTACGTGATTTAATTGGGTTCAAGCTGGATGCAGAGCTTGCAACATTTCTTCTTGACAGGTAATTGTGCTTTATCAACCAGTTACTTTATTTCTTAGTGTTGTGTTAGTAATGGAAGTATTTTTGCCCAAATGTGTTGGTATGGATAGCTAACGTTAGCACTTGTTGGGCAGGTTCATTAGCTTTGTTTGCACTGAAATCCGTGTGAACGTAACGTTAGGTGGATAAACATGTCCAGATGAAGGGATAAAGTTCGGCTTTTTGGAAGAATCATTGCTTCTCTATCTTTCTTACGAGAGTAAGAACAGTAGTAAAGCTACTGTTATTGTATGTGCTATCTGACTATCGTTAGCTCTGTTATATAAGCAATAAAACAACATGACCATGTCTGCCGCATATAACATACAGCAATAATAGCGTTTCAGATAGACGATGGTGTTTATTTACGTTTAATTGGTGGGTAATCCATTTCGTAACAATCTATTCCAAAATAACAAAACAACAATAACAAAATACTTTATGGTGTTGATGGGTGCTGATGAGATGGGCGCGTTCACAGAATATCTGTTGCACAGGCACTGACGAGCACGAACTCGGTGGGAGGGTATTCGTTGATAGTGGGGGAGGGGCATGGGAGTTGTAAACATTCAAAATTTTGCCTAAGTCCACTCAACCTGCCAGACTTGCCGACTGGAGCTTTAATGTGATATTTATTGTAAATGCACAGTAACCACAACACTTACCTTGCTTTTACTACAGTAACCCTAGTTGTATTGTGATAGGTGTGGTAAAAGGATAGTAACTAACCACAAAACTTACCATGCCTTTTAATAATTTAAAATCCAAAATTTGTAAGGTAAATCTGTTATTTTTCCTTTAAATAATCCTATATATTATACACAATGATATTTTATTTTCTCTTTCTTCAACTGAAAATACATTTATTGTTTGAGAAGTAAACGGAGGAGACGGAAACAAATATTTTCAATGGTATGTGTTGGTTTTAACCCTTAATCAAACATTTTATCAAGCATTTGTTGTTTTGTAAACCTTTCCTTACAAAACCCATAGCCCAAATAGTACAATAGGCCTACTCGTACATATTTGTATGTAATCCTGCAGCTTTTACTCCTACTGCTGTCATTGGCTACTGCCTCAATTCCTGTACATATTTATCACCAGGGGTTAAATTGGGATTTATCATGTGGGGGTGCTCTCCCTAGGGGGCTCTGGGGGTATACCCCCTCGTGGATTAAAAAAAAAAAAAAAACATTAAATAGCACTTTCTGGAGAGTTTTGTGCAAAGATATGGAGAAATTGAGTATTACATGATATGTGAAAAACTGCAAGGTTTGATATATAGTGACCCATACAATGTGCCAAACATAATGTGCCACATGAAGAGACAGTGCAGCATATGACAGTAGCAACAGCTGAGAAGATTTGGGTCTGTGGTGACCAGGTCCACCTCACACACACTTCCTTCTCCCATTCTCTCTCTTTACTACTACAATAAAACACACACACTCATCCTACTCTGCATAATTTCTCATCAAGATATGCACAAGACACAAAAATAAAATCAATCTATCCTTGTGGAAAGGTTTCTTGGTAGCTAAATGTAGGTCTAGCAAGTCTTATATTTATGTAATTCACACAGATCAAATACAAATATGCCGACTGAATATATTGCTAGTTTATTTTGAGTAGCCTGCTAGCAGTTCTCTCGGCAGTTTGCTGATAATCAGGTGCGTTCAGTAAAATGCTCAAAACATCTCCTGAGAAAAATCACATGGTCAACCTAGTCTTGGTTATTTAATTACCTTGTCATTCAAGGCCAGAGCACTTTTTGTACATTTCTGGAACTTTTCCGTGCTTCAACTTCCCGCGCAACTACGAATCTCCCAGGAATATTCATTATATATTGCTGCGTACATTTATCCGTGTCACCTAGATGCGCGTGCGCGAGCGGTGCGCGATCATGGTCGACTGACAACGAGATTAAGCAGCTGAACAAGAACACGGCCGTGTTCCGATTGTTCTCAGCTCCGCCGAGACAAAATAGACATGCCATTTCAAAAATCTTTAATTTATTGTCATAAATATGTTTTCAAAAGCATTACTTTCATCAAATTTTATGTGACATAATTTCCAGTAGGCAATTGACTGCAAACAAGCAGGCTTATGTGCCGGGGCTGAGCCCCGGAGAGCCCCGGCCCAATTTAACCACTGTTTATCACGATATTTGTAAATCAGTTGTGCCCCTTCTTGGAAAGTACTCGGATGTCCCACACACTATCTCAAAGTTATATTAAATAATGTTTTATTAACAAAGTTCAGGAGGAGCTCATGTCTTTCCACACCTCATAACCTGTTTGCAAGAGTGGAAAAGCTAATTTGACGTCACATGACATCAGATATTAGATTATTTTGTCATAATCAGATCAATTACACTGCTGATAACTGTCCCGTTTGCATTTAAATCATGTTATTTTTAAACGAGTTCATATAATTATTGTTTGCTATTAAAGACACACTTTTAATCATGCCCACATAGTGAACTTATCACATAAATGCATTCAACGTTTAATTATGCAACACTCTTTACAGAAAAATATCCCACAGTTATGGATAAACTCACAACATCATCATCAGGTGCTGTCCTGGGTACATTGGGCAACAAAGTGTCCTCCAGCGTCATAGGCGGAATTGCGGGGGGGTCAGGACCCCCCCCCGTGCAGACATAGGCAAGACGGCTTGCGCGCCTATTGGCTGCCCTGCGGCAACAGCAGCAAGCCTATCGAGAGAGGCCCTGCGTGACGTGACATCCAATGGGGGTGCTTCGCGCCCATTTCGTCGCGTCCCGCCAGAATAGGCGTGGCCTTGGCCTATAAATACGCTCGACAGGCTGATACAAACTGATTTTCATCTCTTCAGCGAAGCACTACTGCATCGCTGGATCCGGAGTGAGAAGCCGCGCCGTCTGATAGTAAGCCTTCTGCGGGACGAGCCTTCGAGCCTGAAGCCGCTGGCCTTCACCTCGCCGCCTTCAGCCGCCGTACCTGCTACGCTTTCCGACGTTAATATCCTTTTCACTGCTAGAGTGTGTGTTCGCCGTCGCGACTCACACTCTCTCTCTCTCTCTCTTTATCTAAAAGAGCAGCGTCTTTTTGAAGACGCTTCGTTCCTGTGGAACTATTGCCATGGTGACTCTGAGGACTTGCCTGGCATTTTTTCTCCGAGTCTGCACTCCCGCCCGCTGTAGTGCCGCGCCGCAAAGCGCCGTATTCAGCGGGTCCCCGATCCTTCTCCAGCCGTGAAAGCTCGCCGGTTCGCCCGCCAGCTTCACCAGCTTCAATCGAGTCGCTCACTGACGGACAACGGCCGCCGCGCGCCGCCGCTTCCGCCATTAATGACGACGAGATAGCTGCATCTGTAGAGGAGGCCAGCTGCTATATCCCCGCGTTGGACAGTGAGGATTGGGCGAGCTCTGTGCATCTCCCCCTTCTGCCCGCGAGTCGTCAGGGAAACGGGCCAGCATCAAAACCGCGGCTAGCTTTCTTTACGTTATAGGAAATCTATCCCCGCCCCCGCCCCACGTGGGCATGCGTCACCGGCGAAATGAGGAAAGAGTGTATTTTTAGTCCCGCCGAGGCCGGACCAATCTCCATTTCTCAAACATTTCTCAGCTCCTCTTAGTTTGAGCGGCTGAAAATGTCAATATTGCAGCAATGAGCCTGTTGTATAACACGCACGCCTGCAAACAAACGCCAACACACACAAAACTGTGATGACGCTCTATTATCTGCTCGAGCTATTTTAAGCTGTTGTCGTTTCCCCCTGTGGCTCAGTGGCGAAACCTACAGCCATCGCACGGGAGACCCGTGTTCGATCCCAGCTCTCGCAGCAGATAAAATTTAGTCTCGCCGCGGCCAGACTTGCACTGATACTTTTCGCTCGTTCAGTTCCAAGAAAATGTGACTGTTCCAGTGTATTTTGCAGTAAACAAGCCGGTACCATGGCCCGCTTGCCTGCACACAAATGCCGTTTCCACGGCGACCCAGAAAAATCATATAAGCAATGTATTTTCTGGTATTCCGGCCACAGCCGATGGTGTTATGAGTGTAATAAAAATGCCCACAGCCCAGTGTTCATTTCTACACACAAACACAGCCCGCCACAGTGCAGGGCTCGCACATATGAAATCGACTCATGTCAATTGTGCATTAAATGTAGTGAATGTGCCCACAACCCAGTGCCCACAAACACTACACACTGCATGTGCCACGTTTTCTGTAAAACGAAACCAACACACATACAGTCAGCTAAGACCCACGGTGTTTAAGTCTCGCCGCGGCCAGACTCCACCGAAACCTCTCGCTCGTTCAGTTCCAAACAATGTGACTGTTCCAGTGTATTTCACAGTAAACAAGCCGGTACCACAGCCCGCTTGCCTGCACATTAACGCCATTTTTACGGCGACCCAGATAAATCCAATAAAGAGTGTATTTTCTGGTGTCCCGGCCGTAGCCGATGGTGTTATGAGTGTTGTAAGAATGCCCATGTAACAGTGCCCATTCCCACACGCGGACACAGCCCGCCACAGTTCAGGGCTAGCACAAATAAAATCGACTCATGTCGATTGTGCAAACGTAGTGAATGTGCCCACGATACAGTGCCCACAAACACTACACAGTGCGTGTCCCACGGTTTCTGTAAAAACGAAACCAACACATATTCAGTCAGCGCAAGCCGACGGTGTTTTCAGTGCAGTAAATGTGCCCGCTGTCTCGCGCCCACATTCACTCACAGACACGCTGAACCCTACGGGGTTTGTCCCGCTCGTTCTCTCTCCACAATTTGTCATAGAGAAAGCGAGTGCGAACAGGCTGCCCGCCGTGATCGGTGCGCCCCCCGCCTCGCACACTTTAAACACAGTGTTCATGTCTCAGCACACCGAAGCTCTGCAGCTCTGTGCCGCGGCCAGAGCCCGGATATCATTCTGCCTCTAGCTATCCACGCGAATGCATGGGCAATGCTTCCCGGGGTATCAGAATGGGTGTTGAACACTATAAAGAGAGGCTATTCGTTACAGTTCGCTCGACGTCCCTGCCGTTGCACGGCACGTGTCGAAACCATGGTGGACAACAAAGTATCTCATCTACTTCGAACCGAAATAGCGAAACTACTGAGCAAAGGGGCCATAGAACCTTTATCTCAGGCTCAGAGCGAAGGGGGTGTATACAGCAGATATTTTCTGGTACCGAAAAAAGACGGGGGTCTCAGACCCATTCTAGATCTGCGACAATTGAACAAAGCGCTTCTGAAACGCAAGTTCAAAATGCTGACAACCAGCAAAATCCTCGCGCACGTGCGCCAGGGAGACTGGTTCATGTCAATAGATCTGAAAGACGCCTATTTCCAAATACAGATTGCGTCACGTCACAGGCGATTCTTGAGATTCGCCTTCGAGGGCCAGGCATATCAATACACAGTCCTACCGTTCGGCCTGTCCCCAGCACCCCGTATATTCACGAAGTGCATGGACGCGGCTCTCGCACCCATGAGACTTCAGGGCATGCGAATTTTGAACTACTTGGACGACTGGTTGATTCTAGCTCGATCACGATCAGAGCTCATAGAACACAAGACCGTTTTACTCGAGCATCTCGAGAATTTGGGTCTCACAGTCAATTGGGCGAAGGGTTCGCTGTCTTCCAGCCAGAAAATCTCTTTTCTGGGAACAGTGATGGACTTGCTGTCTATGACAGCACGTCTGTCGCCGGAGCGAGGACTGAACATTCAGCGCGCCGTGAAATCCTTCCGCCGCGGCTCTATAGTCCCGCTCAAACGGTTTCAGAAAATGCTGGGCCTCATGGCCTCAGCATCCTCAGTACTTCAGCTGGGCCTGCTTCGCATGCGCCCACTGCAGTTATGGCTGAAAGCACGAGTTCCGCCCGGGGCTTGGGCCGCTGGTCTGTTTCGCCTCAGGGTCGACAGGAAATGCGTCTCGGCTCTGAAACCTTGGAAAAAAGCCGACTGGTACCAGTCAGGCGTGAGTCTGGGGACTCCCTCGAGTGTGATGGTGGTGTCCACGGACGCCTCCACCTCGGGATGGGGAGCGCTGCTCGAGGGCAGACCGTTCTTTGGCCAGTGGTCAGAACGGGAGAAGTTCCTACACATAAACTGTCTAGAAATGCTGGCAGTAGACAACGCGCTAAGGCGCTTTTGTCCCCAGATAAAAGGCCGCCACGTCTTAGTCCGGTCGGACAACATGTCAGTCGTGGCGTACATAAATCACCAGGGCGGCGTCAGGTCCCGAAGCCTTTACAGACTGACGAAACGCCTCCTGGACTGGGCTCAGCACAACCTGCTTTCACTGAAAGCAGCGCATGTGCCTGGTCACCTGAATCTGGGACCAGACAGACTGTCCAGAAACAATGTCCCAGCAGGGGAATGGTCGCTGCACCCGCAGGCGATCCAACTGCTGTGGGAGACATTCGGCAGAGCGCAGGTGGACCTGTTCGCGTCCCAGGAAAACGCTCACTGTCCGAACTTTTTCTCCAAGAGTAGGGAGGCGCTGGCCCACGTATGGCCCCGACGCCCACTCTATGCTTTTCCCCCCGTCTCGCTCCTGCCTCAAGTGCTGGAACGAATCAGGGAAAATGGATGCCCAGTGCTGCTCGTGGCTCTGCTATGGACGAGCCAAACCTGGTTCCCAGTCCTGATGCAGCTGAACGGCACTGCCCCGTGGCCGATACCGGTGAGGAGAGACCTCCTCTATCAGGCAAAGGGCTCGATTTGGCATCCTCGCCCGGAGTTATGGTCCCTACATATGTGGACCATCAACGGGTACCCACGAACCTCACCGGAGGGAGTGTTAAACACGATCACGCAGGCTAGGGCCCCGTCTACTAGACGGCTCTACTCCTCGATATGGTCAGTGTTCTCTACCTGGTGTCAAGCTCAGGGCTTTTCACCCGTAGACTGCGGGGTTACGGAAGTGCTCTCCTTTCTTCAGGAGCTGCTGGATAAGGGTAGAACCCCGTCCACGCTCAAAGTATACGTGGCGGCCATAACGGCGTTTGCAAAACCGACGTCTGGCCAGTCACTGGGGAAAAACGACCTCGTCGTGCGATTCCTCAGGGGAGCTCGGAGGCTGAGTCCTTCCAGATCTCCCTCAGTCCCTATGTGGGACCTTTCTACGGTTCTGGAAGCCCTGAAAGGTGCCCCATTCGAGCCAATCCATTTGTCAGACATGAAGCACCTGTCTTTCAAAACGGTATTTCTTGTGGCTCTTGCTTCAATAAAGCGCGTGGGGGACTTACAAGCGCTTTCAGTAAGCGCGTCCTGTATGGAGTTTGGGCCTAATGACTCAAAAGTCATACTCAAACCAAGGCACGGGTACGTGCCAAAATCCCTCAACACACCGTTCAGGGCCCAGGTTATTTCCCTGTGCGCCCTCCCGGTGAACAATGAGGAGGCGGATGCTAATCTGCTTTGCCCCGTCAGGGCGCTGAGAGCTTATGTGTCCCGCTCGTCTGTCTTCAGGCAGACCGAGCAGCTCTTTGTTTTGTTTGGCGGACACTCCAAGGGACTGGCCGCATCAAAACAGAGCATATCCAGATGGATAGTCGATGCCATAGCGCTGGCTTACACTTCTAAGGGCCTGCAGTGTCCTTTGGGTGTCAGAGCGCACTCCACGAGAGGCGTGGCCTCTTCATGGGCGTAGTCTAGTGGGATTTCCTTGCATGATATCTGTATGGCGGCGGGCTGGGCCTCGCCGTCTACATTTATAAGGTTCTATAACCTAGAGGTTCCCGCCTTACAGGCCAAGCTGCTGTCGGTCTAGAATTCAGTACTATCTGTCCCGCTGCGCAGGCGCAGAATGCTGAGTTTTGATTGAGTATCGCTCACTGATCGATGGAACAGCTCCATGGGTGTTGAATAGCCCGTACTTTTGCCCAGTTCAGGCTGAACGCGTTCACCCTGTCTGCGGGATATACTGTTGACATAACTAGCTCCTATGGGATGCTATTTCATGGGGAATGATGCTGGTAGCCTCTCTTCTCCGACTCTCTGTGAGTCTACGGTGATTATGCACTATATGAGCCCCGGGCTACTGCCCTTGGGACTTTGGTGTCGGATCCCAGTACGCACGGCGTCTTACATTGTGTTCCCCATAGCGTAAGATATTACGCAGTACGAGAGATACTCTCGTAAGAGAACGTACTCGGTTACTAACGTAACCTCGGTTCTCTCTAGAGAGGGAACGAGTACTGCGTATCTTGCCGTGCATACAACAGCGCTGGTTCGCTTCAGCGATGAAAACCAGTTTGTATCAGCCTGTCGAGCGTATTTATAGGCCAAGGCCACGCCTATTCTGGCGGGACGCGACGAAATGGGCGCGAAGCACCCCCATTGGATGTCACGTCACGCAGGGCCTCTCTCGATAGGCTTGCTGCTGTTGCCGCAGGGCAGCCAATAGGCGCGCAAGCCGTCTTGCCTATGTCTGCACGCTGCCGCACAGCGTTTTACATTAATCAAAATTAAAGGATAATTTTTGGCTTCAATATCTCGTGGAAAAGAGGTTTTCCCCATAGCGTAAGATATTACGCAGTACTCGTTCCCTCTCTAGAGAGAACCGAGGTTACGTTAGTAACCGAGTACGTTTTATAGGATAACAACAGACACATCAAAATAAGATCAGTGTGACTAACATGTCACCTTCTATCAATATTGGTAAAGCAAACATATCTCGAATCCTCAAAAAACATTGTAAAGGGTTAAGAGTTCAGTTGATTACTCAATATATCATGACGTAATACACACAAAGAACAGAACGTTTTGGTAAATTGTGTCCAAAGTTTGTCAGAATGTTAGACCTTGAAGGGGAAGTAGTCAGATTTGGAGTTAGAAACATGGTTAGTTTTTAAAAGATAGTTCATCTGTCTTATCTTAATTAAAAATCCATCACATCACCTACGCTACAGAAAACAGATTTGATATTGAGTTGGAAAATAATGATTCATTATCACAGCTAAACTGGTTTCTTGCTCTTCTCTGTACATCATGTGCATGTTCTTCTTCCTCATCCATCAGTTGAGGATGTGATTACTGATGTTGTGTAGATTTTTCTCAACCAGAGGAAGAAGTCTCAACATCCCATTCTCACGGTTCAGGGTGGATCATTAATGGCTTCTCACTGTTGTCTGTGTTTGTCCTGTCTTTTCTGCAGCTCGTGACCTGGGAAATTAGTGTTGATTCTGCGCACTGATCACAAGCTGATGTCCCACAGCTGTCGCTTGTTCCATTTTCCTCTATATTCTCTGCTGTTTCTGCCCCTTGTTGACAGTAGATTGTTTTAGGTTTTGTTTCATGTGGATCTGTTTTGGTTGTGTGTTAGCGTTTTACCTTGTTCACCACTGTACCCAAGACGCTTAGATGGGAAGTGACAGCTGATAGTTTCTTCTCTGTCTCTCTGTCCAAGGTGGGTGCTGCTTCAAAGATGGTCGTCTCAGCCTGTGTGTAGAAGGAGCATTACGGACAACTCTGGAGATCTCTAACTTCACCTTACCTCTACGTTTGATTCCTCTGTTCAGATCCCCCTGACACCCATTGTCAGACCTTCTCCAGTCCTGGTCTGAAAGTAAAACAAACAATTCAAATTAAGTTTTTTTTATTTCTATAAATGGACAGTCAGGTCAGCTTATGTTCTGCATTGTTTAAAGCAGTAATGGGCTACTCTGTCCTTCAGCATCCACTGTGTCCTGCAGATTTAGCTCCAACCTCAAACCCTCCTGCCTATTGTCTATAACTTAAGTAAACCTGAAGACTTTGGTTAATTTTCAGTTGTGCTCAATTAGGGTTGGAGGTATACTCTCAACCTCAAAAAGGGGATTGCAAAAGAGCCAGAGTTGCCCGTTCCTGATTTAAATTTACAAAGCAGCAGACATTCATATAATATACACATAGCTTATATTATGTGCTTCTATTATAAATCTATAACACTGCAAAGTACTGAACAAAAACTATTTTACCCATATCAACAGCAACCTGTTTTTAAAAATATTTTAGAAAGGTATGGTCTCTTTGAGCCTTCACCAGTAATGATTGATTTCTTTACTGACAACATACTCTTCTGTTACTTACTCTTTGTTTCAAGAGCTTCACTTGGTCAAAAAACAAGTGATAACCTGTACAATTTAAAATTTCATGGCAAGAATTAAGAAATGGGTACAGAGGCACAAGACGTACCATGCTCATAAAGCACCCATGGCCATGCATACTTCTCAGAGACTAGAGACTGGAGTTTTTGCCTCTTGTATTCTTCCGTGGCTGCACATTAGTCTTTTCCCCTTTAGAATCTTCTGAAGTATGTGCCTTCTCTTGCTATCCATCTTAAAACATAAATGCAATGTTTCTGGTCTGTGCAATATAAGGCATTGTTTAAGCCAAATAACTAACCAGATATTACACATAATTCAAAGAACATTTACTATTTGATTCCTAACAACTCATTATCTTCCAAAGCTACCCAGAACACCAGCATTTACAAAACAATGGAAAAAGGTAACCTGTTTTATTAACTAAATGATTTTTTATCACACTTGTCTACTTTTATTGAAGTGCCATTTTTAAGAATTAATAGTCCTTTGAGAGATCAACATCAAATTATGTACTAAATATTATAGCATTGTTTCAATACTAGACATACCAATGGCCACGCGCACCTTTCTATCTTCTTTAGGCACCAGGGCCCTCATTTATCAATGGTGCGTACGGACAGATTTGTGCGTGCGTAGTGAGTGCGTAAGAACAATTTCACGCAAAGTGTGGGATTCACCAAGTTGTACTTGTACATAGAAATGTGTGTAAATATAAGCACACCTCTGAGCATGCTTACGCAGATAATCTAGTGGTAGAACAGCGACACTACACATAAAAAGCATTTAAGAGTGTCACAGTAAGCATTAAGCAGTCTAGTTTTAAACACTATGCTTAATTGGTGTCAAACCCTATAAAAGACAGATGTGAAATATATTTGTCTCAGTGCAATGGCTTATCTGGCGTTATTGGAAGACTTGGCAAACAATGGGCTCCGCAGAGAGCGCGTTTTCCAAGATCGCGCTGATCTGCTTGGAGAGATCAGAGTGGCTTCTAAGTAGGTACCGCTTTCCCAAAAATGTACTGCTGGATTTGTGTCGTGATTTAGGACCAGTGTTGGAGAGAGAAACAAATCGCACGAAAGCCATTCCCGTGCACATCCAACTCCTGTCCACCCTTGGATTTTTAGCTAACTGGCACATTTCAGCGTGAGGTTGGAGACAAATGTGGTATATCCCAGCCATCAGTGAGTAGGATCATGCCGGCAGTGTTGGATGCAATTATTTCCTTGGCCCCAACCTACATCCAGTTCCCTTATCGAAATCCTCAACAAGCCGCAATAAAACGGGACTTTCATGCCATTGCTAGATTCCCAAACATAATTGGAGCTATAGACTGCACCCACATCGCCATAAAAGCACCATCAACCAACGAATTTAACTATGTAAATAGAAAAGGGTTTCATTCTGTTAACGTGCAAATAATTTGTGATGCAAATTTGTTGTTATTAAACGTTGTTGCGCGGTGGCCTGGAGGAACACACGACTCGTTCGTTCTGCAGAATAGCTCTGTGGGTGTGCGTCTCCAAGAAGGCACTGTTGAGGATGGCTGGCTCATTGGTGAATTTAAGGCTACAACATGTTTAAAATGCTATTGTAGGGCTATGTACAATTACTTAAAACTATTTCATCATTCGGTGATCAAGGTTACCCGCTAAAGCTATGGCTAATGACCCCCCTAACCAACCCGAGGACCGAGCAGGAACAGGCGTACAACCATGCCCATGCGCACTCAAGGAGCACAGTTGAGCGTGCAATAGGCCTGCTGAAAGGACGATGGCTGTGTCTGTCAAGCACGGGAGGGACACTGCAGTATCAGCCAGAAAAAGCATGCAAAATCATCATGGCTTGCAGTGTGCTACACAACTTGGCCATCAGACAGGGCATCCCTCTGCAGGAACCCCCAAGACCAGACGGCCCTATGCCCGATACAGTGCCCCTACCACCTCCTAATGCCGCTGGCATTCAGACAAGACAGAGGATCATACAGACATTTTAGGTAAGTCTGGCCATTGGTCGATTGCAGAAACATTACAGCGATTTCATTTTGTGTTTTGCAGCTTCGTGGAAACAAATAACTGAAATCACATTAGTCAGCGGTTTATGGTTTATTAGCAATTGTATTTGCGCAAGAGGCAATCTGTTTCAGAGACTCGTTGATTTGAATCAATACATTCGTTATGTTGCTCAGTTGATCCTTTAGGTCATTCATGGATTTTGTTGTTTCCTCTTGATTTTGTAGCACCGCCTCACTCAGCACTCTTGGCGCATGGAAGTGGTAATGGATGGGCCCGGCTCCTCAAGCTCCTCAGGCACAACGGGTGTCGCTATTAAGGAAACACATGTTCACATTAATTAAATAGAGTTCTTCCTATGAATGATTTCAGTAAAAGTTTACAAATTGAAATAAAATGTATCCAAACACAATATCCTATTCCAGTTGGTTTATTTTACCTTCACTTTGGGTGTTAGATGGCCCGGTTTGTTCTGTCGCAAGAGCATCAGTGTCACCGTCCTTAGTAATCCCGGACAGAGCAGTGTCTCCGATGATGCAGGCTATGCGGTTGTCCAATGGGGAAAGTTTCCATTGTTGTCTGTCCTCCTCCAGTTGCGGATATTTCTCGTCTGTGTGCTGTGACACGTTTTTTAGCCAATACTTTAATATCAAACCATTTTTTTTTTATTTCCGGGACAGTTCTCTCCTCAGACCCAACAGAATTAACTGCATTGGTGACATTCTCCCATGCAGCATTTTTTATTTTATTTGTAATTCCTCCTGCAGTGAATGAACTAAACAATATCTGTTGGTGGATTCAACTTCATTTACAAGTATCTCTAATTCTGTGTTTGTGAAGTTCCTCTTCTTTGCTCTCTTTGCCATTATTGCAGTGAGGAAAAAACACAATCACGTAATTTTTAAAGGGAAGTGTTGTCACCATATATGGTTAATTGGAGTTGTTTCCGAATGCTAATGACCATGAATGTGAACGAGCATGGTACTTACGCACATGTGGTATTTATCAACAATGATTGCTTACTCATGTGCGTAAGAACTGCGTGCGCACGTTTGATAAATGTGGATTTTCTTGTACTTAGGCACATTCTAAATTTCATTCGTTGGACAAAATATAGAACCTCTTCTACGCACTGTTGATAAATGAGGGCCCAGGGGCCTCATTTATAAAACTTTGCGTAGGATTTGCGTCAGAAGTGGCGTACGGATGAAACATAGGACGTGCGTACGCACAGAAATATTCGTATTTATAAAACCGTGCGCACGCACATCCTACGCAGTTTTTCCTTAATAAATCACATTGGATTCTAAATGTAGCGCAGCTTTTGCGGCTTCATGTCACGCCCATAGTTGCCCATAAATAGTCTGTGAAACGCCCACAAGTTAATATTCATTGATTGCGAAATCATGGCAAACACAGAGAGGAAAACCAAGAAACGTAACTTAAGGTGGAAAAGAGGAGTAAAATGTTGTTTGGAGGGCACAGTGTGGGCATTACGTGTGATGCATCATGGCATTTTATTACCATCCATTTGATTGCATCTGACAAACTACAGATGTGTTATGATGATGAATTGCAAAACAGGCCAATATTATTGCAGAACATATTTCACATTTATTTTTGCAAATGTTTTAATTTGCATTTCTGTTGTAATCTTTGTTTGATTTTGTTTGTTTTACACTGCAGATCGATCAAACGGGTGTTTGTGTAGGCTGTTAATTGTAAGACTTGCTTTGTGAAGTCTTCATGTTATCTATGAGAGTCAGTATTGCCATTTCTATTACACAACGGTCTACAGTTTCACACACTTTTACACACTTTCACGTGTTTCTTTTATCTGCCGATGGTGTCGCCATTTCTCATTTCACCCGTTTTTGTGCGTACGCCTGGTCAGAGTTTAAGTGAAGGACCGCACATTTTCCCGTCAAGTGTGCTTTTTATAAATACCAATTATTGTGTAGAGAGCGGCGTACGCCTTCTTTTGTGCGTACGCAACGTTTATAAATGAGACCCAAGATGTTCCTTCCCCGTCCTTAACAAAGGACTTATTCGATTAGCTTGCTTTGATATAAGGACTGGTCTTCCTTCTATGCTGTAAAGTCTCTACTTACTCTATGTGCAATTACTATTGTTCTTGAAACTTATGAATAAGTTAACTTGCCATATGATTCAGGAGAGAGCATAAAATGAGTAAATACTGATTGAAATATTCTAGAAACTTTACCTGAGAAGGGCTGATCACGGCAAGATTCGCTGCGACTCAGTAGCTCTTGTGAGGGTTGGGTATTAAAAGAGCAGTTGAACATGATTTACATGCAAACGGGACAGTTATCTTCAGTTTAACTGATCTGATTATGACAAAATAATTGAATATATTGAATAGCTGTCGTGTGACGTCAAATTAGCTTTTCCACTCTTGCAAACAGAGGTAGGTTATGAGGTGTGGAGACATCATGTATCATTGGAACATGAACAGACAGTGCCCAATTTGTAATAATTTTAAAGAATACAATGCAATTAATATAAACTTTCTGACAGTGTGTGGGACATCTGACTACTTTCCAAGAAGGGGAGAGTAGTTCAAACTTTTACATTTTTAAGTGAACATTTGAATGATCAGTGACAATGGAAACAAGTAAGAAGGAAACAAGTGTTTCTTTCTTACCAAATTCTACTGAGCAATCCACAGATGACACTGACAGCATAGAACTGAAATTAAGAAGCATCCCAGAATTAGTGTGATAACGCAAACCTAAAATTTCCACTGACACAAATTTAAATAACTGCAGGGCAGGATTCACCAACAGAGGATTCACCAAAGCAGTAGGCCTACTTTGAATTTCACTACCATAAATAACCATTTAACAAGACAATATATCTCTGATATGTGTTGATGTCTCACACAGAAACTCACACAGATGTGTTTATGTCAATACCTGTGTCCCAGGGGCTGCATCATTTGAAGTCGCATCCTTCGAAGTGCGCGGCCGTAGCGGTCTTCAAAGGACGCACCGAGACTCGTTTAAATGGGAAAGAATAGCCGATTGCGTCGCCGTGGCACGACGAAGGCTGTCCCAATTCAAAGGTCCTTCGAAGGCTCCTTCAAAATGCGGCCTGCAAATGCATTCTTATTTTCCCCTGAATGCAGGATACATCACAAAGGATCATTTGTAGCCTAGCCTACCCCAGAATTCATTGCGCGCCGGAGGCGAAATAGCCAGATTACACTTTTAAATGTAAGTATCCTTCAGTTTAATCGATTAATCTATGTATCTAATGATACAAATGAAGAAAAATACATAAGGTTAAAATGTTGACTTATTACCAGCATGTGATTTTGGCTGGTTTATACTCTTTAGACTTTATGTAGCCTATATGGGGTGACCTTCTTGGGTGGATTTTACGTTCTGTGTGGGTGGATGGAGCTGGGCGGAAGTTAAAGGACGATTCCGGCCAAAAATGAACCTAGGGCTAAATAACAGGGTACCGAGTAAACCGTTCTCTGGGATGCGTTTTCATGATAATCGAATGTACCCCGTTTTAACTTTAGTTTTAGTTTAACCACAGACTATTTTATAACGCTAGTGAATGGGGCATAGAATAAGTAAAAATAAAAATCACTAGTTAATACCACTAACAAGGCTCAAAATAGCCCCACACTAACACGGTAGCATAATGAGGGTCTCTACCTGAAAACTGAAGCAGTGAGAACTTTGTAAGTGTACAGACAGTTTAATAAGAAGATACTTTATAAAGACAGTTCACTTCCCGTATATAGGCAGGAGCCATCTTTGGAAAACAGTCTCGACCAGTCGAACCACGAACGCTCTGTCACCAGTTGCTAGGTGACAAAAACCAGAATCCCATTGAACAACTCCCAGGACACAGCTGTGACAATATGTTTTGTTAGTGTCATGTTCCAAATAACCAGTGGT
Organism: Siphateles boraxobius; assembly: GCF_051911475.1. NCBI lineage: Eukaryota > Metazoa > Chordata > Actinopteri > Cypriniformes > Leuciscidae > Siphateles > Siphateles boraxobius. Next base: position 8,176,011 of record NW_027508953.1, read on the forward strand.
GGAATGTAACACATGTAATACATTTATACTTAAATACAGAGTAAATGTATTTTAAGTATAAATTTGAAATACTTTATATTGTTATTCAACTCCACTTCACCTCAGAGACAAATATTGTATGTTAAATATAATTTATGGTTTGATTTTTGAGTATGTGAGATGATTTCATTTATTCTTCCCTCTTTCTGAGAACAGTGATCAACAGCCCATGCATGAGTCAGCCCTCTAAACCTATTGGTAGACAGTAAAAATATTCACTCATCCCAGATGATGTCCTGCCGCCAGAGGCTTTACCAGGGACTCTATTGTTGCGCCCCTCCCGGTCCAGCAGCACTACCAGAATTTCCTTACTCAGCTCAATAAAAGTCTATAGAAAAAGTTTTTCTTCACATCTGTTCTATGTATAGGCCTACTGTTAATTTAAATTTGTAAAATTTTTTCTTATCTAAATGTAACTTATCTTGTAAATGCTTTTAAAAATTTGGCCTATAGAACGATTTATTTTGTTTCAGTTACAAATTAATTTACATGACAAAAATAAATGGAGCCTAATGAATAATTTATTTATTACATTTACAATTTATAACTTGCATTACAAAAAAAGAAAAATGCAAAGAAATAATTTTTTTGTTTAATTTACAAATTTAACTTTTAAAAGTAATGCATATGATTGTTTTCATTTACAAATTTTGGGGGAAAGAAAGATGGTAGGCAGGGTTGCCAGGTCTGTGCAACAAAAATAGCCCAAAAAACCCATCGGCTTTTCTCCATGGGGCGGCCAAATTCTCCACAGGATTTGTGAAAATGAGGGATGTTTTGGGGATGTTGGAGCGCCGAAATCATACTTACGGGGGTGTAAATCAACCCGTGGAAAAAAAAGTTTACCCGCGGCAACAACTTAAAAGTAGCCCAATTCCACAATCAGCTTTCAAATGCGGCTTTCGGAGGGTGCAGCCCTTGAATTGGGGCACAGCTAACATGTGCAGATGCAATGCAACCGGACACAATCAGTCACAAATCACAGCTAATCAGAAAAGTGTGTGAGAGAGTTCTCTCTTTTTGCTTGCTTTCAGACTCAACATATTTAAAAGCTTAATGTGTAAAACAAAGAACAAACGGTATGTTTGTGTCTTTGAAGGGCACTGGGGGAAGGGAACTTCCAAAGGAAAGTTGGCATCCGAATCGGGTACATGTGATAATCACATGATCCAGTGCTTTTCATCCTTGCAATTTATATGTTCACTGAGGCACAAGTTACCTTGAATTGAACCCAACTTATCGGCTATCACCTTGTTGCTTTTACCAAATGCCAAATAAAGAGACAGTACACAGTTTAAATACATTTGAATTAAATAAGCAATTCAAATATATTTAGCCCATGCCTTTTATTGCAATCTCAACAGCAAAATTTGGTTACACTTTATTTTAAGGTGTCATTGTTACAGTGCAATTATATAATTAAGTAGTGAGTAACATTAAGTAACCACATGTACTTACTATAGGGTTAGTGTAGCATTAGGATTTGGTTGAGGGTTAGTTGCATGTAATTATGCATAATTTACTGTTATTACTATGGTAATTACATGTAACATATATAACAAGAACACTGTAAAATAAAGTGTTACCCAACATTTTCTCAAAATGTATTTAGAAGTTACATTATCAAGACTCAAAATAAAGTGGCAGTGACCAACGCTATCTCACAACCAATTTGTACAAGTGAGAAAAAGGCGGCTAATTCATATGAATTCTTACGACCTCCCTCGTACGAATTTGCCTGATTTGTCTAAACCCCGCAGTGATGGGTAGGTTTAGGGGCGGGGTCACGGATAGGTCATTTGTACGAATTCATACGAATTGGTTAACTAGTAAAATATATACAATTTAGCAAACCGTGAGATCGGGTTCTAGTGACATATGGTTTAATGCAAGTCTCGGGGTGTCAAACTCAGTTCATGGAGGGCCACAGTCCTACAGAGTTTAGTTCCCATCGCTAATGCAAGTGAAAATGAGGTATGGCTTTATAGATGTTCCATAGGAGATCTTCCCCTCACCCTTTAAAATAGTGATGCTTCCTATCGAATAGAATTTGCCCAATATTTATTTAATTTTAAACATAATTTATGTATGACCTTCGCTATCATTAAAGAGAAATCCTAATTGGCAATTCTTTTAGGGGCTATTTACACGACATCGTTTTACAACTAAAAATTTAAATTTTTAATGTGTTTTGCACATTCATTTACACGAAAAACAGTGTTTTGTGGGCCTGAAAATGCAAAGTTTTTTCAAAGTGCAATTAAAAAAAAATTAAACCGTTGTCTATGGAAATTTGTTTAAACGGTGATGTAATGTGCATGCATAGGCCTATTACTTGTTCAATCTATAGGCGTGTATAGCTTTTTTAATAAATAAAAATTGTAGATCCGTGTGAACGGGGATCGTTTTGACAATGGAGTCGTCCGTAGGAAAAACTTTTCCGTTTTTAGTACATCTGTCATGGGTGGTTGCAGGAAAGCAGATGAAGATGATGAGGATAATTCCAACACAAAGTTTAATGATGATACTACAAAGAATAAACAGACAAGCAAGGCAACACACTATAAACATAGACTGAACATAGAATGAATGTAAGGGATTAACTTATATAGCAAACACAAACGAGGACAATTAATGGAACACAGCTGAAACCAAGAACACGAATGAGGAGTGGGAAAACTGAACACTTAATAATTATCATACAGAAAGTGTACATACTCATTAATTGTTCCAATATATGTCTAGTCATATTTTGACTAGACGGCACAAAAGAGCAGTCAGAATTATTCCAGAGAGCAGGTAAGATGCAAATAAAATGACAGAGTGAATTTGTTTTGGTTAATTTGGTAAAACCTATACATGAGAAGACATATGCACATGTAAATAAAACATTATTATTTTTAATGTAAGGCATCATAAATGCAGCAGTGGCAACAGAGGTGATGTTGCAGCATTATTTATCCAAGGGGAAAGTAAATTAAAAGGAAGAGAGTGCTAAAACCAAACATACTATCAGTTAATTATATATTATATCATGTATATTTATTCCAGTTGAATAAATTCTGTCCTGGCACGTTCTGTTACGTTTACACAGCAGTTCCCACTGAAGCAATTAGCACATTTCTGGCATCTTCTGCTATGTCATCCAGAGCTCTCTTCAGCATCCTTGAGACTGTCATGTAAGACATTCCTCCTGCCACCACAGTTCCAAGAATGGGTATGAGGCTCGCAACATACTCAACTGCATTTTCAGCCACAACCAGCGATGCAGCACCCAATAAAGATAATATTGAAGCTGGGTTTATCCCAAAACGCAGAGGTGACTTCATCAGACTCTTCAGTTCCTCAATGGTCTTCCCAGATTTCTCACAGAGCTTCTTTAGGGATGGATCATCCAGACCAAATGTATTGTAGTACGTTTCAATCTCTTTTTTGACAATTGCGAAATCCATAGCAATTGAAAGACCGGGAACAGGAACTGTAGCCACAAAAGCAGACAGCAAGGCTACTTTTCCAATATTTGCCTCTAAAATTTTCTTCTTTTTCTCATTAATTTCCAGTGTAATATTCGGCAAAGCCAACATCAGCACACGTCTCTTATGCTGTGGAAGCTCTTTCTCCATCCTCTCCTGCAGTTGATTTAAATCATACTTGCCGAGCTCACAACCAGAGATCAGGAACACGACAGGATCCTCTATCCCGATCTTTCTCAGACCTATTGACAGAAACAAGAAAGGGCATCATAAAATAAGTAAGAGATTTGTGAAATCTAAAAAATAGGCTATTTACCATTTTCAATATAATTCTTAATATTGTTGTTTTTACACTAAACTACATTTGTTCAATGTAACAGTTTTAAACACATCTTAAACTTTTTGTTGTTCAAATCATTATCATAAAATGAAATAACTTACCATTTTCACAATCCGCTCGGATGGTATCCAGTGTCTTTTTCTGGTCAAAGTTCTTCTTCTTTTTCTCAGCAGTAATGCAAATGTCCATTTTGGAACGAACAAAATAAAACTTTTTCCCCATTCTCATGATTTCTTTTGCCAGCTGAGTGTGGCATTCTCTGAATCGATCCGAACCAATGATGATGAAAAAATCATAGCGTTCAAACTGAACCAGTTTAAGATACTCGTCAGCTTTGAAGTTTGGTGTTCCAATTCCAGGAAGATCCCACACTTTCACATTTTTGTATTTAGGATGAAGGTAATCTTTAGACTCCATAGTGGTTTCTACTGGGCCAGTTTCAGCAGAGCCTTCTTCTTCGTCTCCTAAACCCCTGAATGCATTGACAAACGTGGACTTTCCAGAACCTGACTCTCCCGTCACACCAATGTTAAGTTCTACAAGATCTTGCTGTTTGAGGTATTCTTTGATTGTGTTTATCGCTGATGGAAGATCCTGAGTAGATATGGAATCTTTAATATCCTCCAGGTCCTCCTGAGTTATTATACAGTAATCTTCCAACATATCCATCTAAAAAAGTACCGCCAAATTCAACAATGTTATAAAAAGAAACTGCCGAAAAGATTTTGCTTAAAACAACAGTTTAAAATGAAAGTACCTTTCTATGTGTTGGCCCATCTTAGCTGAAACTTAAAGGCCCAGTTTTCCAGACAGGGCTATAGACCTTAGTTTAATTAAAATATTTAAGTAGCTTTTTATAAAAGTGCCTTAAAAACATTACTGGTGTGCATCTTGAGACAAAAGAATGGCATTAACATATTTCAAGATATGTCAGTGCAGGTTGATTTCAGAAAAAACAGCGCAAACATGCATTTTAGTCTGGGACTAGGCTTAAGCCTTGTCTGGGAAACTGAGGGAAAATCCCAATTTTAACTGATGGGAGTTAAAATGGGCCATCAACTAAATAGTCTTTTACAGTTTTTAAAAATTGCTTAAACACAATTTCTGAAATGGCTCCATTTCTCAAAGCTCTACACACACAACCTCAAAACATGCACACAAGATGGAAAAAGTCACACATCTCTTACAAACGCAAACACTTAATTCAAAACTATTTGAACTCTTCTAAAAATTGTGTTTTTGCGTAGTAACTACACACAAACCATTACAGTTTTTCTGATTGCTAAAACACTAGACCACATTCTCAATAGCCTTAACCAATTTGTCGAATAAATCACTCTTTCTGTAAAACATTAAAAAAGTTCAGGTATAAAACACTGTTTGCAAATCTCATGCACTCTTTTTTCAAAACCCTAAACACATTTTCACTCACTAAAACACATTGGTCACTGTGATGCACTTATGTTTTAAAACGCTAAACACAGACAGGCAAAGGTTTAACACATAAAACACAGTTGTCATCGTTCCAACGACTCAAAATTGTTCATACTTATTTCTAATGATGTGACCAAACCAATAATACACGCCAGTTCAGAGTCTTAAAATTGACTCAAAATGTTGCACTGAATGTTGATACCAATAATGGATTGAAACAATATAAAAGGAAGAGTATGTGTAAAAGAGTTGGTGAACAATGAGGAAGAGGAGGATGAGAAAGAGCAAGGTGTGGAGAATGTTGTCAAGGTTGGATCTTTCTTTAGGGTTTTTCCCTTTACCTACAGAGATGACAGTGTCATGTGGATGACACTTCGGCCTTACCCAACATGAAGATATGATGCAGAAGCAGAATAAAATCTCTCACTGACCTTGATTTTGCAGTTGCACCACTCTTCTGAATGTACTGTAACATGCGTTTCATTTAGAGTTTTTACTGTAACCTTTTTGGCTTTTGCAGTTGGGTCACTGTATTTTCACAGTATGCAAGTGCTGAATATACAGACAGTCAATACTGTACAATATTCATTTATACTTGCAGTGCATACAGAATACAATTCATTCACCTTACTACTGAAAGTTGTCATTACTATACTTTTTTTACGTAATTGCATAATTAGTTTACTTTGTTACAATATACTTTCTGTAACTGCATGCTTTGGATTCTGTGTTCTCCATTTTTTGATGTAGTGTCTAATGAATGATCTGTAGTGTTTATAAAATGGACTCGCTGTATGATCTGAAAGCATTGCTTGATTTTGAGCATAAAATGGTTTTGATGTTATGTGGGTGGCAGATGAACCCAGGCACAGACAGGATGCGGTGACACATTTAATAATAGACAAAAACAGGGAAAACAAAACCCACGAGGGGGCAAAACGGGATTGGAACAGGAATGACTAAACTAGACTAAGACTTGACAAACTAGACTATAAACTAACAACAGAAACAGATACAGTAATACACTAAACAACTCTCACAAGTTACTCACAGGTAAGTAAACTCGCAGATAGGAATCACAGTATCAAACAACATCAAACAATGAACCGACACAGGACAGCAAACACAAGGGGATTATATAGGGAAAACTAATGACGAGGACAGGTGAAACTGACTAGACAATAATGACAAGACTAGGGTAACAAGGGGGCGGAGTTACATAACAAGACAACACAAGCACATGGCCCAAATAACAGACCATGCGCTTGTACAAAAAACATGATTCTGTCATGATCCTGCCTCACGACCAGGAAAAATCAAGAACACTAAGGCAGAATCATGACAGAACCCCCACCTTAAGGAGCGGCTTCCAGACGCTCCTCAAGGGGACATTAAACACGGGACATGACAGACTGTGACAAAGACACAAACCAACAATACATGACAAAAACTAACAAAGGCATACACGAAAAGACAGTTACTGGGTTGGGGTGAAACATCAAAAACAATAAACAAGGCAGGGGAGGAGGAAACGCAAAGTTCTTAGGGGGCAGTCCAGGGTGAATAGGTGGACTAGGGGTCTTGGGTTGACAAGGTGATGATCTTGGGTGGGGAGTCCGGGGAGAACTGGATGGGCACACGCGAGGAACAGTCCGAGGGGAGGTGGAGACAGGGGAAACAGTCTGGGGACTAGTGGCAACAGGGACAAACAGTCCGGGAATTAGTGGAGATAGGGCGACCGGGAAGACAGACTGGGATTATGTATTGGCGGCAGCAGCAACAGACTCAGACGATGAGGAAACGGGACTCCTGACGGGGAACATGGCAGGCGAAGGGGCAGGACTGGGTGCAGCGCTCTCAGTGGCAGACTTGGGTGCAACGCTCACAGGGACAGGATCGGGGGGCAGTGCTCACAGGGACAGGATCGGGTGCAGCGCTCACAGGGACAGGATCGGGTGCAGCGCTCACAGGGACAGGATCGGGTGCGGCGCTAACAGTGGTAGGCTTGGGAATAGAGCTCACAGACACAGTGGGCTCGGGACAAGACATGACGGGCACATCGAGGATCTTGACAAGCTTGGCTAGGTAGTCTGCTAGAGTCTCGGCAGCAACAACGATAGGCATCCTCTTACGAGCATACACCGCTTGCAGGACTGCTTCTGCAGCTTGATCAGCCGCAGCTCTCACAGAGGCAGATTCTGTAACCGGCCAACCAGCTGCTGACTGAGGAACGGCGCTTGCTGGAGCGGGCCCCGGGACGGCGCTTGCTGGAGCGGGCCCCGGGACGGCGCTTGCTGGAGCGGGCCCCGGGACGGCGCTTGCTGGAGCGGGCCCCGGGACGGCGCTTGCTGGAGCGGGCCCCGGGACGGCGCTTGCTGGAGCGGGCCCCGGGACGGCGCTTGCTGGAGCGGGCCCCGGGACGGCGCTTGCTGGAGCGGGCCCCGGGACGGCGCTTGCTGGAGCGGGCCCCGGGACGGCGCTTGCTGGAGCGGGCCCCGGGACGGCGCTTGCTGGAGCGGGCCCCGGGACGGCGCTTGCTGGAGCGGGCCCCGGGACGGCGGTCGCGGCTGCAGATTCAGGAACGGCGCTTACAGTAGCAGTTTCAGGAACAGCGCTTACAGCTGCAGACTCTGGGACAACGCCTACTGTTGCAACCTCAGGAACCACGCTTGTGGCTGCAGAGTCAGGAGAGGGTGATGGGAAACAGGAAGTTCCCTTTCTTCTCCTCTTTCTCTTTGGCCGCGGGGCAATGATCACAGTGGGGCTCGCGATCGGCTGGCCGGGCTCAATGGGGGACGAAACAGGAATAGAAAAGACCACTTCTGGTTGGTTAAGGAGCGGCTTCCAGACACTCCTCAAGGGGACATTAAACACGGGACATGACAGACTGTGACAAAGACACAAACCAACAATACATGACAAAAACTAACAAAGGCATACACGAAAAGACAATTACTGGGTTGGGGTGAAACATCAAAAACAATAAACAAGGCAGGGGAGGAGGAGGAAACGCAAAGTTCTTAGGGGGCAGTCCAGGGTGAATAGGTGGACTAGGGGTCTTGGGTTGACAAGGTGATGATCTTGGGCAGGGAGTCCGGGGAAAACTGGATGGGCACACGCAAGGAACAGTCCGAGGGGAGGTGGAGACAGGGGAAACAGTCTGGGGACTAGTGGCAACAGGGACAAACGGACAAACAGTCCGGGAATTAGTGGAGATAGGGGCGACCGGGAAGACAGACTGGGATACTGGATTGGCGGCAGCAGCAACAGACTCAGACGATGAGGAAACGGGACTCCTGACGGGGAACATGGCAGGCGAAGGGGCAGGACTGGGTGCAGCGCTCTCAGTGGCAGACTTGGGTGCAACGCTCACAGGGACAGGATCAGGTGCAGCGCTCACAGGGACAGGATCGGGTGCGGTGGTAGGCTTGGGAATAGAGCTCACAGACACAGTGGGCTCGGGACAAGACATGACGGGCACATCGAGGATCTTGACAAGCTTGGCTAGGTAGTCTGCTAGAGTCTCGGCAGCAACAACGATAGGCATCCTCTTACTAGCATACACAGCTTGCAGTACTGCTTCTGCAGCTTGATCAGCCGCAGCTCTCACAGAGGCAGATTCTCTAACCGGGCAACCAGCTGCTGACTCCGGGACGGCGCTTGCTGGAGCGGGCCCCGGGACGGCGCTTGCTGGAGCGGGCTCCGGGACGGCGCTTGCTGGAGCGGCTGCAGATTCAGGAACGGCGCTTACAGTAGCAGCTTCAGGAACAGCGCTTACAGCTGCAGACTCTGGGACAGCGCTTACTTTTGCAACCTCAGGAACCGCGCTCGCGGCCGCAGATTCAGGAACAGCGCTTTCAGCTGCAGACTCTGGGACAACGCTTACTGTTGCAACCTCAGGAACCACGCTTGTGGCTGCAGAGTCAGGAGAGGGTGATGGGAAACAGGAAGTTCCCTTTCTTCTCCTTCTCTTTGGCCGCGGGGCAATGGTCACAGTGGGGCTCGCGATTGGCTGGCCGGGCTCAATGGGGGACGAAACAGGAATAGAAAAGACCACTTCTGGTTGGGTCAGCTCAGATGACGATGACTCCGATGGGGAATCCCAAGAAACCCGTCTCCTCTGTTTACCGCGGAGGTCAGCAGGTGTGGAAGATGCCTCTCGAGTCGAAACAAGGTGAGTCTGGTCTCCCAGCGTCAGGACGCCAATCGTACGAACCTCCGGGATGACAGGAAGCGTGCCGGGTGAAGACGACATGGTGGGAGCCTGCGAATCCTTCCTTGACAAGCAGGCCACCATATCCGGGAACGGGCGGCGAACCAGACTCTCCCGTTCAGCCAGAGAAGGCAGAACATTTAGGCCCACGATGAGGTAGCGATTGACTAGAGACTCAGGCAAGAAGAACCGCCTCCCTCCGTGACCCGGGCATACTGTCTCAAGGTCCGCTCACCCTGGGAAGGAAACGGAAGCTTTCCATTCCTGGAATCGGAAATCGCCTCCTGCCACCAATGTACAAGATGGTCAGGATGTTCATCAGGCATACTGTCTGCTGGGTTCTGTTCTGGTCGGTTCATTCTGTTATGTGGGTGGCGGATGAACCCAGGCGTAGACAGGATGCGGTGACACAACATTTAATAATAGACAAAAACAGGGAAAACAAAACCCACGAGGGGGCAAAACGGGACTGGAACAGGAATGACTAAACTAGACTAAGACTTTACAAACTATAAACTAACAACAGAAACATGTACAGTAATACACTAAACAAAACTCTCACAAGGTACTCACAGGTAAGTAAACTCGCAGATAGGAATCACAGTATCAAACAACGTCAAACAATGAACCGTCACAGGACAGCAAACACAAGGGGATTATATAGGGAACACTAATGACGAGGACAGGTGAAACTGACTAGACAATAATGACAAGACGAGGGTAACAAGGGGGCGGAGTTACATAACAAGACAACACAAGCACATGGCCCAAACAACAGACCATGCGCTTGTACACAAAACATGATTCTGTCATGATCCTGCCTCACGACCAGGGAAAATCAAGAACACTAAGGCAGAATCATGACATTTGAGGCAATTGTTTGATTTTGCCAGAAGAGTCAGAGATTCTCTGAATGTGGTTTGAAAATTTGGTTTTGTGTTTAAGGTTTTGAGAAAGTGAGTGATGGTTTCAAGAAATATGAAAAAAAAACTAAATGATTAGCCACATAACTGCATACAGATGTGAAAATGTAAAATAACGAATCTAAAGAAAAACACAATGGAATATGTGTAACATAGACCTGCTTTACAGCAGAACAGATTTTTGTACTATTGTGAATTTGCTGTGAAAAAAATTTGTATTGTGTAAATTGCTATAGAAATAACGGTGACTTGACTTGTATGCATGTATATATTTGAAAAATATACAGAAATGTATATGTTCAAAATACTTCAACTTTTAGTGTTTGTGCATTTTTTTTAAAACTGTAATTTAGGTATTTGTAGGTTTGTTGCATTTATCAAGACACGATTCGTGAAACCATTCTTTTAGTTCCAATAGTTCAATACAAATCATAAACTCATTTTAAGTTTCGTAAAATGATTTGCTCTGCACACATTTCTGTGCTTATGCAAACCATGTGGACATCACAAGAGATCTTAAATGCAAAAAAACTAAAAGTGGAACGTGAGGCCCGCGAAACATGACTCTTATACCTAATCTTCAGACCAAGTCTACAAGCACAGCACGGGCTTTAATCTCAGTTAGATATTGTAAAACAAACTTTTTACGAAACTCTAAAAAGGCTTCTCTACATTACACTCATGACTCAAAACGAACAGCTCTTTTGTTTAATTTGGTAAACACTTAAATGTCACACTCATTATGATGGCCTACACCCAATGATCATGTGAAAAACACTTGTACATAAATTGATCACTTAGAAATCAAACTCAATGTTTGGGAAGCAAATGTATTTTTGACCCTTGCATTTCTGTTTATTTTGTAAATATATACTGAATAATGCATACAAGTCAAGTCATCTTTATTTCTGTAGCGCTGTAACACAATAGACTACAGATTGTTTCAAAGCAGCTTCACAATAACAAAGAATTCAAATTATGCTGTAAAGCAGGTCTAACAGGCCATATTCAGCTCAAATCAGTGCAGAGTTGATTCAGTTCCTTTCAATAACTGTAAGGTGCATCAATTGTGCATACATACAGTATATACAGTGAATTTGTACACATACATGTAAGTGTGACAAACTCCATGTAGCCTACACTCCACTGCCCATTGAACAAGCAAAACATTTTATATTTTTCACATCTGTGTGTAGTTTGGCAAGTATGAGGCTAATCATTTTATGTTTGTGTATAGAGCTACTTCACAAAATAGCATTTTTAGAAGAGTTAAAATAGTTTTGAATGAAGTGTTTGCTTTTGCAAGATATGACGTTTTGCAGCTTGTGCGTTTTTTAGTTTTTTTTTTTTTTTAGTTTTGAGAAATGGAGCCAGAGTTTCAAAAATTGTGTTTAAGCTTTTTTGAAAAAACGTTACAGTTTGAAAACTGAACTGTAGAGCGTTAGGCTACCCCCTTTTATCTGTTCAAACTAACCTTTATGTTTCAGAGCGCGAGACACAGGAACTTGGACTAAGAATAGAGTGTTGTTTCCTTCACCAACGTGAAATTCACTGTTGTAAAGAAAAGTTTGAAATATTCAATCAGGACTGAAAATGATTGCACAAATTACTCTTATGATATACAGCCTTATTGATTCAACAGGCATTTTCGATGTAACATTTGATTGCTAAAAAAAAAAAGATACTAAAATGGATTTGACATTACAAGCATTGAAGACTTTAAATGATTTTTTTTCTATTTCGCTTGATCACACTTGTTAATGAGGATAGCACAAACATTGAACATTTCCTTTTACAATATGAAATATATTGCTGTAAAAAGTTCTATAAACATCATTCTTACCAAAATCTTCTAAACAATCCACACAGCAAGAAGACACTGACAGCAGATCTGAAATGAAGCTTGTTATTGCGCAGAGTGCAGACCTATTAACTTTTACACTGATCATAAAACAAAAGCAGAGATCCGCCCAAAAAAATACTTTCACTTTCACTGCCAAATCACCACAGGAACTAGAGTCAGAAGGACATAAATATTTACCTGGAGTTCATGTGTTGAAATATAGACATTAACATCCAGTGCCATTGATAGACCCATTTAACTGCAGTCTAAATAGTGAGAAGATTTTGCTAATTCATGCAGATTTAAATTGGTTGTTTTACAATGGCTCAATGTATACAAATCTACAGAAAAATGTAAGACCGGGAACAGAAACTGTAGCCAAAAAACACAAAAACAAACAACAACAACAAAAACAGACAGAAAGGCTACTCTTACATTATAAGAGTTGAATACGGCACATAAAGTCACACAGAACATAGCGAAATGTGATCATTTAAAATCATCTGTCTGTTCCATTAAATAAATATGATGAAATTGAAAATAATGTAATTCATTTTATTGATTATAAATACAACAGAACCACCCAATTGAGTATTTATAGATTCAATAAAGATTCATAAACTTTTGGAGATCTCTAAAGATGTTCATATATAAATTATAGTAATTTTAGATGCTGTGTTCGGGATCTATAAAAATGTTTGATTGAACCCCACTTGACGTAAAATACAAGCAAATACTCAAAAAAATCACATGGCATAAGAACAATCACCAAAACTCCTTAGTCCTTAATAAATAATTACAAATGATTAAACATTTAATATACATTTTTTTTTAAAGTCATTAAAGTACTATTTGACAGTAAGATATTTTTCAAAAAAAAATTAATCAGATTTAAAGCACCACTTCAAGGACAAAGAAAGTGGTTAGGAAAGTGGATGAAATGCTAAAAGCTAGTTTTGTAATCTTTTTAGGTTTAATTTAACATTATTTTTTTAACTGCCCTGTTTTGGACACTGGGTGGATATCTGCATTCACTGAGGCTTAAAATAGCATGGTATTTTTATTCAGAGCTGCACTGACCTGTTTGTTTCCTGAAGGGAAACAATGAATGAATTGTGATGAAAGTACTTGCAAATATAAGTTAATGTGGCACATAACACACAAGAAAAATCTGAACAAAAACTCCTTAATCCTTGATAAATGATTACAAATTAATACACATTTAGTTTAAAATAAAATAACTTTATTTAAAGTTATTATTTGGCTGATTGGAGTATGTCAGAGTCTGTAATTTATCAATGAAAAGCAGTACAATGAGAATAAAGAGTGTCAGGACTTATCGGCACTGCCTCAAAAGAACCTGACAACGATTGTACACACCCAGGTTTGAAGTTAAACATGAATAAGAGATTTTAAGAATGTTTGAAATTTGCATCCAAATACACACATGCAAATCAGCAACAAAGAAAATAATAAAAAAAAGCAAAATAAAATAATATGATTACTGAGCAATGTAAGGGAAACCCAGACGTTTCAGCTGAAACTCCCATTTTAACAGTGAGAAAGATTATATGGATCTTTTATTTTGTGATCATCAAGATATACTGTAAATGAAACCTTACTTTTTACATTAATTTTAAGTTTTATAAAATGATTTGCCCTGCCCACTTGAACAAACTGCAATGTCAGTTGATTTATAGCCATGGCTATTGTCACTGTGGCAATAGTTATAGCTGATTGTTGAAACAGCTGATATTAAATCTTAACAACCTTTGACACTCCAGCTTTGTCTGGCCAATTGTACTTGTATTTATATTTAAAAATATTGGGATGTAATTGTGCTTCTTAAGTTATTACATTTAAGTTTGAACCCAGATGCTATTTATTCAACACATTATGTACAGGTAGGTGGGTAACAACAAAGAAAGAGAAACTGAATGACTGAATCTGGAATATTGATCTTTCTATCTTTCACCAGGTTTGGAGGAGTCTGTTGATGAGCCAACACACAAACGGTAACTTATCACAAAGTGATAAATGTTTTTAATGTAATGTAGTCAAGAGTAGCAGTGACAGCTGAGGCTTTATTGTGGAAAGTAACTTGGAAGAAAAGAGGGCCAAAAGCAATCTATCAAGTAGGAAAGACACAACATGATGTAAAGAAATGCAAATTTTGGGCAAATATATATTTGCAAACAAAAGTTATTTCTCCAAAAAGTAAAAAACGTATAAATGTAATCACATGTCTGTATTTTAAATTGTATTTTGTTTTGGATAAAAGTAGGCTAATAGATAATTAAAGGGGACCCATTATGCCCCTTTTCACAAGATGTAAAATAAGTCTCTGATGTCCCCAGAGTGTGTATGTGAAGTTTCAGCTCAAAATACGAACAGATCATTTTTTACAGCATGTTTAAATTGTCACTTTTTGAGGATCAGAAAAACGCACCGTTTTAGTGTGTATCCCTTTAAATGCAAAAGAGCAGCTGCTGCTGGCCCAGAGGGCGGAGCCTCACGAGCTCGCGCCGCCTGTCACCCTCAGCACAATCTCATCTCACGGAATGATATCAGAAAACATAAACTCTCAGTAGCCGTGTTCATTTCGACCCGGAGTCGGACAATAATGCCCACAGAGCCAGATAATATATGCTGTATGGAGATAGAACAGGTATAGTCTAGTTTAATTACGGTTATAACTTTTCCATCTTGCTTTTTATCCACTATTAGTACAAGCCTGTTGTACCGTTAGCGGACCACTTCCGAATGTTGGCCAAATATATACTGATGAGTTCAATAAAGTTTATTGTAACTTACATCACACATAGGATGAAGCGTCAGTTTTACTCCAGAAAATCACTGTATAAGAAGTCCGCATTAAAGTCTTATCCATAGACTCTCTCCCTTTCCTTATCATCAACATACACAGCGAAGTACAAAAAACACTCGTTACAACTAACAGTAAACAAATATATACACACCTTTTCAGGGGTTGCTTAATAAACTGGTAAACTGTATCCGTAAAACAACTGCTATGATCTGTAATAAAGTGCGCGCTCTCACTTTCATTACTGCCATGATCAATAACATTAGGCATATGGCTCCAGTAAATAAATAGAGCTATGTGGATTAATACATCCAGCTACACAACACCGACAACGCTTGGGATACATTCTCGTCAGTGCAGCAATGGCGGATGTGTACAACCATAGATATCATATAGAGACATGTGTACAACCATAGACAATCATATAGTAACTAGATGCCCTATTTGCCGCTGTGGCGCAAGAAATGCGGCCGCCATCTTAAACCGGTCCTATTTGCGTTGCATAGCAGCAGTAGATGCCAGAGCACTGTGCAGCATATTCCTGCTCAAATCGTCGGACCATCACTCGGGAGTACTTTACACAAGTAAGATTTAACATTTAACATTACCGTACTATTAGTTGTATTTTGTGAACAAAATATTCAATGTGTCCTGTATCGTTGCTACGTGTATGACCTTTGCAGCAAAAAAACCCGCGTGAAAATCAGTTCGGTATTCAGTTATATATGATCAATTAAATGCGCTGGCAGCTCATTGCACCTGCCAAACAGATTACACTGAGCGGAGCGGGTGACCGGTTTAAGATGGCGTTCCCACGGCTCGTCCGCGCCAATAGGCAGTAGCGGTCGATAGGGCGTCTATCTATATGATGTCTATGTGTACAACTATCAACTCGCTGTGAACACGATCAGGGCTGTTCTATGTTAGAACAGCAGTGTCTGTCAACACTCGTGGGCGGGGCCTGTGGCTTATTGACGTCACTAAAGCCGCATTCTGAAAACAGGTCGTTGGGAGACACTGCTTATGATTTATGAGGATAAAAAAAAAAAAGGAGTGGGTGGATTTTTATCACTGCTGGGTGGTTGTGTACACACACTGCCATCACACATTTATGTCCAAACACCATGCAAAAGTGAATTTTGCACAATAGGTCCCCTTTAAATACATGTAATGTGAAAACAGCGTGAAATCTATATCATACTATTTATTATATATTTTGCATTAAATGTCATACATGTTTTTGTCTATAAATACCTCAATAGCAATTAGATCTAAACGCTGTTGAACATTCTTGTCTTTTACACTTCAGTCTCCAATGAAGCCATCAGAACGTTCCTAGCATCATCAGCGATGTCATTCAGAGCTCTCTTCAGCATTCTTGAGATAGTCAGATAAGACAGTCCTCCTGCCACCAAACTGCCAATGATGGGAATGAAGCTCACAAGTAACTCAACAGTATCTTCTGATATGAGAAAAGAGGCAGCACCCAGCAAGGTTAATATTGAACTTGTGTTTATCCCTTGATGCAGAGGAGACTTCATCAGGCTCTTTAATTCCTCTACGGTTTTCCCAGATCTTTCACAAAGCTTCTGTAGGGATGGATCATCCAGACCAAACACACTGTAGTACTTTCTCAGCTCGTCTGCTATGATGGCTATATCTGCAGTGATCGAAAGACCAGGAAGAGGAATAGTAGCTATACAAGCAGACAGGAAAGCAACTTTTCCAATGTTTTCCTCCAGAGCTTTCTTCTTTTTCTCATTAATTTCCAGTGTAATATTCGGCAAAGCCAACATCAGCACACGTCTCTTATGCTGTGGAAGCTCTTTCTCCATCCTCTCCTGCAGTTGATTTAAATCATACTTGCCGAGGTCCCAACCAGAGATCAGGAACACGACAGGATCCTCTATACCGATCTTTCTCAGACCTAGACAGAAACAAGAAAGGGCATCATAAAATAAGTAAGAGATTTGTTAAATCTAAAAAATAGGCTATGTACCTCAATATAATCCTTAAAGGGGAAATGAAGCAGTCAGTAAAGTTTACATGATTTACTAGATGGATTTCCACTATAATCAAAAATTATGCAAGAAACATGACAAATGTTAACATATAAAAGAAACACCGCTATACACGGGTTTCTTGTATACAAACAATACCGGATGCGCGCGCATCCAGGGGGCAAAAAAACGCTATCTGTTATGCCGAGTTCTGTAAAAGAACATTGTAATTAACGTAGATTTCGCATTGTTTGTAATTTCTTGTTGAATCAATAATAAACTGCAATTTCAGAGTTGGATCTGTTTGTTTGTGTTTCATATTAATATAACATTATGTAAAACGTCCAACTGTTTACGAATCAAAATCCGGACATGTTAGACTAAGTTAGTAATGTAATGGCCTCTATAGAGCCCGAATTTGCTTTTATATCCTAAGTTAACCTTGTTTACGTTACTTTACGACCTGCAACATATCATGACTGCACACATATAACGTTACTTTACTGTAAATCAAAGATTTGACAATGGATTATGTGGGAAGCCTTAGTACCTCCGACCGTGGCGATTATATTAAAAAAACTTACTCTCAGCAATGGTGAGATCTTGCCAGATCCCTACGCAATACCTGACGATCTTTGGATTGTGGATGACAAAAAGTGGCCAGCAATTGTATGGCCTGATATATATATATATATATATATATATATATATATATATATATATAATTGTCTAATTCAGACACCAAGTGTGTATACAAGAGAAATGATGCTACGTGCTATGTGGTCATGTGCAGCTCGTCAAATACTTTGATGCTGTACCGGATTTTTGCGTGTTGAGGTCAGATGTGCTCCCTAGTCAAAGGCAAGGCATTAAAGCCAAGCCTTATGATGCCTGGGTGTATGTCCATAAGGGCCTTGGTTACATCCTTATGGCTAACTGCAAATGCATGGCAGGGTACGTCTATCAAAATGTATCTGCCATCAGAAACCCTTTACTCCGGTACGAAGACCGCGGGTCTTTTGCCCCCTGGCTGTGTGCGCAAGCAGTGATGACGTCCCCGAGAAATCCATGTATTTCGCGGCAAGGGCGCCGCCATTGTGCAGTATTATAACCGGTGACGTCACGGGGTTGGTTTGCTCTGTGCTGAGTTCAGTAAAATACAGTGAAAGATTCATGTAAGCTGGTCAAACCAGCGAACAACTAACGTTAGGTACAGTCATTGTTAGCTAACAGCTGTAAGCATGAACTAGCTAACGATAACTTAGTGTTTAGCTAGTGAACTTTATTAGTATTTAGACAGATCTGCCAACATGTTTGATGAAGTCTTTGAACAGAATCGACAAAAAAAAAAGAGTGATTCATTTGTAAACTTAACATCGCTCATCATGCCCATAAAAAAGATACACCGCGCTTGGTAAACTATGCATTTAACAACATGTTTGCATTAAAATAAAGTGCGCCGTTTGCATCCCTGCATATAATGAGATTTGGGCCATTCAAATTATGGGAGTTTCACTGGAGAAATAACAAAACGGAAAGGGGCCGGGAGATGGATGTGAAATACGGGAGACTCCCAGGGAAAGCGGTAGTGTTGACAGGTATAAGATACACCTAATACACCATAACGCCATAATTTGTATGGCCCTGCATATAACGAGATTTGGGAGATCTGTCTAAATCGGTTCGCGAATCAGTTTGAATGATCTGTTCGGTTTCCTGCACGCATTGAATCACTGAAGCGCTTTCAATTCATACTCGACTCGTAGTCGTAACAGGAAGATTTAAGAACATCAAGAGCGTTAGATAAAGTGGCCGTGGACCTACAGTACAGTCTAGTGAAAGCAAATCTGCAAAATTGTTTGCCAGCGATGAAGATCTTTATTAGTTGAAAGAACATCTTCATATGCTGTCTGTGAATGAATGATTCCACAGGACGACATTCGATTTCATTTCATTCAGGTAAGTAATAGCCTACATTACAACCAAACAGATTATTACGCCACGATAGCACAATCCATCTGCTGTCAAGACGCTGATCTTGACAATGTATTGCAACCATGGTGTTGACAAGAGACAGGAATATGATGGCAGACATCGCGAACAATGTTTCCATGTGCAGTTGATTAACATTAGACGTCGTCTTTTTGTCTGGTACTAATAAAGTTCACTACCTAAACACTAAGTTAGCGTTAGCTAGTTCATGCTTACAGCTGTTAGCTAACAATGACTGTTCCTAACGTTAGTTGTTCGCTGGTTCGACCAGCTTACATGCATCTTTCACTGTATTTTACTGAACTCGGCACAGAGCAAACCAACCCCGTGACGTCACCGGTTATAATACTGCACAATGGCGGCGCCCTTGCCGCGAAATATATAACGGTGTTTCTTTTATATGTTAGAATTTGCCATGTTTCTTATATAATTTTTGATTATAGTGGAAATCCATCTTGTAAATCATGTAAACTTGACTGACTGCTTTATTTCCCCTTTAATATTATTGTTGTTTTTACATTAGTAAACTACATTTGTTCAATGTAACAATTTTAAACGCATCTTAAACTTTTTGTTGTTCAAATCATTATCATAAAATGAAATAATTTACCATTTTCACAATCCGCTCGGATGGTATCCAGTGTCTTATTCTGGTCAAAGTTCTTCTTTCTCTTCTCAGCAATAATGCACAAGTCAATCTTGGAACGAACAAAATAAAACCTTTTCCCCATTCTCATGATCTCTTTGGCCAGCTGAGTGTGGCATTCTCTGAACCGATCTGAAGCAATGATGATGAAAAAATCATAGCGTTCAAACTGAACCAGTTTAAGATACTCGTCAGCTTTGAAGTTTGGTGTTCCAATTCCAGGAAGATCCCACACTTTCACATTTTTGTATCTAGGGTGAAGGTAAACTTCAGGCTCCATAGTGGTTTCTACTGGGCCAGTTTCAGCAGAGCCTTCTTCTTGATCTCCTAAACCCCTGAATGCATTGACAAACGTGGACTTTCCAGAACCTGACTCTCCCGTCACACCAATGTTAAGTTCTACAAGATCTTGCTGTTTGAGGTATTCTTTGATTGTTTTTATTGCTGATGGAAGATCCTGAGTAGATATGGAATCTTTAATATCCTCTAGGTCCTCCTGAGTTATTATACAGTAATCTTCAAACATAGCCATCTTAAAAAAAAGATCTGTAAACAGTGTTATAAAAAATGCTTTAGGAAATATGTAAAAACATAGGCCATAATATTTAAATGTCTGAAGTCCCTATTCATGCTGTAACTCAACAGTTCTTTGTCCTAGGCAAAATGCTTATTATAGTTTGTCCTATAAAGAAAATCAAGACATGTATCAGTTCCTCAATCTTATATTATGTTTCAAATCAAGATGCAAGTGCTGTTGTTTCCTTCACAAATGTGAAACTCATTGTTGTAAGAATTCATTAGCCTACTAATAATGTAACCTGATTAATTTGCCATTTTAAATGTTGTATTTGATTGCTAAAAGAAATTTCCAACACATGTATTGCACATGACAGTATTGCTAGACACACATTTATACATACTTGATAAATGATTGTATTTTGCTGCCTCACATTCATGTATGATGATAGCTCAGATAGACCAGAAATTTTAACTTTCAGTTTACAATATGAAAATGATTACTGTTAAGACATCTGGATGATCAGTAAAACAGTAGGAATTCATTACAATCGTGACCGTAGAGACCTTACCAAAATGTTCCGTGCATTCACACAGCAAGAACTGGCAACAACTTGAACCCTTTGTTTGCGCAAACCAACTTATCCACTGCAATTGTTCAGACGCCAAGTCATTTTAAGGGACAAGCTTGTCTAATAATGAATGCAGATGCAGGCTACACTGGTTAGGAAGTTTCCACTTTCACTTTCACTGCAGCTGAAACAGGCAGAGACTTGTAAATACTTGTCAGATATATGTAAATACTCTATATATGGCCAACATAGACTCCATTGGTTAATATCTGCGCATACACACCACGAAAGAGCAACGCGACACAATAGCCAATGTCACAAATCACAGCCAATCAGAAGTGTGTGCAGTTCTCCCTCGCAACACGTTGCACAGATTAAGTGCGTAAAAGTAAAAACACAACTTGCACATTCAAGATTTTCGCGATGCTTGTCCATATTATGGTATGCTATTACTTGTGGAACTTCAGGGATTTGTCATATAATATCTTTGTTTCTCAACGTATACTTTCAATAATGCTTCTAGACGTCTTGACTATGCCAAAACGTTCCACCAGAGGTCTCTGTCGCAATAGGGTTTTACATGATAAACGGTCTCCAACACTTCAGATGTGCCCCCCCCCCCCCACATGTATGAGGCTGTGCGCGCGCATCAGAGGCTCAGGTGGTATTCCATGCATTTCCAGCAAAGATGACACAATGACCTTTACTGAAAAGCTTCTGTTAAATGAGAATCTGTTAATAAATTAGTGAGAGGGAGGAGAAATGGGGTCATAGTCTGTGACTACCTTGTTGAAAGATAATTGTGGAACAGATGTGACCGTTTTATTGCAAGATAAATATCATTGTGAGATCTGGATCTATTTGCAGGACAGGTAGGCCTATTTGCTGATTGCTTTTCTATGCAATGCCCTCAAAAGATAATGTATAAGCTTAAGAAACCAGGTTACATGAAAGGGCTTGACCACTACAATAATATGGTTAACTTGTATAAAAATAACTGTCTGCAACATAAACCCCCCAAAAGTATGCTGCCTTTTTCTTATAACATCTACATAGTTTCCTGAAAGATAGTTATATAAAGATATATGAAAATATATGAATATTTGAAATATATGAAAGATATATGTTTAGTTCATGAATACGAACAAACGAATCATTATTTCTGTCTTTTTACCTCTCAGGGAGATGTTTTTCTTATTGGTTACTTACTGTATTCCAACCATCTGTCCTTGCTGTTGATGGTGTGATGCTCTTCAGATCATGAGAACAAGAGAAACAAGAAAATTATAATCAGTGTAGCTTTGTCAGCATTGTCCTTATCTGGCGTTTCTGTTTACTGAACCTCTGTCCAGCCATTATTTTACCCACAGTTGAGATTGTATGTTTGTGTGCCTGAATCAACGTGAAGACTGTTATGTTTTATTTTGAAAGCTACAGTTTTTGTCTAGGGAGTGTTAAAGGATAGTTGAGCTTAGATATCTTACTAAAACAACTTTCAAAGTCTCTCTCTCTCTCTCTCTCTCTCTCTCTCTCTCTCTCTCTCTCTCTCTCTCTCTCTCTCTCTCTCACACACACACACACACACACACACACACACACACACACACACACACACACACACACACACACACACACACACACACACAAACACAGAACTCACGCATTTGTACACTGTGTTCCAAGACATGTCTAGCTCTTTAGAATGTTCTGTCCTGCCTCAGCACTATTTACCAACTCCCCACGCTGTGTGACACACGTAACATGAAATCTTATACATCTCAGAAAGATCAGTTACATATGCTGCAGCTGCTGCAATGTACACACCAATACAAATACACAATGTATTCGCAGGTGGATAATACAGTTTTTCACAATTGCTAAGACACATTTCTTGAAACCTTTACCCATATTCTCAAAACTTTAAACACAAGACTCAGTCTTTAAACTACATTCACAAAACCACTGACTCTTCTGGCAAAATCAAACACTTGCCTCAAAACCATTTCATATGTGCTCAAAATCAAACAATGCTTTCAAAACATTAACACAGTCAGTCAATATATAAAAACTCTTCAGCATTTATTAGACACTACATCAAAAAATTGAGAACACAGCATCCAGGGCATGTAGTTACAGGTAATTGTTTTATTGCATATAGAAAATCATTTTGCCATAAATAAAAGTAAATAATTCACAACTCCTTACAGCAAATATATTGAAATGTACTGCAAGTAATACAGTATTGAATGTCTGTATTTTCAGCATAAAAATAAAGTAAGCGCAAAGAACAAAGACAACTCTAATGAAAAGTGTATGACACAAAATATTGTGCAATTGCAAAATCAAAGTCAATGAGAGCCTCTTGCTGTTGGGAGAACAAAGGAGTCCTTCCACCCTCATTTGGTAGTTTTGCAATTCTACAAAAGGGAAAATGCTCTTACAAATGTATACATACAGTAACAATAGTAATGGACATCACATTCATATGTAAAATGTTTTGTAAATCTTTTTTCTTTTTTCTCCAGTCCCCTTTCTACTGACAAACTGATGTACTGTATCAAATGTATACAGTAAACGTTCAGTTGCACAAATTAGAAAAACTATACATTTACCTGTTCTCTTCTCTGAATGTCCTGATTATGGAGGCCACAGAGAATCTGCTCAAATTGGGTTGTACTCTTTGTCCTGCTTATTCATTGTCATTCCATGAACAAGAACATGGTCTATAACAGTTGCCCGAATTTGATCTGAAATTACTATTCTTGGTCTTGCTCTTCGTTGTCCTTGTACTCTTCCTCCTCATCCACCACCTCTTACACAAACTATTCCTCCTCTGCCTCTCACATTGTTTCCATCCATTGTTGGTATCAACATTCAACGTACCTGGGCCACCTGTGTACTCTGAACTGGCTTATATTAGACACTATTGGCTATTTTTGCAAAACTCTACACACAAATAAGAAAACCTTTAACACAATTATCAAAACATTGTAGTTCTCTTGCAAAAGCGAACACAGCTAGATTACTGTAACTCTTTACACCTTCGTAAAAATTGTGTTTTCTTATCAAAAAGTAAACACAAGCCATCATCTACTAAGCACACAATGTGCCAACTACACACTGATGGTATGAATACAAAACACATCTGGCTTTTGCTTTCTCTGTGTACAGATGTCAATTTGAGGTCATACTTTTGTCACAGTGTCAAGTAAACATACAAGGATCCAAACTTCAAGTATTGGTGTTTATTCACACTCATCAAAACCAAGACAAAGTCAGAACACAAAATAATAATTTCACAAAAAACAAACAAACAAAAAAAACAATCAGCCTACATCATGTCGTCTTTCTGGGTCCGGCCACAAAGTTTCGTCCACATCGCATACGATATCCTCCAGTCCAAGGCACCGGGGAAAATATCTCCTTGAATGCCGTATCCAGGCCTGACATGATGCCTGGTCAATATCTCCACATGCCTGCTCCATTGCCCGTAAAAGGGCTACCTGTTGATGAGGATGACGGTCGTACACTTTCCAGCGCCAGGCAGAGAAGAACTCCTCGATGGGATTTAAGAATGGAGAGTATGGAGGGAGGTTGAGTGCCATGAAGAATGGGTGGTCTGTAAACCAGTTGCGGACCGAAGCAGCCCTATGGAAACTAACATTGTCCCATATGATGACATATCGGGTATGCTCTGGTCTCTGAACTGTGAGCATGCCATGTAAGGTGTCCAGGAATGCAATAATGTGTGCAGTGTTGTATGGGCCTATGGTTGCATGATGGTGAACAACCCCATTTTGGCTTATGCTGCACATATGGTTATGTTACCACCACGTTGTCCTGGGACATTGATGATGGCACGGTGTATAATACGTAATGTTCCTGCTCCGTCTCCTGGTTTTACTGAGGTTAAACCCGGCCTCATCTACAAAAAGTAGCTCATGTCCTATGGCATCTGCTTCTAGTTCCATCACTCTCTGGACAAGACAAAACAAATGCAACACATCAGGCCCATGCACAGCACTACAGTATGCACTTCAAAATTCAGAACCAATGACATAGCTTACCTGAACATAGTCATATTGCATGTTGCTTTACACGTTCTGGGTTTCTCTCGAAAGGAACTCTGTAAATTTGCTTCATTCTTATTCTGTGGCACGCAAGTACATGACTTAGTGCAGAAATGCTTACACTGTGTATATTTTGAAAGATGGGTGTCATTATCAATTATGCGCTGCTGTATTTCACGCAGTCTTATTGCATTATTGGCAATCACCATGTTCACTATATGGGTCTCTTGCTCTGGAGTGAAAATTCTTCCTCTGCCCCCAACATCTGGACGTCTAGCAATTCTGTAAAGTAACAATTTCAGTATTTTTGCATGTATGGTACTGTTGTGTTTCTCATTAGAGTATGGCAGTGCTACAAAGTACTTACCGATTCTCATTTCAAAATGTCCTAATGATGCTTGCCACAGTGTAGCGGCTCAAATTAGGCTGAACCCATTGGCCAGCTTCCCTCAGGGTCATCCCATGGTTGATGACATGGTCCACTATTGTAGCTCTGATGTCATCAGTTATTCTATTTCTTACTCTTCTTACCCTTCCTCTTTCCCCTCCTCGTCCTCTTCTTGCTCCTCCTTGTCCTCTTCCTCCAACTTCTTCACCTCCACGTCCTCTCTCTCGGCCTCCTCGTCCTCTTCTTGCTCCTCCTTGTCCTCTTCCTCCAACTTCTTCACCTCCACGTCCTCTCTCTCAGCCTCCTTGTCCTCTTCTTGCTCCTCCTTGTCCTCTTCCTCCAACTTCTTCACCTCCACGTCCTCTCTCTCGGCCTCCTTGTCCTCTTCTTGCTCCTCCTTGTCCTCTTCCTCCAACTTCTTCACCTCCACGTCCTCTTCTCCACGTCCTCTTCCTCCAACTTCTTCACCTCCATGTCCTCTCCCTCGGCCTCCTCGGCCTCCTCTGATTCTCACTCTTTTCACTCTTACTGCTCCTTCCATTGTACTCCACACAGACAGCTTACCTGTGGCTTATTTATAGTGCTTAGGCTGATTGCAAAGTGAACTAATTATCTAAAACAGTTTTCACATTTGAAAGTGTGCCAGAGAGTTGGCAAAATAATGGTAGCCATACATGTGTATAATTTTGCTAGGAGTGTGTTGGAAATTTGGTAATGGAGTGTAAGCAGTGAGTTGTTTAAAGTTCTGCAAAAAGACTGTTGTGCAGTGAATTGTGCCTACAGTTATGCAAAGTGTGTGTTACAAAATTGCAAATGAGTGAGTGGTTTTGCTATACGTATTAATAGTTTTAGAAATTGTGCTACAAGAATCACGATTAGCGCTTAAGCATTCAGAAAAAACTTTAATTGTCATAATTAAGGCTAAAAAATGTCAGCATTGACCATATGGAGGCGCTACTGCAGTCCATAGTCAAAGGTCTGTTTTAAAAATCCCAGCTATAGTCTTAATTAACAGATAGATTTGAAGCATTCTTTGAAAAATGTTTTGAAAGTCAGATACAGGTCTTACAGTTTGTGTTTTTGACGAGTGCTCATTGAATGATGTGGCATGCAGGATGTGTCAGAGTTGGTCAGCACATCAGGCCAAAGGATCAGCCACAGCAAGAGCTGCTGGAGAACAAGGAAATAACAGGCGATAACCTTCTATCCTGTTCTTATGTGAATGACGTAAGAGAGTTCATGCAAAGGCGCACTCATTTACTTGCCCGATAACCTCTGAGTGAGCTGTGAGGAAAAGATGGGAAATCTTTCATGTGAACTTACCAGCTGAAGAGTTTCTGGAAAAGGAGTATGACGTCTGTTTGTCACAGATATAACCAAATCAGACATCTAGGTAACACAATCTATAAACAAAGTTTCTGCCAAATTAGACCTTTACTCAATCACTCATGGGCACAATTTGACATTTGCCTTCAGTTAAAATACTATCATAAGCCCAATAGTAATTTTTTTAAAGAATTTAAGAAGGGATTTTTTGAGTCCACATGTCATGCAAACAAGAAACTCTGCTTCTAATCACAGGTCGAGAGCTGTCGTTTCAAACACACAACTTTGCGATGATGTTTGCGAAATTTCGTTTAAGAAAGTATTTTTAAAAAGTGATTTTCTTAATTGTTGCTTTTCAGCAAGTTCAGCATTTACTGTTTTTTTTCAATTGACTATAAATCGCATTTTTGTATATTGCTTGGAGAAAAAGCCTAAATGTGCATTCTTTGGAACTGTCATAATTTTATGGTTTAATTATTTATTTAAATAATGTTAATAATAATAATCAATCCATCAAATGTATCATTGCAAAACACTTTGGGATGCTGAAGGCTATCTCTGCATCTATGGCAGAAAATAAATAAATGATAATAAACAGTTGTAATAATATTATTTTATTATTTATTAATAATAATAATAATAATTAATATTACCACACACAAATTATGCACAATTTCTAAATAAAAAATAAATAAAATATTCATCATGACATTTAGCATAACAAGACAATTTTTTTTTTAAATTAAACATATTTAATATTATTTCCATAAGCATAATAAAAAATATACTGTGGAGAAGTATTGTGTTCCCCTGTCTTTTCTTGTTTAGCAGTTCCCTATTATGTCTATTAGTCTCCCCAGGTGTTTCAGTAGGTCCTCGCCATGGCCGTCCAGGGGCCCACGACCACCAGAAAGATCCTCACCACCGCGGCCGCCCGAAGGGTCTTCACCGCCGTGGCCGCCCGAAGGGTACTGTGGTCTTCACCGCCGTGGCCGCCTGCACAACCTCCTCCACCCTGGTCTCCTGAACTGCCTGGTGCACCCTGGTCTCCTGAACTACCTGCTCTGCCCTGGTCGCGCGCAGCCTGCTCCGCCCTGGACCCAGTCCTCACTCAGTCTCCAGGCCCTCTTCAGTTCCATGGCCCATCTCTGCCCACGTTCCATGGCCCAGGCCCAACATTGCAAGGACCTGGTCCCGTTCCCTGCGCGGACCTGGCCCTCCATCCATAATAAAGTGTGCTGCATGTGGATCCTGCTTCCTCCTTGCTTCCCCCTCATCGTGACAGTATCTCAATTATCTAAAAAAAATAAAATAATATAGCCTATTAAATGTTCTTTGATAGTAGCTACAGTTCATGATAAGTTATTTTTGTCCTCTGATAAATATGATGACTTGGCTTGGATTAAACGTCTAAAATAACAGCCAGAATTCCAACTAAGCCTGCCATAAATCCTAATCCTCATTGTAAAAATTGATGTATAATGTCACCAGCAAAAAATTAGTCTTGGAGACCGTAATACATTCCTGTGCTGATTATTACACAAATCTTTTTTATGGCATCTTTTTCAGACATGTTGTGAAATGACTTGCAGGTGCAAGAGAAAGTGTGTTGTGTTTTACAGTCCTGTCAGAAAAACAGTGATGGTGTTCTTGTGTTTCTCAGTACTCTATTCTTAAAAGCCCGGTTTAGCCAGATGGCAGGCAGGGTGGTGCAGTGTCTCCCTTTCAAGAGCCAAGTCAAACACTGGCCTCGGCCATATAGCTCTCCATTTCTGCGGGCCTTGCCCCCCCGAGCACGAGAACAAAGTGGGTTTGAAGCCTCCTGAGTTTTCCTCTGCCAGACACCAACAGGAATGAGAAGAATTCCAAGTTATTAGAGAGAGAAAGATCATGTTCTGTGGATTAGCAGAACGGCTAAAAATACTTTGATCTCCTAACAGACTCCACGTAGTCTTGTATCTTGGAGGAAACACAGTATGCCGCACATTTTTAAGCCCATAAACTTTAGTGGAGGTGGAAGAATTTTGGAGAGCGATCAGTCTGGAGCTGGGTGGCCTGGCCATAAGCAGATAGAAATCTCTTTGTGTGTCAGCACACACTGATATGAGATTTTATGATGCAGCACAGTTAGGTTTACTCACTAACTTACGTCCTTCAAATGTCTAATTAAAACTTGAACGAAGAGATTATATTAGGCCCTTAAAGATTATTTGCTTGATTAAAGGCAGTGGTGCATGTTTGCATTTCCTTTTGATTGTGGGCACCCCTGAATCTTTACAACTAATCACCTTTATGCTTGTGTTTAGTGGTGGATAATCAAATGGTGCATTCAAATCACTTTGATCGGAGCAAGATGGTGATGTTCCTTTTCAACAAAAAAAAAATACAGCAAGATTTTTTGAACTCTACTTCTACAAAATGATGGATTAAGAATGCACTTCAGGTATGTTTTTGTTAAATGTTTCTATTTAATTTACGAGACACTGTAAACTGAATTATTGTACAATTGTACAATACTATTATATTGTGTACATGCAAACATAGCTAATTTTACTGTAGATAAAAATGAATAATTTCATTAATTTCAACAAATTTACCATTTATACAGATGCATCATTCATCGCATCCATCATATTTTCTCACTGACATGCCTTTAATTTGGAAACTCTGGGCTAAAAGAAATGGTGTATTCAAGTCATGTCGAAAGATTGTATTTTTAGTTTAATTTAAAATACGCAAATTCAATGTAATTACAAGTGGAACTTTCTTTAAGCCCAGAGTTTCTGAATTGGGGGCGTTTCAGTGAGAAAATATGGCGGACACAACAGATGCAGTATTGATGGTAAATTTAGTTTTTTTCATTTATAAGTCACTTATTCAAAATACAATAGTATTGTATAATTATGATAACCATAAATAACGATTAAATACAATGATGAAATTGTAAACATATACTGATGTGCATTCCATACTCATCATTTTGAAAAAAAAAAATCTTGCTGAATTTTTACACACCAAAAAAAGAGTTTCCCCATGCACTTATAGCGACTGTAGTGGCATTCAGGTGTGATCAACGTAAATATTATCTTTCCCACATGATTTGAACGCACCAAAAGTTTTTAAAAGTATTGATAGCAAATTGAAATGAATGTTTGAAAAGCTTTAACTGAGATGTCATTAAATCCATAGAAGCACACTTCACCAGCACACCAGTAAGAGCTGTTGCAAGTAACACATAGCAACACATTGCTGTGTTTCATTCCATAAAATGTGCATGGCACATACCTCAACGTTTTGTAGATGCTGACACATATCCCTGTGGGTCACCGATCACCCCAAATAACTTGAATAGCTCTGGTAATGCACTGCCCTTTGTGGCTTACCCGTCAATGTACTTGAAAGAAGTAGAACAGAGTAGAAGTAGAAATGTTTTCTTGTCAGCCCCTTAAGCATGGCTAATGTGTAATATGTGTTTACAGGGGAGGTTAAGATTGTGGCTCTCCTCTGTGGTAACACTGAAAGTCACTAACTTAAGATTTTCTCTGATTCCCGTGGAGGGGAAAAAGAGAAACAGGGTCCACAAAACATCTATCCTCCATTTGTCAAAGTAACCAGTGGAATTTTTACATAGCACGGCTTCCCAATGTAGGAAATGAGTGTGTTTATGTGGTTAAACTATTTTCATTGGAGATTTTCAGTGGGAAATTTCAATTCGGAGAACCTTCAATGATTTTTTATGTTAGGGATGAGTGAAACCACATTTGTTTATTTTATCGATACCTCTATTCAATCATTTTCCCCCTATAATATCCAAGGATAAAATGGATAAAGCCATTAATATAGCATTTAAAAGTCATTTTAACATAGGCCTGGACTATGTGTGTGTGTGTGTGTGTGTGTGTGTGTGTGTGTGTGTGTGTGTGTGTGTGTGTGTGTGTGTGTGTGTGTGTGTGTGTGTGTGTGTGTGTGTGTGTGTGTGTGTGTGTGTGTGCGTGTGTGTCTGTTCCATTTCTTAACCCTTTAAAGCCTGACATATGAAATGATAGACAGAAAAGTCAATTTTTCTTTTTAGATGGAACAGTGTATTGAACCTTTAGACCAGGAGTGTCCAATTGCAACTGTCAATGTGTGGGATATATTCTTGAATTTCATGTGTGAAAAGCAGGAAAAATGGAGAAGCAAAAAGATCTGAGCGATTTTGTCAAGGAACAAATAATGACGGCTAGATGACTGGGTGAGAACATCTTCAAAACGTTAAGTATTGTGGGGTGTTCCCAGTATGCAGTGGTTAGTACATTACAAAAGTGGCTCAAGGAAGGACAACTGAACAGGCATCAGGGTCATGGGTGCCCAAGACTCATGGATGCACATGGGGGAGCGAATGCTAGATTGTCAAATATCACAGAAGAGCTACAGTAGCTCAAAGGGCTGAAAAAAGTAATGCTGTCCATGATAGAAAGGTGAGTGAACACACAGTGCTTCGTATGGGGCAGAATCAGATCTGGACCATGAAGCAGCGAAAGAAGGTTACCTGGTTTGATAAATCGACCTTTCGTTTTTTAGATCTGGTGTGCGTCGTTTATTAGTCAGGCCAGCAGAGGCAGTGTTATGCTCTGGGAAATCCTTGGTCCTAGCATTCATGTGGATAATACTTTGAAACACACCACCTACCTATTGCTGCAGACCACACCCCTTCATGACAACGATGTTCCCTGATGACATTGGCCTATTTCAGCAGGATAAAGCACCCTGCCACACTGCAAAAATTGATCGGAATGGTTTGATGAAAATTTGAGCTCAAGGAGTTGCCTTGGCCTCTAAATTTTCAAGATCTCAATGCGATTGAGCAGCACCAACAAATTCAATCCATGGAGGCCCCACCTCGCAACTTGCAGGACTTAAAGGATCTGCTGCTAATGTCTTGGTGCTAGATACCACAGAACGCATTCAGAGGTCTTGTGGAATACATGCCTTGACGCATTAGAGCAGTTTTGGCACGATAGCACCATGGGGACCTACACAATATTAGGCAGGTGGTTTTAATGTTGTGGCTGATCAGTTTATACTTCAGGATTTCATGGCCCCTATAGTGAGAATATAGAACACATGCTTGAGGAAGAAAAAGAAAACACATTTTTATTCAGAGGCCATGTGCAATTGGTTATTTATATGTTCAAAAGTAATATGAAATTCTGATAGCTTATAATGTAAATCAGTGCAATTTATATAATAGTATAACAAACTATTTATATTCATTTACATTAAAATGTATATACAGTAAATATCAATTGTCACTCTGTATATCTTATTAAGATGACATTTAAATACTTAGTTTTATATTCAAACCTCTGTATTTTTTATTTTGGGGGCAAGCATATAATTCAATACCATACAATGATGACTGAGACCTCACCTAACCCTAACCCTATGTACAAATAAATGTTGCTATTTTTCCACACACAAAATATATATATATATATATATATATATATATATATATATATATATATATATATAGATAAAATCATTACCATTAAAAAACACTTGGTGTCAATACAAAATCATTATCTGAAGTAACTACTCACTGGCCACTTTAGGAACACATTGCTGGTACCAGGTTGGCCCCCTTTTGCCTTCAGAATTTACTTAATTCTTTGTGGCAGATTCAAAAAGGTTTTGGAAACATTCCTCAGAGGTTTTGGTCCTATTTAAGCTCACAGTTTTCGTTTTGTGTTGTCAGATTGTTGTGGATGTTTCCAGTTGTGTTCTAGTCTCCTGTCTGTCGTCGAGTTTCCTGTGTTGCACCTGTGTCCGATATTCCAGTTCTCTTCACTCTGCCTTCTATGGTGGTTCTGATCTTCTGGTTCCCGAGTCTTGACGACGTTCACATTGGTCATCACTCATCCCTTCACCACCTTGAGAAACCGGGTTGTTCATCAGCATCTCTGCGCTACCAAGAGCGATTGTTCCTGGCCACTTGCACATCTGACTTCTCATTACCATCTGCTGACTTAATCATCAATAAACTGCTTTTTACTTGCATTTGAATCCACTATCTTACTGACCAAAACAGAACGATCTGACCAATTATGGATTCAGCAAGTATTCCCGAAGTATTCCCAGATTCCTGTCCCAAAGCATAGCTCGAATGGATCAGCAGGAGGAGAATCTGGCCGTTACGGGATGAGCAGTGCAAGCCTTCGTAGCGCAGGTGTCCGAGCTCACCCAACAGCTTCAACAATTAGCAAGTCCCACTGTGCCCACCCCACCGCCTGTTCCCCACACTCTTCCAACATCCAGCCGTCAACTGGAGCCACGCCTACCCACGCCTGAGCCTTATTCTGGTGAGCCGAACTTTTGTAGACCGTTTCTGGTCAAATGCTCAATGTTCTTTTCTCTCCAGCCACAAACCTTCAAACCCTCATGAGGCTACTGTCGGGTGGAATCCCCGAGGATAAGACCTCATCTTCTACTCTCTTCCCGGTAAGATTGCCATGGGCAACCCGGTCCCACCATTGCCAAGCACTACTGGACTCGGGGACTGAAGGTAATTTCATGGACTTAACCTTGGCTCGCAATCTCCAGATACCCATCACACCACTCAAGAACAAGATTTCTGTAAATGCACTCAACGGTCAAGAACTCCCCGACATAAGTCTCACCACCGACCTCCTGACATTTATCATATCAGGCAATCACACTGAGCAGCTCTCAATCCTTCTTCTGGACTCTACTCTGATTCCCATAGTCCTCGGTCATCCCTGGCTGGTACAGCACAGTCCGAGGGTTGACTGGGGCCACAATTCTGTGTCATCTTGGAGCACTCAATTTTATGCGTCTTGTCTAGTGTCTGCTTCTTCGTCTGTGTCTAGTTCTGTTTTGCAGAAGGAGTCTGTGAACTTGTCAAACGTGCCCGCAGAGTACCTGGACCTGAAGGAGGTGTTCAGTATGTCCCGTGCTGCTTCTCTTCCTCCGCATCGTCCCTATGACTGTGCTATAGATTTACTCCCAGGTAAGTCTCCGCCTAAGGGCAAGCTTTATTCACTTTCTGTTCCAGAAAAGGAGGCCATGGAGAAATATATGTCTGATTCACTAGTCTCCGGGTTCATCCGTCCTTCGTCTTCTCCAGCGGGGGCAGGGTTCTTTTTTGTGGGGAAGAAGGATGGCTCTCTGCGACTGTGTATTGATTACCGAGACTTGAACAACATCACGGTAAAGAATACATATCCTTTGCCGTTGATGTCTTCTGCTTTTGAGCGGTTGCAGGGAGCCTCTATCTTCACAAAACTGGACTTACGTAATGCCTATCATTTGGTTCGCATTAGAAAGGGGATGAATGGAAAACTGCTTTTAACACTGCCAGGGGCCATTTTGAATATTTGGTAATGCCGTTTGGGCTGTCCAACTCCCCAGCAGTTTTCCAGGCACTCGTCAATGACGTGCTGAGAGATATGGTAGACCAGTTCATATATTTCTACCTGGATGACATATTGATTTTTTCTTCTTCTCTCTAGAAACACGTTCAG
This sequence comes from Siphateles boraxobius, assembly GCF_051911475.1. Lineage (NCBI taxonomy): Eukaryota > Metazoa > Chordata > Actinopteri > Cypriniformes > Leuciscidae > Siphateles > Siphateles boraxobius. The sequence continues at coordinate 8,210,136 of NW_027508953.1, forward strand.
CACGTCAGAGGAGTGCTTCAGAGGTTGCTAGAGAATGGGCTTTTTTTCAGGGCGGAGAAATTGGGTTTTCATGCACAGTCTGTTCCTTTCCTAGGTTACATCATCTCCTCTGAGGGAGTGCGTATGGATCCTGACAAGGTTTAGGCTGTTTCGGTCAAGTCCAGATTCTGATAAGGACCTACAGAGGTTTCTGGGGTTCGCCAAATTCTTTCGGCGATTTATTCGCAACTTCAGCCAACTAGGCGTACCTCTGACTGCCTTGACCTCCCCCAGGACGACGTTCAGGTGGTCTGATCAGCCGAAGCTGTATTTGCCAACCTAAAGAGCTGCTTTATATCGGCCCCCATCTTGATCGCCCCTGATCCGTCACGTCAGTTCGTGGTGGAGGTCGACGTGTCACAGGTGGGGGTAGGTGCAGTTCTCTCCCAACGCTCTCCCACAGATGACAAGATGCACCCTTGTGCGTTTTTTTCCCACCGTTTATCACCTGCTGAACGTAACTATGACATTGGTAACGGGGGGTCGGGGGTACCTTTTATCGTTTGGACCGATCACAAGAATCTGGAATATATTAGATCTGCAAAAAGACTCAACTCCAGGCAAGCTCGGTGGGCACTTTTTTTCGGCCGTTTTGAATTTTTCCTCTTGTACCGCCCGGGTTCCAAAAACCTCAAACCCGATTCATTATCTAGTATTTTTGATCGATCTGAACGCCCGTTTACTCCTGAGTGCATTTTACCCGAGACATTAGTTATCTCCACACTGACATGGGAGGTCGAGTCGAAGGCCAAGACAGCCTTTAAAGGGGTAACGCCTCTGCCCGGTTGTCCACCAAATTGATTGTTTGTGCCGGAGGAGTTACGGTCCGACGTTATTCGATGGGGTCATTGTTCCAATGTGGCTTGTCATCCAGGAGTAAACTTCACCAGTCTTTTGGTAAAGCAACGATTCTGGTGGCCATTAATGGCTCGTGACATACACAGTTTTGTCTTCGCTTGCTCGGTTTGCGCCACTGGTAAGACGTCTAATCGACCCCCAGATGGTTTACTCCAACCACTGACTGTCCCTTCGAGACCCTGGTCCCACATAGCGCTACATTTCATCACCGCCCTCCCTTCCTCTCAAGGCAAGATGGCTGTTTTGACCCTAGTGGACCGGTTCTCCAAGGTGGCTCATTTTATTCCCTTGCCCAAATTACCCTCTGCCAAAGAGACAGCGGTGACTGTTGTAGATCACGTCTTTAGTTTACAGGTCCTTCTCAAAAAATTAGCATATTGTGATAAAGTTCATTATTTTCCATAATGTAATGATAAAAATTAAACTTCCATATATTTTAGATTGTGGAGAAGGACCGATTCCAGACCTTGGGGGACCTGCGGAAGCAGTGGACTGAGTCTGGAGTAGAAACATCAAGAGCCACCGTGCACAGGCGTGTGCAGGAAATGGGCTACAGGTGCCGCATTCCCCAGGTCAAGCCACTTTTGAACCAGAAACAGCAGCAGAAGCGCCTGACCTGGACTGTTGCTCAGTGGTCTAAAGTACTTTTTTCGGATGAAAGCAAATTTTGCATGTCATTCGGAAATCAAGGTGCCAGAGTCTGGAGGAAGACTGGGGAGAAGGAAATGCCAAAATGCCAAAATGCCTGAAGTCCAGTGTCAAGTACCCACAGTCAGTGATGGTCTGGGGTGCCATGTCAGCTGCTGTTGTTGGTCCACTGTGTTTTATCAAGGGCAGGGTCAATGCAGCTAGCTATCAGGAGATTTTGGAGCACTTCATGCCTCCATCTGCTGAAAAGCTTTATGGAGATGAAGATTTTATTTTTCAGCACGACCTGGCACCTGCTCACAGTGCCAAAACCACTGGTAAATGGTTTACTGACCATGGTATTACTGTGCTCAATTGGCCTGCCAACTCTTCTGACCTGAACCCCATAGAGAATCTGTGGGATATTGTGAAGAGAAAGTTGAGAGACGCAAGACCCAACACTCTGGATGAGCTTAAGGCCAATATCGAAGCATCCTGGGCCTCCATAACACCTCAGCAGTGCCACAGGCTGATTGCCTCCATGCCATGCCGCATTGAAACATTCATTTCTGCAAAAGGATTCCCGACCAAGTATTGAGTGCATAACTGAATATAATTATTTGAAGGTTGACTTTTTTTTGTATTAAAAACACTTCTTTTATTGGTCGGATGAAATATGCTAATGTTTTTAGATAGGAATTTGGGGTTTTCATGAGCTGTAAGCCAAAATCATCAGTATTAAAACAATAAAAGACCTGAAATATTTCACTTGGTGTGCAATGATTCTAAAATATATGAAAGTTTAATTTTTATCATTAAATTATGGAAAATAATGAACTTTATCACAATATGCTAATTTTTTGAGAGGGACCTGTACATGGCCACCCGATGGATGTGGTTTCTGACAGGGGGCCCCAATTTGTGTCCAGATTCTGACAGGAGTTTTGTAGATTACTGGGAGCGACGGTCAGTCTGTCTTCGGGTTATCATCCCCAAAGCAATGGCCAAACTGAGAGAGCCAACCAAGATTTGGAGAGAGTGTTGCGATGTTTGGTGTCTAAGAATCCTTCCTCCTGGAGCCAGCAACTTTCAATGGTTGAGTACGCACAGATCACGTTACCAGTGTCATCCACTGGTCTCTCTCCATTTGAGTGTAGCTAAGGTTACCAGCCACCAATTTTTCTAGTCTGAAATTATGAAGTCGTGGTCCCCTCCACTCACGCTTTCGTCCAGAGGTGTCACTGCACATGTAACAGAACCCGTGAGACTCTGCCCCAGGTGGGGGGCGCGAACTAAGGCTAAGGCTGGTCGCCACCGGTCAAGGTCTCCCGTATACGTCGTTGGTCAAAAAGTGTGGCTTTCAACCAAGAACATTCCGCTTCGCTCCGTTTCTAACAACTTCCTCCGCAAACAGGAGAATACATCCCGATTTTCATGTCTCTAAATTAAAACCTGTGTTAAATTCTTACCTTAATCCGCCGGTCCCGGTTCCCCCACCACTGCGAATCGTAGACGGGGATCCAACGTATTCGGTCAAACATATTCTGGACTCGAGACGGAGGGGACACGGATTTCAGTACCTGATGGACTGGGAAGGTTACGGTCTGGAGGAGAGAAGCTGGGTTCCTACTAGGGATATTCTGGATCACTGCCTTTTTGATGATTACAATCAACAGGTAAGTTCTTCTGGGAGCGCCAGGAGGCGCCAGCATCTGATCAGCGGCTCCTATTTAAGCTCACAGTTTTCGCCTTGTGTTGTCAGATCGTTGTGGGTGTTTCCCGTTGTGTTCTGGTCTCCTGTCTGTCGTCGAGTTTCCTGTGTTGCACCTGTGTCCGGTATTCCAGTTCTCTACCAAGAGCGATTGTTCCTGGCCACTTACACATCTGACTACTCATTACCATCTGCTGACTTTATCATCAATAAACTGCTTTTTACTTGCATTTGAATCCGCTGTCTTACTGACCATAAGAAACTAGTGCTTATATTTTTCAATATACTGCAATATATGCATTGACCATGTATGGCTATATATTAATGAATATAAAATATTTATAAATGAAGACAAAAATAGCATTATATGTAATATTCATAACGTTTTATCCTTTATTGTGTACATATATTGCATATACATGTTCCCATATAAAATGTTCACACACATTCACGGAATGAGTTACAACAGATTTCTAGTTCCCAGCATGCTTTGCTTCTGACTGACTTCTGAAAGGTGACCAAATGTTAAAATTAAGTGTTTTTCAGTGTGTTTTGCTCAATATTAATATAGTGGGTATATCTGTTAATGTTTAATGTTCTATTATTTTGTAATTTAATATTTTTCTGGAATGTCTGAGTTTTTGGGGTTACCATTGTACTGAAGAGTTGAGCCTGTGCTTTGCTTGACGATTGGCATAATATCATTAAGATTATAATTAATATATTTTAAAAGTGTTGACTGTGCACTCCTCAGCACAGTGATAATCTCATGGTAAAATACATTAGTACATGCAGGTGTGCGTGTGCTTTTGCTAACTAGCTTGATAATACGAAACATTTATAATGTAATTAATTTAAAAAGTTAATATGTGTTTATTTTGTGTGTTTATTTTGCATGAGTAAATATATCTGTAATACATTACATATGCAGTACCATATCTGATCACATATACATCTACATATTATGAAGTGTATTACTGAATATAAAATGACATACACTATGATATATTAGTAAATATACTGTCACATATTTTTCAATATATGAAAAACGTTCAATGTTTGACGTGTTGTGCGTTCAGAGATACTCTTCTGTATACCTCAGTTGTAATGAGTGTTATTTGAGTTACTGTTGCCTTTCTATCAGCTGGAACCAGTCTGGACATTATCCTCTGACCTCTGACATCAACAAGGCATTTTCGCCCACAAGACTGCCGCTCACTGGATATTTTCTCTTTTTCGGACCTTTCTCTGTAAACCCTAGAGATGGTTGTGTGTAAAAATCTACATGCCTAAATGCATTGAGTTGCTGCCATGTGATTGGATTAGATATTTGCATTAACAAGCAGTTGATTAAGTGGCCAGTGAATGCATCTTTCAAGATTGAGGCACCCATCTTGACTCTGCCACTCAAGAAGATTAAGACTGATGTTACTGCACCCCCCTCCCCCCCCCAAAAAAATCTCTCCAAGAAAACGTCGTTCAATACCTTGCCTATTAATGAGGTTTCAACAGGCAGATGAGATGCTGTCTCCATCTGAATTGTGTAATCCCAGTGTTGAGTATCAGTCCCATAGGAGCATCTTATAACCACTTCTCCAGGAATTCCAGAGGCGTGTCCCGCCAGGTTTGGCTGAAGGCCACATTTCATGAGATGGCTGTGTAATCCAAGCAAACCCTCCCGCCCTGATCCAGTCAACACCCAGTGTCCAACGTTCCTGGAACTACTGTCCCAGTCTCCAGTTTGTGACGCGTCAGCTTCTGGAAGCGATGCGCACCTCAGGTAGATTGCTGTATTGTGTAGCAGATTCAGAGATATGGCAGATGCTTAAGATGTAACCTGATTACCAAGTGTAGATCTTGTGTGCTGTAATACATGGACAGACGGTACTGGTGATGGGAATGTGATGGAAATTTCAGTTCAAAGAGAGGAGAATATGAGACCATATCACTTACACACTGCATGTGTTCTGTGTACAGTGTTGTGGTTCACCCACAAGATCATTGGCTGGGAAAAAGGTTGTCCTAAATAAATGTAAACCAACAAAAAATGTGGTAACATATTTCATTCCTTTATTTATGTAAGAGTCATTTATTTGTATGGGAATCTGACTGGTCGTGTTGTGTGTTTTTTATTCGTTAGAACTAAGAGTTTGAGAATCAGACTGGATTGGTTATGCTTTAGTAGTGGTAGTGCGCTGCCACTGTGTAAAAATGTCACAGTCTTTCAGAGTAATTTAGTATGCTGAAGAATGCATGTGCAAAAAAAAAAGTTAATGGAACTGAACATCGCTGAAACATTTATGAGTACAGGCCTGTACACAAAGGACTTACTATACAGTTTTAATAATTGTTTTAATTCTTTACGGAAGTCCACAGCACACCTATAGCCAAATGAAAGCACACAGAGTAAAATAAAAAAGAGCAACACTTACACTTATACACTTCCCTACTATACAGTACACCAAAAACAGTACACCAAAAGAGTAAGTCTAAATACATATGCTGAATTCAGAACCGCATACTAGCATATATACTCTTACTATTTCTGCCATAGAAAGATGTTAAAAGTAGTATGAGTAGGCTACTATGTGCTTCTGAATTTAGCAGCTGTATTTGAAAAACAGTAGACGGAAAGTCCCTGGATGACCTACTTCCGCCGAGATTCTGAAGTGTGCATTCGACGGACACTAAAATCATGCCAGATTTAGTACGTCAAACTTTTATTCATACTACCCATATTCATAATATAGAGCGTACTTTTTTAATGGTAAATTCAAATAGTACCAGCCAGTACGCGATTTCGGATGCAGGGACGATCCATGTTGCTCAACGATATGAACATTGACAGCCAATCATGAATACGACTTTAAAGAGCTCAAGCATTTAAAACAGCAGATGGGATGCAGTGAATGCTTAGAATAAACATAATGTTATCTTTTAGTTATCTTTATCATATAGCCTACAGTATACCGCTCTTGGTGTGAACCTTAAAGTCAGCATGTAATGGAAGTTGCAATATTTTCTTCCCTTGTGACGTATGGTGAATTCAGGTTAACTGGGACACCCCAGTCATCTCAGTGTCAAAAGTTTCCTAATTAACCTCTTTACAAAAACAAAACAAAAACTAATTTAGAGTGGGAATTGATTGTGATTGGATCTTAAAGACAGGTTGTCCTCCCTTCGTGCTGGTAAACACGTCATCAGAAAAGAGATGTAATTGCAAGAGGGAAGGGAAACTATTTTAATTCAAAATTATAAGGTAAATCTATTTTACAAAAATAATAATTTACACTCATAAATTATTTTTAATAAACACCACAATTTTCCATAAAATATAAGAATTGTCAATTAGAACAATGGGTGGCTTAAAGTAGGCGGGTTATAACATTAGGAGGTGTGTCTTGTGCTAAGAAGGGGCGGGGCTAGAAGAGTTCGTCACCCTCGTGTGTTTGAAGCAGTCAGCTGAGCACAACTTGTGCGGACGAGGCTCTAACCTCGTACAACATGCGGGATCACAAGGAAAACGTTTAACCCTGTGCACAGTTTGTCATTCCAACGTGTACAGAAAAAAATCCAGTTAAACACCCTCCCTTTAATTCAACTTCTCCGTTCTTTTCCCGTGAAGATTGCCAGTTTGGAGGTGAGTAACGTTATACCAGACTGTTTGGATGGATGTGTTGAGAACATATGGTTTCGTGTTCATGCTATATCTAGACATATCATGTGGGGATATAATTTAGGGACATGAATTTATAACGTGTTTTGTATGGAATTTACTTTAAAACATACCCGTCAACAAATGAGTAGCTTACATTTGCGATAGGATCGACTTGAAGTTAACTTGCACAGATATAACGTTAGGTTTTGCTTTTGTGAGTGAAACGGTCTCGAATAGAGTATGTCTGCTGCCAATAAACCGGTAAACTTTGCGCAGGCGTGTTTACAAACAACTTCAAGAGTCGATGTATTTTTAGATCGTATTTATAGATTCATTTCTAAGTCTTACTGTGAAGTTATCTTTTTTTTTAGGGTTGGGATTTGAGAACCGGAAATATTTTAAAACAAATTACTGGAACCGAATGATTGTCATGATGTGATTTTTATGTTTGGTTAACGGTGATCGGACGTCTTCCGCCGATGCGGATATTGACCGTTTTTAACGCGTAATTTAGCATCGCTACTACGAAAACATCGCGAAACACCAGAGCAGTCCGTGCGAACGGCTTTCTTTGTAGTGAGATAAAAACATAGAGAACAACCAATGTAGTCCAGCTCGCCAAATGAATGACTCCTGCGAGCCGGTTATTTTAGTCAATCGGAAACATTCAAGCACGACTGGGTAACTTCAGTCCTGGAGGGTCACTGTCCTGCCGAGTTTAGCTCCAGCACTGATTAAAACTCACCTGTAAGTAGGCTAACTTTTCAACCCTGAAGACATTGACTAGCTTGTTAAGGTGTAGGCTATTTGATTAGAGTTGGAGCTAAACTCTGCATGAAAGTATAGCCCTCCAGGACCGAATTGGCCATCTCTCATATTCACGAACCAATGACTCTAGCCAGTTCTTTTCTTTTTGATCCTTTTCTTTTTTTAAGCTAATCAACATCATAGGTAAGCCATTGGTGTAGTCAGATTCCAAAGCGAATGACTCCTTATGAGCCGGGCTTTGTACTGATTCAAAAGTAGTTATGAATCGTTTCCGTGGTTCTTGAATTAACCTGAATATTAATTGCTGAACAGTTGTTACTTCCGTCGGTCTCGTAAAGAAGCGAGAAAAGTTACTTTTTTATTGAGGGGACGTGCGAGAGTGTTACTGACTAGGCTAATTGTTATAACCACTTGTAGTTAAAGGTAGTCTATACATTCCTTTTATTGTAGGCTAATCGGTGCTAGTTTACGATGAATGTAATGTATAGGGACAATTATTGGATTGCATGTATGCCACATTTAAAAAATCTATGTTGCACGCACACCCTTTGAATGATTGCATCACTTTTATTTTGTGTTTGATTTGTTGAAATCTGGGAAGTCCTATGATTCCCATTCTAAATTATGATGCAGAAATTGCACATTTGGTCTAATTGTTTTTTTCACCTTGAATTAAAAAAAAAAGTTTAACATGTGATTTGGTTTTAAGATAGCAGTTCTAATAATCTCATATGAGAGGAGTTGCAGGCTTATTGAAGCTTGTTTTCCGCCACAGAATAAAACATTTTAAAAGATAATTGTGACTTTTTATCTCCCAATTACGAGTTTACATTTTGCAGTTCTGATTTATTTTCTCCTAGTTGTGAGATAAAACTCACAATTACCTTTTTTAGTTTTTATTCTTTTGTGGAAACATGCTTGACATTGTTCTACAGTCAAAGTCCCTTTAAGAAGTCTGTATGTAAAGGTTTTTGCTACAGTGTGCTATTAGACTATCAACTACAACATTATCTTACATTATGGGATTGTGCAAATAAATAATTTTTTCCATGATGTGTGAGTGTCAAAAATGCAAATGAGCTGTTTTTCATTTCAAATTCAAACAGTTGTCCAAAGATATTGTCTAGAAAAGTTATGTAATATTCTTGTGCGAGAACTCTCTCTTTCTCTTTCACACGCGCTAACACAAAGGATGTGTATCTTTTTTCTTTTGTCAAAGAAGGAAGGGAAGTTGTTCGGTGGTTCTCTAACAATAGACTGGCCGAGTGCAGGGGTTGGATTTTAAAAGGCATGTTCAGGCACACATGATTTTGTCATTCTCTCTCTCTCTCTCTCTCTCTCTCTCTCTCTCTCTCTCTCTCTCTCTCTCTCTCTCTCTCTCTCTCTCTCTCTCTCTCTCTCTCTCTCTCTCTCTCTCTCTCTCTCACACACACTCTCTCATACACACACACACACACACACACACATACACCTCAACTAGAAATGTGTGGGTTTTATTTGGCAGAGATTCTGCAGAATGAAATGAAGCAAGACAACAACTTCAAATTGCCGCCTCCGGGGCTAGAGAGTTCAATTTAATGTCATTTTAGTTCACAAATTCATATACCTAGTGAGATAAGAATAAGGAGAATCTTGTCAGCATATTCTTGTTCAGTTGGCACAGATTGTACCTGACTTCACTTATCCCCATATTTTTGGGCACTAGTTTTGTCTTTAAGCCTAGGTGACAGGTTAGTATAGTCATAAAATTAGTTATATAGTTGGGTGTTTGAGATATACAGTATTTTAATGTTAAGGTTATTTACACCAACAGTGGTTTGCGGCATCAAAACAAGACGTTTTCATCTTTATTTAACATTTTTGTGGATGAAAGGATTGCAGTTTCCTCATTTTTCTTCTTTATATCTTTCTTTATTCTCTAGTCATTATTCACCAAATGTAAGTGTTCAATTTCATCCTAAAAATAAACAAATCAGAATGTACTCTGCAGTCCTGTGAAACAGCAGTTAGCTTGCTAAGAAAAAAAAAAAAAACGATAGATGGAGAGAGAAAAAGGTTGTAAGAGTAGTTTATGCACTATTATTAGCATTGGCCACATAGAGTCTTGAGGGGGAAAGAGAGAATATGCAAAAGTGCAAAGGTTTAGAAATGGAGAGTAGTGTTACATGTGCTCTTAATTTATCTATTGGTGAGTGATCCAGACCCATTGTGTTTGTTTTGGTCAGAGTTGCTGAAGTCTATACAAAAGTGGTTTCGGTCAATCCAAAGCCGGTTTATTTTGAGCAAGAGTGCACTAAAACTACACATGGACTGTCATCCAACCCATCAAGCTCCACTGGCTCGCATGTTAGTGGAAACTCGTGTTGGTTTGCATTGCGCTTCAGTCTGTCTCCAGTCTGATTTTTATTTTTTTCGCTAGCTCTTTTGTTTGTGTGTGGTCACACGGGTGGTCCATGTTAGAAAGATTCTGACCTGATTTTGGAGTCTTGGAACACACACGTACCCAGCTTCCTCCGTTGGACCGCCATTCCGTCACAGGGCAGTAGCTCTTTTGATCTCCCCACCGTACCACTGCTGACTTCCAAAGCCTAAAGATCCTCCACGCAAGCCAATATGACACAATGCACTGCTCTAACTTTTTCCCATTCACAGCCAAAGCTTAACCTTTTTTGTTTAACTTCTATTTAACTTCTATTTTTTTTAATCAATTCATGTTGACCTTTAACCCAAATCACCTTATTAGGCAAGATTACTATTATAAATATAAAAAACAATTACATATCCAGTATACAACAATATATATTTAGTATTGGTCAATAACAGATTTAAAAAATGCCATTTTGGCCAATAACCAACATAGCTTGATGTGTTAGAAAATGGGTCTTGTCTTCAGGCAACATTCCTTCAAGGTTTTAGGTGGAGTGAGAGACACTTTGCAGTTTTGGAAGGTTCAAAACATTTCTGCCTGTCAGACTAAACTATAAGAAGTTGTATTGGTATTTACTTGGATATAGTTTAAGGACTTCAGAGAGTGGCCATAGTCTCTCAGAAATTAGTGATATATCGAAATGATTTTTTTTTTACGAAACACTAAAGCGGATATTAACTTATTTAGTCAAGAAATGAAAATAAACTATTTCAGCCTAAAAAATTTTACATGGTTCTACTCTATAGCATAATTTTTGGTCACAGTGAAGTGCGTCTAAACTGCTGATATGTTAACCTGTTGTACCTTATCCAAGTTTTGTACATGAAATAGCTGCTGATATGGTCAAAATGCATCATAAGAGAAGTGCTAATTAAATACTTTTTTTTCAGTCAACATATTTGGCTCTCTAAAACTATTTTGGCCAAAACCAAAAATTATGGGGTTTTTTTTGCGTTTTTTTGCCCAATATTTAGTTTTAGTTTTTATGTTATCTGTCAATAGCAACCAGTACAGTTTTATTATACAATCTTGGCTAAGAATGTAGCCTATGATAGATTACCCTTATGGCTGGGCGGTATGAAAATATATAGTGTGGCGATGATAAAAAAGTGTCTATCGTTAGAGATTTTACTACATTTAAATATATCCTTGTATCACAGTACTTAGTTATTAACACTTTAGAGTGATGCAACGCACATGAATAGCAAAATAAAGAGCAGGACATGCATGATGTTGAACCAAAGACAAAGAGAAAACCACTCGGTGCTCTTGACGGAATAACTTTTGTATGTTTAATAAGAATAACATTTACATTTAATTTATACAGTGGACTCTTATTTTTACATTTGATAATTCAGATTTTTACATTGTTTATACATTAAATTTAATACACCTAAGTTTAATACAATAAACTTTAATTCGTATATTTGCTTTGTTGTTTGTTCTATTGTTTGTTCTATTCTAAACTATCCCCATTCAAACAGATCCGATGTATTCTGCCGCCAGGCCATTAGATGGCGATGAAACACTATAGATTGATCATGTAATAATCATAGACTGTAAAAAAAGATGGACGACACCCCTTCGCTCTCTTCCATTGGTGAGAAGTGAAGCCGCCAGTGTCCCGATATGGCGCTGACATCTTGGGACTTGAGTCAGCGCAGTTGCGATCTCGGGACCAGACCTGCGCAGTAGTGAGCAGGAAGTAAAGCCGCGAAATCAATGCACTCTCCCAGTCACTGCACTTTTTTTAAATGGCCTAGTGCTATGTCTGCTCCGTTCCGCTCCAATTTTGATGTCTGTTGATTGCAGTACAACAAGAGGCTTGTTAAAATAAAGTAAATACAATCTCCTCAGTCCTCCGAAGATCCCGAAGTCCGTTGATGCTTCAGTGACTACTTCGCTCAGGGAACCTGTCAATGACGTCACAGCACCGTTTTTATAGCATGAAATAACTAACTAAAAACAAACTTATTTTAAAAACAAACACATGAAATAACATCAGCGTGATAAAAACTACAGTAAATGACAGGAACTATCGTTAGTAAAAAGATATGTGAAGTGTAATTTAATTTAGTTGGTCTCACATCCTGTTGAATAACACGGGGAGGCGGGGTTTATGACCTATACTGAGACCAGTCACCAGTGGGCGATCGAGGTGCTTTGGCTTCACTTTTCAGGGCTTGTGCGGCACGCTTGGTAATAATACGCATGTGCATGACGTCATCTTCTTCAGAGATTCGCGTTTTTGTTGTTTACACAGAGATCGTTTTACAAAACTTTGTGTGTAAACGAACGGCCAAAACGCATAAAAAGTTTGATGTTTTTTAGCTGAAAACGGTGTTGTTTAAACTGCCCCTTAGTTCTTATTTTTAATTACAAAAAATAGCTGTATAGTGATAGTTATCGTGAAATAAAATATCTTCTATTGTGAAATAAGATTTTGGTCATATCGCCCACACCTAATTTCCTTTGATGCCATTTGCAATCTAACGCTGACTTAGTTAATCTTAAAAACATAAATAATTTAATAACACTTTTTAATGTAATATTTAGCAAATATCCATTTTGTCTTACTACTTATATCTTTATTCTCTGAAATTCACCTGTAGCATTTAAAACAGTTTATTTTAGTCTTAGTGTTTTATTTTTAATTTATTTAGACATAATATTGGCCATTAATCAGTTACTAGCTAATAGTCCAATTGGTCTATTACTCATTGGACATTGCATAACGGAGAGATGCACTACTGTGACTAGAACTAAAAGACTTGCATGTTTCTTTCTGAGGCATTATCATCCACGTGGATATTGAAGTCATCGAATTCTACACATATGTACCATTTTTCACGCCATCCTATTGATTAGTCCAGCTACCTCATACAACTACGATGTAAAGAGGAGGTGGATGAGGCATCCTGGCATTTCCCAGCATACGTTACAGCACTTGTTTGCATTTAGAATAGCCAAAGTTGCTATAGACATAAAGTTCAAGATATCTTTATCTTGTCTTTTTTTTGGATCCATTTGACCTGGTTGACATTGCGAAGGGCAATATTCATAATGCCTGTCCTTTCTCTACAGGATTTCCCAACCAATGATGGTGGTGGGTGACTCTTGATTTAAGAAAAGACAGTAGGTTTTAGACTGACTGGTTTTCTTGTTCTCCTAATTGAGCAGTTCAGAAAGAATGGTGCAACTCTTCTCTATTATAAAGGAAAGAGGTGCACTTGACCTGTGTTTATGTGCATACTAGGGAGGCAGAGGATGGGATATTCTAGACCTTGAAATTCCTCAGAAAACATTAGAGGCAATGGTGGGATACATTCACCCGGCCTCTTAATTTGCCTCTCTGATAAGACTGTGGCACATGAAGCATTTCACCCATCTCTAAACAATGAAATTCCCCCGTAACAGCTTTGTGTATATTTCTCATTATCGAGTCTGGTTGTGCTTTGCTCTATACACAGCGGTTCTTGTTGGTTCTTGTGCAGAGCTCTACCCAAAACACTGGTGGACCATATCGGTATGTGGCAGCTTTATATAGTGTCTGATATCTTGACAATAACAGGTTGAGTTACGTAACTGAAACAATAGAGCCTCTGTCAATCAGCACTCAGAACTATGGGAGGTGAAGATAAATGAACTGGAGCCGAAGATAAATGAACTGGAGCCATTTGAACTTGGAATAAAGTTTTTGCAATGGATTTCAACATCAAGTTTAGGCCACTGTCTCTTTTCATTCTTCCAATCACCAGATGATGCAGAGAATGAACCTTTGTGAACTTAAAAAGCACAGAGGCAGTTATGGAAAGTCGATTTGTCATGCATCTGGATTTCACACAAGCTTTAAAACCTCATCCATGGCGATTTCACAAGTTTCATCAGTATTTGCTGTTAAAAATGACTTCATTGTTGTTGTGGCTTTCAGATTATGAAATGAGGTTTAGTTTCCAGAAGTTTTAGACAAAAAAAAAACATGCTCTTTAAACGCATGCAAGGCGTGCTCCTGCTACAGCCAAACACATTCAAATCATCTTTGAATTGTATCTACCACTGTTTTTTGCATCCCACCATAAGTGTTACAATAAGATGATAAATAGTCTGTTTTTGAACACAAGAACTGTGTAATTTGCCTGATAAGGCCAATTTTATGGGCCTCCTCAAGATTAGCCAACAAGTCTTTTCATGGAAACCTAGGCTACTAGTCTTTTTTTTTTTTTTTTTAAATGTACTTGATTTTCATGTACCTTATTGAACTTTGCTGGCCTAATAGAGACAACCTAGGAGTGTTGTCTCAATCATCAGCCGGCGTCTCTGTGTAAATGTGTGTCGCTTTTCTTCTCTGTCAGGATAATGAGCTTGGCCATTGATGCTTAGCGTGCCTGAACGGTCTTTCAGTGCTGTTAATTTAAGGTTTCGGTGCCGTGATCATGCTGCTCCAGAGTTGAGCCTTGAGTACAGCTTTCAGCACCACACGTTTGGGCTTACTGCTCCTCAGTTTGCACTTTCATTCAATGCTAAAGTACTCTGTCAAAAAGTGCTTCTGTGCTTCCAAGCATGTTGGATCAATATATTCTGGGATTGAAATCCAAACACCAATTCACTCTTTCTCCAGATCTTTCTTTAATTTTTTCCAATCCATTTTCTTCCTGCTTCACTTTTTAAGCTCGACTACTACAGCACAGTCCCCATCTCTCAGCTCTCTCCAGATAAGATTGAAATGGTGAATTGCTATTTTAAGTAGTAGATTCTGTCATGTAGTATGCTGTGTCAAACAAGCTGGCTGTCAAAGTGCTACAGCAGACTAAGTATTACTGTCACTCAGAAACAGCCCACATCCTTATCAGCTGCAGCAGAGTAAGTTTTACCACATAGCACATGATTAGATCTATAGTAATATAAAGTGGTTAACCTTTATATCGTCAAGGCCAATATACAACATTTTGTAATTATACACATCGGCCAATACGTTTTTTCTTTTTGGCCGATGTGTTGGAAGGGGGACTTTTATTTTGACCTCGCTGAGAACGCTAGCACCTGAGCACACCGTTCTTCCATTCTCTGTCTTCATTAGTTTACTGTGTCTATTTAACAGTACCGTCTAATGCTTCTTTAGATAGAACTGTAGACAAAAAAGTATTACAGCCTTTGCCTTTCTATTATTAGTAACAGAATGTTTAAGTCACATTAAAGTCCTTTTCTCATCTACCGTCAGCATTCAGCAAATGCGCATTTATATAATTTAAACAAGTCTTTGAATATCTAATAAACAATTAATTTCTCAAACCTTTCAGGCTTTGTCGAATCCAGCTGTGAGATCTTCTGAAGTGTGCATTTGTAGCCTGCATGAAAGAGTGTACTCTGTGCGTAACGGTCGGTCCGTGCAAGTTGAGGTGTTAGTGAGGCCAGCGGGGGTTGCTCACTCTGTGGTCTGTGTGGGTCCTAACGCCCCACTATAGTGATGAGGACACTATACTCTGTCAAAAAGCACTGTCCTTCAGATGAGATGTTAAACCGAGGTATTGACATAAAAAAATCCCAGGATGTCATTTAAAAAGAGTAAGGGTTTAACCCCAGCATCCTGGCCAAATTTGTCCATTGGTTTCTGTCCATCAACATGGCCTCCTAATCATTCCCTTATATTGATTGGCTTCATCACACTGTCTCCTCTCCACCAATAAGCTGGTGTGTGGTGGGCGTTCTGGCACAATGTGGCTGCCGTCACATCATCCAGGTGGATGCTGCACATTGGTTGTGGGTGAGGAGATTCAATGCACATTCATATATGCGTCTACATTACAATTTAGAGTGATCTGTTATCAGAGCTGACTGTGTACAAGTACTGTATTTCAGCAATGCACTATACAAATCACACAGTCAGCTAACAATGTATAATTTGTTGCAGAGAAATTTTAAAATAATTACTATTGTCAACATAATGATTACAATATATAGAAATCTAGCATTGGTACATGTTGATTCAGAGTTTGTGTTATCTGAAGTCCTTGCAGGAGTTAGAAACATATCTTCACAGGTGTTGTTGGGTCATCCGAAGTCTTCGTAAGAGTCTGGATCCAAATCGGAACTGACATACTCTAGTTATCTTGGGATGGGCAATTTGAAAATAATTAGTGTAACTGCTGTTCATAATATTAAACAAAGATAATCATGTGCATTTGATCTGATCTAACCGGAGTACAAGCTTATGAGATGCATTAAATGCTTGGCTAAAGAGATGCGTCTTTAATCGAGATTTAAACTGGGAGAGTGAGTCTGAGCCCCGAACATTATTAGAAAGGCTATTCCAGACTTTAGTCGACTTTGATATCACATTACTGCCAGAAGCCCAGAGTTTTGTGACCTTAAAGAGCATGATGGATTGTAGGGTTATAGAAGGTCCAATACTTGTAATCAATATGGAACGTAATAGGTAACCAGTGTAGAATTGGTGTTCTGGTCGTATTTTCTTAACCTGGTAAGAACTCTAGCAGCTGCATTTTGGACTAATTGTAGTTTGCTTATTGCGTATGCAGGACAACCAGCTAGTAACTAACTTTTTTGCATCAGAGACCCCCCCCCCCCCCCCCCCCCCATATGTAAAGCGCTTTGAGTATACCCAGAAAAGCACTATAAATGTAACAAATTATTGAATGCGGACAGGAGAGTACAGGTGTCACTGAGATGCATGATTGACAAACTTTAAATCCTTGATTTCAAACTATGCTGCGCTATATCCAGTTGGCCACTGTCATATTTATGTCATTTTCGTTGTGTGCTGTATGTAAAATTAGTGTTACCTTGTCTTTATTTGGAAAAAAAGAAAAGAAAGATTCCCTCTGTTGGTTCCAGTGTCTTTATGTGTGAAAAATTCTATGGTAGGTTTACTCGATCAAGAAGCATCCTAACTATAAGCCTGTTTATTTTACAGATTTATTGTTTTCATTTAATTCATTTTTTAAAATTATTTATTTGTAATTTAGTGCAAATTAAGAAACTTAATTCCAGCAATTGTAATGCATGCGTTTTTAAATCGTTATTTGTGATTTAAATGCATATATAAGGCTAGTGATGTAGTTCTCAAGACGGATTTCTGCGTTCTCGGACTCATCTCGGACTTGTTCCTTCAAAGACTTGGTCTTGACTCGGACTCGACCCTTCTAAGACTCGGTCTTGACTCGGACTCGGCATAAGCGGTCTCGTCCCCATCACTAGTTATGGGGGAATAAAGTTTTAAAAGATACTGAATTCGAGTGTATTGTCAAAATATTTAAAATTGGGAAATATTGGAAAATGTTATAAAGTAGCTAAGCCTACTAATTTAGACATGCCACTAGAACATTTTTAATTTGCTCTGCATGTCCTAACTATGATTAAAAAAGTCAGGGTGGGCTTAACATGTTGATGACAGAGCAGCACTGTTGAAGCATTTTAGAAAAATAGGCAGAAGATGATACATGTGGTGGGGATTTTTTTAATGATAGTAAAAGCATAGTCCATATTAAGACGTTAAGACTGCTCCTCTAAACGATTCCCAATCTAGCTTAGTCTGTAGGCCTAACTGTTGATTATTAACTGGGGTGATATTAAATCATGAATATCAAAACTGACGTCAAGACAAAATCTCGACTCGGACTTGCTTCCTCAAAGACTCGGTCTTGACTCGGACTCGACTGTATTTGAAAACCAACGGACTCGGTCTCGACTCGGACTCGACCCTTCAAAGACTCGGTCTTGATTTGGACTCTGCATAGGCGGTCTCGTCCCCATCAGTAATTTAGGTCACCCTTCAGGGAACTACACTAACATTTTCCACTGGTGGCACTTGCGCTACTAACTTTTTCAGTTACTAGCGCAAAACATGATTTGGTCGCACAAATTATTTATAGTAAGCCGCTCTGGATAATAATGACCAATAATGAAACTATTGCATACAGATGTGCTTTTTATTTTACTTGCCATCTTTTAACGGATCTTCTCAGGTTGAAGTGGTGCTAGTATTTGTCTTGTCACGTGATCTCAACATGTCTGTCCACATGAGGCGACGTGCACCGTTAAACCAAATGCCTTCTTGTTTTCTTTAAAATTGGTTGGGATAGATTTACTGCAATAGAAAATACAGTAGGCCTACACAATAAAGAATGATTTTCTTTTGGATTTCAACATGCTATGGTTGGCACAGATGGGCAGACTTCTGAACTCTTAAGGAAAAATAAAATAAATATAATCCACTTTGCGTGCTTCATACTGTCATTGTGAAGCTTCAATGATTTGTGTTTGAATTGTTTTGACGCAGTTAGAAATTTGGACAGTCCTGCAATTGAAGGCCCACAGAATTTACAGTAGGGCTGCACAATATTGGTAAAAAATGACATTGCGATAGTTTATTTTTCTGCGATATATATTGCGATATAAAAACAATTTCACCAGATGACTTGAATAGCTCTATTTGGAAAGAATAAATCATTCTAGAATGACTGGGGTGGTTTTGTCATGGAGTAAATCCACATAGAAACTAATATTAATAGAATGTTTTAATGTCAAGTCATCTTTATTTATATAGCGCTTTTCACAATACAGATTGTATCAAAGCAGCTTCACAGTGATAACATGAAAATAATTACAAGAAGTTTGTTTCTAGAATAAAGTTGCGTAATCGTCCACATGAAGTAACGCAGATCAAAAATATTGTTGAATAATTAAATGTCCCCAACTAAGCAAGCCAAAAGCCAAGGCAACAGTGGCAAGGAACCAAAACTCCAGCAGGTGATAGAACGGAGAAAAAAACCTTGGGAGAAACCAGACTCAGTCGGGGGCCAGTTCTCCTATGGCCAACGAACGAACAGTGTATGATGTAGCTAATGTAGTTAACCAGACTTTAATAAATGGAACCTTATTGTAAAGTTTTTCTGATTTATGTCTCTTGAGTTTAGTGTTGGACAGATCAGTTGTTTTAACCATTCGTTAAAGTGAATCGGTTCATAGGAGTCATATTAATTCGCGAATTGGACGTGTCATTAAAGGTATTGTAGGTAGAAATCCCCAAAAATACTTTTTTCCAATTTTTTTCAAACTGTCTTTATATATCAATGCATAATTAAAATGTAAGTACTCTGGAAAATAAATTATAAAAATCGAGTGTCTGTAGTTCTCTCAGGACTGTAATAAACACAGCTCATTATTCCATTCGGGACGAAAGAAATGATTGGCTGGGGCGACTGTCACTCTCCCTCGCTACCATGGATACCACCTCTGCTGATACAGGAGGAGCCCAAATGCGCGCACCCGTTTGAAAAGGAACGGAAGCTAGTAATAACAAACAATTATGGCAGAGAAAGAACAGTCACAATTCTCAGTAACGTTACCTGCATATAGAGGCAGCGAAGTCAAACGAGTTAAAAAAAGGAAGACAGTATTTGAAAAGGCTATGAACAAAAAGTCTTTGGATAAATAAAGAAATCATAAGAGAGTCGGCGTGGCTTTCCAGCGTCGGCTACTACTGAGTGATCTCAAGGGGCTGAAAAGTGACTCCATGATGGCTTTATTTCTGCTGGACAGGTAATCTTGCTGTTTTCATTTTGATGGCATTTATTTTTTCATGAAGCATGTATCACTAGCACACCTAACTACCTAATATTAGCTAACTAACGTTACGTAGCATAACTAACGGTACTGGCTTAGCTATGACAGTGTAACTTTGGTGTCGACTAGTATAACGTTACTGTTAGTGAGCCAGGGTTGAGACGATAAATAAGCAATAGGCCTATCTGCAGTCGAAAGCTGTTTTATTTAATTTCGCCAAATCTAACTTTAGGTTAAAAAGTTTAGGGGATCTATTTTTATACCTAGCTTTACCCTCTGCCTAAACTGTGTTCCTATTTTCACCGTGAACTCTACCTACTCCGTTTTTTCACGTTTGGTTTGTTGTTATATGCTCTACATATGTTTACATATGTCTTTATGTTGTATCTGTATGTGCTATACAATATATGTTGTGTGTGTGTGTTATATTATCTTGGGTCTGCAATGCAGTTGTGAGAAGGTGTTTGAGTGTATGTAATTCAGTTTATCTGTAAACAATCTTATGTTATGAATCTTACAAATTCACCTTCATCACAGTGTAACTGATAGTAACGGCAAACTTGTATCAATGAAGCTATTTATAGCTTTGCCTTATATTGAGTTTGATTCCGTTACGAGCTAGTAAAATATTTTAAACTTTACAAGTATCGTTATGCGAGCTGGATAGTGAGTACTAACAGCCATGTTAATTGTTTATATTCATACTGATAAAGTTAGTTATTTTATTACTTGTGATTCTGACATGATGTCACTACATCTGGTAAAGCTGGTAAACACGTCCGACTCTTCCAGCTGAGCGAATGGCCGGGATCGCGCGTTCATTTGTTTTGGGGGCGTGGCTTTGGAAGGAGCCGAGTAGGGAGGGAGTGGGAGTTAATGGAATAATGAGCTGTGTTTATTGTAGTCCTAAGAGGACTACAGACACTCGATTTTTATAATTTATTTTCCAGAGTACTTACATTTTAATTATGCATTGATATATAAAGACAGTTTAAACAAATTTTGACAAAAAGTATTTTTGTGGATTTCTACCTACAATACCTTTAACGGACCACGGCACACGTTGTGTGATTATCCAGGCAGTTTAGGACATCGCACAAGATTTGTCTCAACACAGAAAACATTTCATCACTAGATAGATTTTTTGGTTTTGTTTATTGAAAGTGTTGTTTATGTAATCTGAATGTGTGGAAAGCTTTTCAGAGAAGATGAGGCAACGTTATTTTAGCACAATTCATAACCAGTGGTAGTTCAGGGAGAAAAAAAAATTGGTCGTCCGACCTTTTACAATCGTGTATTCTCAAAGATGTTCAGTCAACTCAATTCATTAATATGAGCGAGGGCGGGAGAGAGAGCAAGACAGTGTTAAGACGGTGAGGGAGTGCGCGCGCGGGGGTTTCACTCTCTCTGCTCGTTCTCTCAGTTAAACAAGCGCGAAGCCAACTTGATCTGTTGAATGCTCCGAGCACGTTATAAAACGTATTCTTAAAATACACATTTCTGTTTTAATAAATGCTCATAGTAAATCATAGCATATTGCCTAAAACATATAGGTAGAAAAATAATCAAACGGTGATACATTTGCGACCCATTAAAAATTAGGGTCGCAATGGCATTTCAAAAGGTCGCATATGCGACCATTTTGGTCGCAGTGTAGTTCCCTGCCCTTCTCTCTAAGATATCGGTATTGGCCATAAAAAAAACAATGTTGGTCGACCACTACTATAAGGTGCTTCCATTGGAGCACAAAAAGATCTTTGGATTATGCAGCATAACTTGATCATCTGGTTTTACACAAACTTGTGGAGTTCATTGTTGAGATTTGCTGTCATTAACATTAAAGACGACATACTAAAAACTAAGAAGTTTATATAATTTTACCCATGTATATTAATTGAAAGGGGAAGATTTGCCTTTATGCAATTTTTTTAAGTCTTTATTGTCTAAGACTGTAATGCATATTTAATTGGAATGTCCTGCTTTAAAATTAAATTAGGCAACATTCTTATTCAGAAAGTACACTAACGGACAATTTTAGGTTTCTCCTGGGAAAATATTAGAATTAGAAATATTAGAGTTATCTCAGTGATTTTAATCTTTTGAATGTCTTCATCAAAAATATGTATTCAGCTTAGTTCATAGAATTGTTCACTAGTGACTCTTTCTGCAGGTTGTATTGTTACACCAGTAGGTGGTCACAACTACATCGTTGAGTTATGCATATGACTACTGTTCCCAGAAGGAGGGAAATGAGGTACAACACATTACTATGGGATATTGCGCTCTAGCGTCCTCTGCTGAAGACACCTTCATTCACGCCTGAAAGGGCAATGACGCATGACGATGTGGGCGGGGCTACCTGCCCACAGCATATAAATGCAGTCGAGTGCGTCATTCCCTTTGTTCTTCAGCTCTTCACCGTGCTGTTGGAACACCAACACGCCACATTTTCGCAGGAATAAAAGCCCACGGTGGTGATTCTTGTCGAAACTAAGGCAGAAAGAGAAAACTTTTAGCACAAGTTCAGCTTTGCTGGCAAATGGCTCATAAGTTTTTCTCAAACAAAAATGGTCAAACATGCCACATTCACAAGAAAACCCACTATGGTTACTATTGTTGAAGGAAAAGTCATAAAAGATAAGTTTTTAGCTCGAGTTTAGCACAAGATAAGTATAAACATAACATAACGCATGACGACGTGGGCGGGGCTACCTGCCCACCGAAAATAAATGCAGTCGAGTGTGTCATTCCCTTTGTTCAGTCCAGCTCTTAACCGGGACCCCGACTGTGCGGGGCCCAGAGGTGTTACCCAGTTTCCCTCCTTCTGGGAACAGTAGTTATATGCATAACTCAACGTTCCCATTCAGTCGGTCAACTCGGTACAACACATTACTATGGGACCTATATTCATGCCCCGCCAAGTCGCTGAACTAAACGTAAGGGACCAGCACCGCCACATGACCCTTTTTCAAAAGAGCGTTGGCCCCTGGTTAAAGGATCCCTGCGGTGAGCATGGCCTGAGTTACCATCGCCACAGTGAGATCTTGCCAGTACACCGGACAAACGTGCGCAGTGATGCCTATAACTGGCATCCGCACGAAAATCTTAAACCGAACCCATGACATTTCCATGCCCTGGAGAGCTCACACACCCCTCCAGGCAGAACCAACTCTTTATCTACTATAGACAGCTTTCTACAATTCAATGTGAAAGACATCGCTTAGATAGCGGCTTCTCACTAGCAAAGTTGGAAAACATGACAAAAGGCTGGTCAGACAAGCGTTTAGCCTATATCTGCTCAATGTACATGCGTATAACTCGCACAGGGCACAAAGCAAGTCTCCTGTCTTCCTCTGAGTCAGAGATTTTACAGGGCAGGCAGCTCGAACGAGAGCGCACTCCCGACATGACTTTAGGCATAGACGTCGAGTTCGGACACATCACCAAACGCAAATCAGGTGCAAAAGGTATGCACCAATAGCGCATGGAGATTACCAATGACAGGGCAGCATCTTTATATTCAAGGATTCTAAAGGCTCAAACGGAGGTTAAGGAGGCAGATACGGGGCAGACCGGAGTAAGGAGAAGAATACGAGCTTACACAGAAAATCATCTGCCCTCTGTTCGGTTCCGCATCTATCTCCAGACCCAGATTTAACAGACCGAGATATAATAGCCCCTTTTGAGATTATCTGGAATCCAAGAGCTTGTAAATGTAAAACAAGTGTACGTGTTTGTAACATTGGTTGTTCCATGCTGTCTTAAGCCAGGAGCAGTTCGTCCAAATAGGTGAACGATATTATGCTCTGATGGCACAGCAGGACAACCACCGCTTCTTTACATCTTCCAGATATGCACGGTGCTATAGGGGCCTACAACTTGTAGGCAATCCCCTCGACGGAGACCTCAGAAAATGTTCTGTGCCCCGGGTGGATTGTGGTAATATGCATCAGCAAATACACCAATGTAAGCCATACCTGAGGATGCAGATGGCATAACAGGTGATATACTGCAAGCATTTCTGAACTTGTAACACATTAAAGTGTGTTCATCTGTTGTAAATCTAAGACAGGGTACATTTTTTTTATGGGGGAGGAATTAACAGCTGAAAAACCTCTTCCTCCATCTTCGCTTGTGGCAAAGCCTGAGTTGCCTTTTATTTTTACTTTTGCTGAGGGGAACAATGATTTCCCGTCTCGGTACTGGGGAAGCCCTCTCAGACACCGAAGTTCAAGTTAGTCCACCAAAACAGAGGCAGGCGCGAGAGAGACCGCAGCCGACAGCCCTACTGGAATCGTGCGAAGAAGCCAAGGTGTTCGTGCGCGCGCCACTGCGGCTATGGGCTCGAGGCAGACAGATAGGATTCCCAGGCATCACACCTAGTCCTAGGGAACCCCACGTCCTATTGCAAACATTGCTCAACTGTATTGCATATTACTACATTTTCCTTCTCTGTCGGCACACGGCCAGACTACGAGATTAGCGATTCCAATGCATTATTATTGTTTTGACAAGCAAACACATGAGGCTTTGTATGCTGAACACACATTTATTTTATTGACAACATAAATAAATAAACCCGCTATCTTGGAGGCTTATTTTTACCCAATCTGTATAGATCTACAGGCGAGTTCTCATCCACTGATCCTCTGTATCAGGCCAGGTCACTCGACCGACAAACTTTGTTGCCGCTCTCCAATACAGATCAATGCAAGGGCCATCACTTCACTTCCACCCTCCTCGGGGGAGCCGTGATCTGTCCTGCTTAAAATATATATATATACAGTCAGAGCTTTCCTCCCCCGCATCCAGTGAGACAGAATTCAGACTCAAGAGCGCCTAGTCGTGAACACTACACCGACACTCCTCGGCCTCTATACGATCGTCTGACTTTCCGTGGCCTCCAAAAACGGTGATCGCCGTATCTGGATTAGTACCCAAAGACAGGAGCAGACCGTGTTTGGCCACTGTCCAGCCGAGCATGTGCTACACGCCGCTGGAGCTGCCGGTAGTGCACAGCACACATGATTGGGGTTGGAGAGATTCCAAACATACCGGTGTGAGTTACATTATATCTTAATAAACACCCACATAACTTATGTTTACATATTTCTCATGAAAAAGTGTTAGCCATTTGTTAGTTGTGCTAAACTCGAGCTAAAAAATTCTCTTTTATGCCTTTTCCTTCAACAATAGTAACCATAGTGTGTTTTCTTGTGAATGTGGCATGTTTGAACATTTTTTTTGAGAAAAACGTATTAGCCATTTGCCAGCAAAGCTGAACTTGTGCTAAAAGTTTTCTCTTTCTGCCTTAGTTTCGACAAGATCACCACCGTGGGCTTTTATTCCTGCGAAAATGTGGTGTGTTGGTGTTCCAACAGCACGGTGAAGAGCTGAAGAACAAAGGGAATGACACACTCGACTGCATTTATATGCTGTGGGCAGGTAGCCCCGCCCACATCGTCATGCGTCATTGGCCTTTCAGGCGTGAATGAAGGTGTCTTCAGCAGAGGGCGCTAGAGCGCAATATCCCATAGTAATGTGTTGTACAGAGTTTACCGCCTGAATGGGAACTTTTGTTTCTTATGATTGACCTCGAATCATTCACTCAACTGAGTTGTTCATTAATGGCTCACTGATTCAGTTTCCAGTAAATAAAATTTTCCTTTACAACTTGAATGTTCTTAGCATGTGTAATGTACATGTGATTATTGTCAGTCTTGAAGGCAGGAAAGCTGGCATACCCTTCAAAGAAAAATAAATGAAAAAATATCATAAATATTAATAAATGAAAAAGAGTCCGTGCATGAGATTTGCTTAAAAGATTCATAAAAAAACACTGATTGGTGAATGAACACAACACCATTTTTGAACACAACATTTTTGACAACCACTGTTTTTATTTTTAGTGCTGATCCCAACTGAGATTCAGACCCGTCGCCAGACCTCAGTCTTAAGGGGGGCATATGAAATGTATGGGGGGGCACAATTATTATTAGCCTACAGTATGTATATTTATAATAATCAACTCTAGTCGCGCAGCACGTAATCATCACGTTAAACATATAACCAACAGCAATATGACCAGGTAGCGTAGCCTACACCACATTACACAGAAGCAATGTTACGAATATCCATAAAACACTTGACTATACAACATATTAGATGTAACACCAGAAACATCTTTCAAACATTGCATTTTAAAGCAGTCAACAGAGGGTTAGCGTAGCCAGGAATCACAATGTAGGTGGGCCCAGAGAAAATCAGGTGGGCACAGCCTAAAATGCATCTTTGATCAAAATAGGCCAACACAACTACACCTGCTTGAATACACCACAGTTTAATCAGAGCACAAGCATGTAAGTCATCATAAGCAATGTTAAGAACATAACGATAAAAACAGCATTTCCACTGCGCGAGGCCACACTACACACACGCGCGCATCTGACAGATGCAAAACAACACCATCATCAAATCAGCAGGACAGTAGTGGACAGTGTGTAAAAACAATGCTTGGTCATAGTCTGGCTCAGCGGCCACATAAACTACGTTAAATAAACAACATTGACTAGGCAACTACATAGTAAACGTAGATTGGCTTACTTTTGATGACTAGCTTATAACAGGAGACGACGGGGCTTAGAGCAGCTATGATAATATTAAAATTAAATTAAATTTAAATTTTCTGTGCCTCAAGTGGGGGGGCACAAGCATTTTTGGGGGTGGGCCCGGCCCCCTATGGCCCGCCCATAGCGACGGGTCTGCTGAGATTCAAGATATTTTCGATATGAACCAATTCTCTCTCTGTCTTTCTCTCAGGCTGTTGCGCAGGGGTTTTGGAGGTGCATGTGACAGCTCACATCAAGTGCGGCGATTCTCATCATGGCCTTAGCTGGATGCCCAGACTACTTCCTCCACCATCCAAACTACCAGGTATACTCTAATGTAGTTGTAGTGCTCTGGAGTCTACAGAGCTTTCAAGTTCAGCAGGGCATAATGTCAGTGTTTCTTGACTGTGCTGTAATATCTCTTCAAGCAGAATATGCATGTAAAACCCAAATGCTCACATGCACATGCACAAATCCTCCTGAACCAGCATAAAGGGCCTCATCTATTCAGCGGAGCGGTTCCCAAGTGTTCAGTGGCATATCCGCATGCCTTTCGTCGCCATGGTGTTGCCATGGTGCCACACAGCTGACATGCAAAGTGGCGTCTGTTTCTATTTATACCAGGGGTGCACAGTCAGGCCCCTCTCTATATTTGACTCTCCTTATCTTCTCTCTCTTTCTAATATCATTACTTTCATTTGACCTTATAAACTACCCATCCCTTCCACAAACTATTCCTTTCTCAGGCCCTCAGGCCTGAACTTGTAAGAGCATCAGTGTAGTGAAGGCAGGGGTGCGGGCTGCCCTCTCTGCAGGGGATTTCTCAGAGCCACAGGTACCTTGCCCTAATCTTCCCAAGCAGGGGGACAACACAGCCCAAATATTCACTTTAAGGAAACACAACCTAGACACCCTGGCTTGCACTGTGCTCATGCTTTTTTTTTTTTTAAATTGAAGCATTCAAGCCTTCTGCTTTAGCTTTTACTCACTCACTCACTCACTCACTATGGAGGACCAAATTACTAAAAATTAAGTGATTATTAAAATTAGTCTTTAAATACATAATTAATAAAACAAATCCTATATCTTTTTATTAAAGATTTATGAATGTGTATGGTCATTTAATTAATTTAAAGATTATTGTTTTTATTGACAATTTAACTGTATAGTGCTGTACAATAATTTGTATAATGTGAAGATTTTTCGTAGTGGTTATTTATAATTATTTATTAGTGATTTATCAGTATTGTTTCAAATTGTGCATGCTTATTTTCCAAAATTTGTACAATTCAAAGTTAATCTTTAAAAACACTAATAAAATGATAACACGGTTACATGTTATCTTTAGCAAATCTCAAAATAATCCATGTTTCAAACTGTAGATAGTTTTTAACATTGCCTATTCATCGGTTATCGCCATGACATACAAATATTTGTCAGGTTATCGTTACTGGCTAGAATTTTTTTATATCGGTTTATCCTTATGTTTTTTTCTTTTCTTCCTTTCCTGTCTTCAGTATTTATTCTTATCTGAAGTGTACCTCTCTGTTTTAATCTTTAATCTAGAGTATTTTTGCTGCAAATTGTGTTCAGTCAGTCTGGGTCATCTGTTATTCCTCTTCTTTAGGTTAAGGTTAGGGAAGTTAATTGGAGAGTTGCAAGTCTTAAGTTGCTTGTAGTTAATGAGGATGAAGATTAGGGTCAGAGGTCATAGGTCAAATGGAGACTTGGAATTGTGTTTCAGGTTTATAGCAGGGTGTCTGCTCACCAAGAGCCAAATGGGAAAGTTGAGTAGTTGTTTATGTTTGTCAATGCATTTGTATATCACAGCAGCGCCTAGAATGGCCAAGTTGTAGCTTTTGAGGTCAGAGGTCAACTCCTAAATGCTTTGGCTTTCTAACCACTCTTTATTAATAGCCTAGATTCTGCAAGGGTCACATGACCTGCCTTTCTAGGAAATTCACTGCCTTTGTTGCCCTGTGAAATCAGCTGGGGGTTAAGGTTTACATAACGGACACAAGGCCTGGAGCCTATCCAAGTACAACACACACATACACACACACACACACACACACCCTCTCGCATTCCTCTGTCATCCCCTGCTACAGATCCTGGTGCATTCCACTTTTGTGCTTCCTTGAAGAGAGTAAAAAGTACGTAAAAAGCCTTGAATGTTTGAATTTGAAGTAATATGGCCAAGATTAAAGCCCACATAAATGAGAAGATATAAACTGAACACTTTCTGTTGGTGTCGGCGAGCAGCATTTATTAACTTTTTTTGGTCTTTTAACACTGTGCAAGATTAACAGTATGCTGGCTAAAGCATTAGAGAAGCTTTCTCAGAGCTGTAAATTTCCCTTCCTGTTTTTATAGATGTTTTTCTCCTTTCGGAGAGCCGGCTGGCTTGGTGCAGCGTGAAGAGAGAGCAGAAGAAAGAAATAGAAAAGAGGCAGGGAGTGAAGAGAGCATGGGGACCTCTGGCAGAGGCTAGTTCCTGGAAACTCTGCTTCCATGTTCTTAGGTTTCCTAGAAAACTGGAAATTGAAAATGTGGCTTTATTTTTATTTTCTTGGACTACTGCTTCTAGCTTTGTGCATTCTGCTTTGAGTTATAGGGTGTGATATTGTGTGTGGTTTGAGAGCACTAGAGCCAATGCTGTGTGCATAGTTTGCCTTATTTTGTTCTTAGTTTTATGTTGAGGCATTGGGAATGCTGATTGGGACCCCCCACACACACACACACACACACACACACACACACACACACACACACATGTGTATGTAATTACTACTGCCAAATACATGTATATTTTTTCCCCACATTGATTCTGTTTTTCCTTCCTTCCTTCCTTCCTTCCTTCCTTCCTTCCTTCCTTCCTTCCTTCCTTCCTTCCTTCCTTCCTTCCTTCCTTCCTTCCTTCCTTCCTTCCTTCCTTCCTTCCTTCCTTCCTTCCTTCCTTCCTTCCTTCCTTCCTTCCTTCCTTCCTTCCTTCCTTCCTTCCTTCCTTCCTTCCTTCCTTCCTTCCTTCCTTCCTTCCTTCCTTCCTTCCTTCCTTCCTTCTCACTCACTTACTTACTTACCTACCTACCTACCTACCTACCACTTACTTACTTACTTACCTACCTACCACTTACTTACCTACCTACCTACCACTTAATTACTTACTTCCTTCCTTCTAAATAAGTTATTCAGAGCAGATTTAAGCAGTTTATTTAATTGTTTTGTACTTTAGTTAACATTAATGATACAAGACAGCAGCAGATACAGCGTATTAAAGGATTAGTTCACCCAAAAATGGAAATTATCCCATAATTTACTCGCCCTCGAGTAATCCTTGGTGTATTTGACTTTCTTCTTTCAGCCGAACACAGTCGGAGTTATACTAAATAATATCCTGGCTCTTTCCAGCTTTGTAATGGCATTGAATAGTGCCAGAGTTTTTGAAGCTCCAAAAAGCGCATCCATCCATCATAAAAGTACTCCGTATGACTCCACTGGGTTAGATGCCTTCTGAAGAGAAGCGATGGGTTTTTGTAAGAAAAATATCCATATTTTAAACTTTATACACTATATTCACTAGCTTCCGGCCATGGCCGTACACACGTTCACGAGAGAGTCGAGTTCTGGCAGAAGGGTGACCTCTGACCCCGATGCATTTAGGATGTAAGCATAGGTGAGAATAGACGCCTCTTGTAAAAAAAAAAAAAACGTGTTACTCTCTCATGTACACACGTTTCATCGTTGAACTGTCTGACCTCCTCCCTTTCTTTTTCTTCAGGACAATGTTGACCGGACCCCGTCTCTCAGACCGTCCAATATCATTGGTTCAAGCTTCCAGCAGTCCTCCAATCTGAACTCTCCTAATCATCCAGGTGGGTTATTAAAGGGTCTTTCGGTACAGATAAGTTCCTTTGTTTTATTTCTGTACATTCATTTATGTATTTAATTTAATATTATGAATGACAACATTTAATTGCATTACAGAAGCAGCATTGTCCTCTGTGGCATTGATTGTGCAGGTCACAGGGTTCTGTAAGGTCACAGAGGTTACTGGTGACCCCTCCTTTAGCTGCAGCGATTCTGTGCACTTAAGGCTGTATTTCCTCCCCGAGTTGTGCAAGCCAGGGCCTTCCCCGAATCTCTAACCGTTTTATAGCTGTGAGCAAGGCTGCTGGCCACAGATCTAGTTGTGTACATGAGTGTGTGTGTGTGTGTGTGTCCTGCTCTGCTCTCCAGATGCTGCCTTGCTTTAACGTGTCACTACACTAAAGCATATAGATTTTTCAGAAAGCCACAGCAGGCTTTTGTGTGTAGACATGTATTCATTGTGGTCTGGGCACATTGGTAAGGGTTGTAAGAAATACAGACATTGATGCATGCATATACATGTGCTTGGCGGTCTAAACGAGGACATGCCACAACCTTCTATTGTTTTGTATATATGGTAATTATAAATAACCCTATCCCTTAAAGCAGGTATTTTAGAACTTGGTCCACAGACCCACAAAAGGGAGAAAAAATGCTGGGGGAAAAATGTTAGATGTAGGGCGTACTCGCAATAAGCACTGTTGCCTTTTACTCAGTCCGAGCGCGATTGTCCAAATTCGAGATTCCAAACGAGAGCGTTCCCAAATTCAGATCGAAAGGCGGTTTAGTCATATTTAACTAACTTCTGGGGATATATTTGTATAGCTAAGTAAACAGTCATGATGGGGACTTTTCATTAACTTCTACAGTTTATATTCTGTTATATAACTGATAATGATATTTTCTTTCGACTACTTTTAATCCTCACACAAACTATTCTGCATTTTTAGATGTTTAATAAGACATTATTTAGTCTGTTTATTAAGCTGTCTTCCTCGTGGGGGCCGTAGGGGCAGTATCCCATATATACACAGACACACACTTGAGAATAGACACACACACACACACACACACACACACACACCAGGGGCGCCGTTAGAAATGTTGGGCTCTATAAAGAATATGAGATTGGGCCCCCTACCGTACCCATTCCATTAATAAAATCGATCTCTGGGGGCCCCAAAAGTGTGTGGGCCCTTAGAATCATCCTAACTTTTCCCCCCTTAGCGGCGCCCCTGCACGCACACGCACACACACGCACACACACGCACGCACACACACGCACGCACACACACACACACACACACACACACACACACACACACACACACACACACACACACACACACACACACACACACACACACACACACACACGGCATGAAAGCCCATACATCTTTCTTGGTTTTTTTTGTTTTTTTCTGGTCATCTGTGACTAGCCATTGGGTGTGTGTGCATGTGTGCGCATGCTTGCACTTACATGCCTGTTTGCACTCTATAAGTTGAGGCTAGAGTTATATGAGGTGACCCATATTCAGTACACACAAAGAGTGAGAGCGAGAGAGTGATGGAAACATGAGTTGGGCACATGAGGTTGGACCATCTTCTGACACAGAGTTCCACAGTGAGGAAAGAGAGCTGAAAGAAAAACAACAGGAAAGAGACAGTGTGTCTGTATTATGCTCTGAAGAGATCTCTGTATCCTCTTTATAAATTCACTGCTGGATGGTAATCTTCCATATTGCGTCCCTCATACAATACCAACATAAACCTGACTGATTTTGGAACGTTTGTCAGACTTAGCCACCCTCCTTCTCTAGTGTGTGATTTGGAATAGGATTTTTTCCATAATACTATGTACAAAAACACTGTACTAGTTCTAAAACGCCTGGCATCATCAACATGGAAACATGTCCAGAAATCTCAGTGTCACCATTTTGCCATGTCAAAAATTTTACCATGGTAGTAGTAACATGTTCTGATACATGTAGCAAGATAATGCTTTGGTTTTAGACATAAACGTGGTTCGGTAGCCTACCACCTTGGTAGTGGTACCATTTACAAAAAACATGGAATGATCATGGTAACATGCAAAAAGAATCTATAGCATCACCATATTCTAAAGCCACATTCTTTTACATGTAGCATGGTAATGCCACTGTTTTTGAAGTAAACCTAATAAAAAGATGGATTTACTTTTAAACCGTGTTCTAAAAAAATGGTATTAATTTGGTGCCATCTTTAAAAACCATGGTAATAACTAAGTACTTAATGGTAATGTTAGTGTTTGTTAGTTTTGTGACTTTGTCAAGCCACCTTCATTTATATAGCCCTTTTAACAATGTAGATCGTTTCAAAGCAGCTTTATGGTGATAATATGAAGCTCTAGAATAAAGTTATTGTCCAGCTAAAGTTAGTTTTGATTGATTTACTTTGTTGCAAAGATCATTCTTCCATTCTTCTTATGATGTAACGAGTACACCAGGATTTATGGGAAGGGTTCCCGGTTCCGGCTGACCTAATCTATGCAGCCTAACATTGAATTATAGAAGTTTATAATGTGTTGCGTATGCTAGGTCAGAGATATGCGTTTTTAGTCTAGATTTAAGCTGACAGAGTGTGTCTGCTTCCCGGACAATGTTAGGAAGACTGTTCCAAAGTTTAGGTGCTAAATAGGAAAAGGATCCTACCGCCACCAGTTGATTTCGATATTCTAGTTATTATCAACGTGAAGGACTATAATACGTTAAAAGCTCGCTCAAGTACTGGGGAGCTAAACCATGTAGTTTAAAGAAATGTGAAATGAATGAGAAGACAGGAAGGGAGTGTTTTGAAAGGCATATTTGAACCACTTAGCGCTGAGAGCAGTGAACGGAAATGCTCTTTGACATTCACTTGTACTGGCTGTACCTCTTAAAGATCTTGTACTTGTTGTTCCTCATTGTTTTAATAGTCCTATTCATCGTATGTTCTTGTTTGTGTTTTGCTTTTAAAAGGACATCTCTTACGCATAGGACACTTGCCGAGCTCTCTTGTTACATACACAAACACTTATGCTTGGACACATGCGGAAATGTGTGGTTCTGGGATATGTACAGAATGCACCGTTCGGACGCTGCTGGTATTCTACTGGAAGTCTGAAGGAGGGCTTTGATTTAGACCTGATTTAGCCTTGTAAATATTAGCTTCCTAGCTAAGTTAAAGTCGGCATGAAATGAGAATTTTCCAAATGCATGTTATAGATTTTAATCTTATTGTAAACAATTTATTCATGGATATGTTTCATTAAAAAAAACAATTAAAATTCATTCGTAATTCAAAAATGTAACTACAGGTGACTTATGCAGGACTATCATTTAGCCCACTTAAGGCCATGAGACACCAAGCCGAGATAAGCCGAGATAAAATGACTAGCGGCGACGGACTACAAAAGGACTACAGGTGACTGTCAACTTTGGAAAGGAAAAAGGACTGTGTAAGGAAATAACTGTCTACATCAGCAGGTATTAATAGTCTATATTTGTCATTCAAAAACAGAAACTAGGACTGCAGATATACAAACCCTAATCAAAGCAGCTCTTGCTTACCATTTTAAATATCAATCAGGCAGATCTCAATCTTCATTCCAGGCGTTCTCATGTTGTTATGAAAACATTCACATATTGGAATGCTCATGTAAGATGATAATTAGAATAGCCTTTCCATCATGACTTTTTTTGCTCACTTTCTTTACTTTCGCTATTATTCTTGTGCACGGACTCATTCGCCAAGCTGAACAGCCAGTCAGAGTTCTCTCTCTCACCGACAGTGCTGACGGACGCCGATTCAACGTGTTCAATCGGCCAAAATAACCCTGACGGGCTCCAACTAGCGCTGACAGTGCGAGAAACACTGCAAAAACTGGGCCAGCCGATGCTGAGCAACGGCCCGACGTTGTCCGAAGGTCAATCGTCAGCTTGGTGTGTCAGGGCCTTTAAACCCTACCCCTGCAAAATAACATTCATCTGGCTCCACTTTAATTTGCAATGCCTACATCTCAAAATCCAAATAACAACAGTTTGGTTTTTGGTTTTAGTTAATGATTTTGGTTTTAGTTAATGAAAGTTAAGTAAAAAGATTGAAGACCTGTTCACTTAAAACAATAACTACATAGCATCCTCACCAATGCACAATAAAGTTCTGTTTATTACAAGCACGTGCTGAAGTCATGTCGTCTGCTGTTTTAAATGGTCAAGCTCTTGGGTAGATACTGAATAGCTGTTAATTTTTTTATCCTTCATTCTGATTATATTGTTCCTGTGCCATTATCAATGTGGACTTTCCTATTCTCATAGAATGATTATTAAAACTTTATATTTATAGTTATCGTAATAGTTGTCATCCTTGGTGTGAACGAGCCTTAAGTCAATATATGAAAAATTGCTCCTGTTATAAAGTGAGCTAGCTTAGCTAAATGTACTTTTTGGATGGTCTACAAATAGCACGGTCATCTCGCTGCCTTCTTTACTAGCCTGGATCGATACAGATGTCACATTTCATCAATGATAACTGTTTGACCTGATGAGGGAAAAGCACTTTTGTGGCCCGCATTGCACTAACATTACATTTTAGCATAATTTGCTAACCTTTTAAACGCACCAGTTGTTAGAAGAAATCACTCTAGGGCCTTAAAAGCTTGGTTTTTATGGGTCTTCATTGCAAAGAGTGCTTCTCAACTGACAGGTGTCCACCCAATGATGTGTCTCAGGGCTGTTTTGATAAGGTTGCGGATGGGCAGATGAAAAACAATGCTAAATGCTAATTATAAAATGCAGTACTGTGGTTTTTCTTCGTGCCTCAAGTGGTAACCCTCAGTTGAGAATCAATAGGTAAAGCATTCCAGTCATCAAGTTAGTGAAAATATACATGCCGACTATTGAACCTGTCTTTCTTGCTTTATTTAACAGGCATGTAGCGTCACATGCGGCAGTTATTACAGAGTAATTCCACAAACCACCTGCTTTTCCTCCCACTGCACAGAATACATTCATGGTGACCTGTTTTCCCTGTTAGAAAGATTAGTGGAATATTTGGTTTTGGAAATGTCAGTGTTTAGTGTTGAGGGGTCACTATCTCGATAAGATATGTGAGTGTGACTTGAGGGATATGATCAGGTCAGGGAACACTGGGAAATGTGACCAAAGGGCTGACCAGCTTAGTGTTTATTCATTTAACTTGACACTGCCATCTTGTGGCAATTTATTGCTAGTTGCACAATATATTGCATTGTTTTCATGATTAATGCTAATACTGTTCAAATCAGACTATTAAAATCGTTTTATTACTGTCCCGGATCTTTAACCACTACACCACAGCACCTCAAGATGCAAACGTATTTGAGAAAACAATCCATACTCAAAATAAAATAGCTTGAAACACAACATTTTTTGATATCACCTTTTGCTGAGGACATTTCTGTAATTCTGGGACACCACTGAACCATAATGCAAATAGAGAACAAGTGGACATGGTACTGAATGTTCTGTGGCCAATCTGTCAAAGTGTGTCCAAAGGATCAGCCTAAAATCATTCAGGAAGCCACAGAGGATCTTAAAAAACTCATCCAAAGAAGTGTGGGCTGAGAGCAATGTGGAAACCACTGCTAACCAAGAACACACACTCTCATCTGCCAAAAGAGCACCTGGCTGATCCCCAAGACTTTTGGAAGAATGTTCTACGAGTCAAAAATGGAACATTTTGGATGACATGTGACCCATTATGTCTGGCATGAAGTGAAAACGGCATTCCAGAATCTAAGAGCATCTTACCAACAGTCAAACATGGTGTTGGCAGTGTGAGAATGCCTTGTTGCTTCAGAAGTCGCCATGATCGAATTGAGTTGTGCTTTATCAAAACTAATAAATATTTAACCCCTAATATAATAGTTATGTGGTGATGCATTTGGTCAGTATTTGTTTTATTTTAGAATTTGTTTTATTTCACACACACACACACACACACACACACACACACACACACACACACACACACACACACACACACACACACACACACACACACACACACACACACACACACGACCAGAATTAAGAAGTTTGGGGTTGGTAAGGTTTTTGTTTTGTTTTTGAAAGTAGTCTATGTCTACTTATTATATTCTAATAGTATTGTGTAATATTATTTAAAATGACCTTTTCTATTGTAATATATTTTAAAGTGTAATTTATTCCTTGTCATGGCAGAGCTGAATTTCCAGTTTTCAGTGTTACATGATTCTTCAGAAATCATTCTAATATGATTTTGGGGCTCAAGAAACATTTCTTATTATTTTCAAAGTTAAACACAATTATGCTGCTGTGATGTATTTTTCTTTGCATAGATTCCTTTTTTTAAACTGCAATTATTGGAAATAGAAAATGTTTTGTAACATTATTCATGTTTTTGCTGTCATTTAATTTATACTTGGTGAATAAAAGTTTTAATTTTGTCATAATTTATAATTTAAATATCTTTTTTGCCTATTTTTATTTGTAATGAATTGCTTCTGCAGCATGACAATTCAAAAACAGTACACCTATTACACAGTCTCTTAAGTAATATGCATAATAATCAATTATTAATTTCAGTTTCGAATGTGAATTGAATGTATTTGTTAGGCTGCTCTTAGTATCGGGGCTGCTGCTGATACACTTTTGTTGCTTGTAAGTGACGTAAGACTCAATCTCTCTCTCTCTCCATGCATGTTTTGTTTTGCTGCAGAGGATGATGTAGATCTGGAGGCCCTGGTGAATGACATGGCCTCTCTTTCATCATGTGAGAGCATCTATGCAACCTGTGGGACCCAGCATTCGGAGTCCGCCCCCCTCTTGCACCGCACCAATGTCAGTGGGCTCCATGGCAACAGAACGGCCCCACAGCTACGGGCCCCAAGTAATAAAGTGACCGCCCCCTACTCTCCAGCTCAAAAGCTCCGGCGATCTCAGCCAATGCACATACAGGCTGTCAGGTAATTTATTTGCACAGTGCACACAAAGAAATGTGAAGTTATGATTTCCAGTTCTGACAATTAAGCACAATTTGTAATTGAAAAAGTCATTTTTCTATACTTGAAAAAATACAATGAAAACCGTAATATTGAATAATTACAAAAATATTATCACAATTCAAATTCAATTTATTCCTGTGATGGCAAAGCTACATTTAGTCTTCAGTGTTCATTACATGATCCTTCAGAAATCCTTCTAATATGCAGATTTGGTGATCAGTGTTGAAAACAATTGTGCTGCTAAACAGGATTCTTTGATGAATAGAAAGTTCAAAAGAACAGCATTTATTTGAAATAATTTTTTTGCTAATGTAAAAATCTTTACTGCCATTTGTGATTCATTTAAAGCAATTGAATCCTTGCTGAATAAAAGTATCAGTGTCTTTAAAAAATATATTACTGACTCAAAACAAAAAGGTAGTGTAATTGTGCTTCATTATGCTTTAATATTTCATCATTTAGAACCTGATTTTTGTCAGTGTAGTTTTTATAAAATTATTTTTATTGAAATTATTTGGTCATCATAGTGTTGGAACCCTGCAAAAATCCCTGTCCAGTAATTTATCATGACTAGTTCTGTGAATGTAATTTTGTGCGGTTTAATAATAAAAAATCGTTTTTATTACTAAAATATCACCACAGTTGATTTAAAAAGGTGTGAATATATGAAGTACATATATGTGTGTGTGTGTAATCTTTTTTGTTTTACATATTAATCATTGGGCTAATTAGCACTTTCTTAGTTTGGATCTAAAAAACATTATTCATACCCTCCCGTAAGTCGCTACTGATTGCATGTTATGCATGTTTGTTACTTTTCAAGTCATCTTCTCAAAGTCATAATATTTTCTCTTTCCGAAATTGTCTCCGAGTGCTCGTTCTAATAAGCTCTTTTACACCTCACCTTTCTGCAGGGCTTCTGTGTCGTTCGCTGTCTTTCATCCGCTCTTCTCTGATCTCCGTGACAGCGGGGTGTAGTTTCACACACATACACACATCTAGATGGGTTCACTCAGAGGTTTCTGTCTCTACACACTCTCACAGACACACGGTCTTCTTTTCGTACTGACTCAGCCATGAACCCTGAACGGCCCACCCCCTGGTACGGTTCGGATTTTAAAAATTCCCTCAGTTATTATGGTCGCTCAAACTGCGCTGAGGCAGTCATGTTTTATTCCCGGTCTTATTGATGTAGATCAAAGACCCGAAGATGAGTTTTAAAATCTGCAGTCTATGTGCCTGTCTGCTGAACTCTGCCGCACACTATGAGAGTTCATGAACCGATTCTCGGTTGGCTAAGTGGGTTTCAAATCTCTCGCTATCATTCATATATTCTGTAGTAGAATCAGTAATGCAGCGGTGAGAATGTCATGTGGATTCTTCTGATTTATTTTTCATTAGCCTATCACTTTACAGCACTGAAGTTTTCAGAGAACTTCACGGCTTTAATTCCCTGCTCGGTTTCATATTGATTACAATACAGATGATATCGGGAATACTGCATGGTTAATGGAGCAATGAGACCTTGATGAGATGAGATGAAACTTAACAAGGTTCGGTTGGATGTTTTAGTCCTGGGTATTTTAGCCTCAGGAATGATATTTGAAGTGTTAAAGAAGAGTTCAGTACAAAAGTACAACTTTTTTTTTCTTTTCTCTCTTTGTCACCCCTTGTAGGCGACTTCAAGAAGAAGAGTTGCAAGTTCGTCCTGCGTCTTTGCCAGCTATTCCGAACCCTTTCCCTGAGCTCTGCAGCCCCTCGGGATCTCCTGTGCTGAGTCCTGGATCTCTGCCACAGCCATCAGAATCACATGTAAGAGTTGAAAACAGACACTGCGGCTCTTAGCCTTGTAGCTATTATCTATCTGATACAAATGAGATGTTACATGAGTGATTTATTGTAGGTATGAGACTTGAACCTCACTTACTGGTACAAAAAACCTGATGGGGGTACAGTGAGATTAAGAGAAACTTGCATGAATAGAGGTTAATTAGGTCTCGGCAGGTTTTGTTGCATTTCATGGAAAACTAGTTCTGCCCAACCTTGCATTATAGAAATGCCACATTGGTTGTTTCAGAATTTAGTGAGCTGCCTATGTATGCAGTTTTAGGCGTCAGAGGCACATAAGCATATATGTGTGTGTGTAGATAGATAGATAGATAGATAGATAGATAGATAGATAGATAGATAGATAGATAGATAGACCCGCTTTGTATTGTTATAATGTCGGTAGTATATGTAAATGAACAATGATTATTCATTCTCCATGTTACCTGGACAAATAAATTCACGTTTATTTGTCAGCAAAAGTCTGCCGGATTTTATTTTTTCCTTTTGACAGCTCCAGGGCTTTTTTTTTCAATACTATAGATTATGCTTCTGCTTTTTTGCGCCCCTGACCATCCGCAGTCAGATTTGCAGAAGGTTATATTAACAAAACAGTTATTGTAGGTAGGTTTATCACTGGAAATGTTATCATAGGTTGTCTACTCTTTAAACAGCATTATGGTAAAAAGGGAACACTATGGCAACAGATTTCTTATCTGTAACATATGCGACGGCATTTAGCTTTGGGTGGTTGGGTGGAACTGACAGAATGGTTTTTTTTTTTTAGTGTTTTACGTTGTTGACTACAAACACAGTTTTTCAGATTTTCCATCACTGTGTTCTCTCCATATTTAAGATTCTTTGCAGCCTTTACCTGCTGCCTACAACATGCTGGATCCTTCACTGGACCGACACTGAAAGTAACTCACTCACGCTAAACATTTATTCTTTGAATTCTTGCACCTGGGAAAAATACAAGTCGACACCATCATAAGCGTATCCACTGCAGGCTGGGAGTGGCCTTGGATGGCAACATGCCCAGTGCATTATGGGTGTTGGAAGTTTTCTTATTTGGCAAAAGGGAAGACAACAGCCTTTTTTTCTCTGGTTTCTCTAGTCAGGTAGCACAGATAAAAAAAAAAATTAACCTCTCTACTGCATAGTTTTATTGAAAGCCATTTTTGCCAGAGGTGAATAAGCCTTTAAGCTCAGCCTCAAAGCATACATCAGTTTTGACATGAATGCTTAAGTCGAATGTATATCTGAACTGAGTATATCTGGACGCTTGGCATACATGTACATCCGAAGTTATAGCCTTTAAAAGTAAATACTCCATTTGATAACGTGTGCTACTGTTAACACAGGCGCTTAACACGCACAAATAAGCCGCGTTTCCATTACAAATGTGCACAAAACTCTTGCGATATTTTCTAAATATCTAAAAGTTTCCATTAACCGATGTTATGGGACTGTAGGGCTGGGTATCGTAACAAAATTTTCGATACCAATACCTTGACTTCGATACCGGTTCCTGAATGATACTTTTTTCGATACCAATTTTATCCAAATAACATTACCTAATTTTATTTTTATTTTTTACACTCATATTTTGAGTCTGTAAAAAAGCACCAGTGCTAAAGTTTTCTAT
The DNA here is from genome assembly GCF_051911475.1 of Siphateles boraxobius. Taxonomy (NCBI): domain Eukaryota; kingdom Metazoa; phylum Chordata; class Actinopteri; order Cypriniformes; family Leuciscidae; genus Siphateles; species Siphateles boraxobius. Next base: position 8,250,799 of record NW_027508953.1, read on the forward strand.
GTTTTCTAATCATTTAACAACATGTATTCTTTACTTCAATGAGCTCATTGTTTCTGCCTTACCTTAATGCATTGTTTAACAATGAAACTGAATGAAAATTAATTGAAATGCATTACACACAGTCACCCCTGATAACAGATCACTCTAAATTGTAATTTAGACACATGCATTTTCTGTAAAGCTCATTTGAAACGATATGTATTGTGAAAAATGCTATACAAATAAATGTGAATTGAATTAAATATAGGCTACTGGGGTGCGGGATATATGCCTCGCGCTCAGCATACGTGAAGCTTGCGCAAAGCACTGGCAAAAGTAGCCTAATGATTATGGATGTGTCGGGAAACGATAGCAAGGAGATATTTTGATTGTTTATTAATAAACAAGTGTTTACTAAACGTGTTGGCTGCAAAGATGATTATTGCGAATTTGCGATGCTGACTCGTCATCCCTGCAGTAGTGAACGCGCGCGCCTATATGGATTAGGTAATCAAACTATTTATTTCTAATTGTTTCGTTTAAAAGTAGACATATTTTGAACATATATAGAACTATTTCTCATGTCTGTGAGGCAAGTATCCTATATGCTGAGTTTTGGTTTATATGTGACGCGCTCCAGTTCTTGTAGTCGAAGGCGGATAAACTTTCTACTCTCGAGTGTATTCTGTGCGCTTTTAAGTGCCTTATCCGATTTACCGTGTTGCCGGTCTTGGCAGCAATTATCTTGTCAAAAATATTGCATTGTGTGCTTATGGCATCGAGTTGGGTACATAGGTACACTTTTGATCATTTCTACATATTTTCTATCTATCTGGGTTGGACGCTTACACACACACATACACACTACAGCCTCACGTGCGACGAGGCAAAGGCACGTCTCTGGGCAGCCACGTAGTGTTTTTCCGCCACAGCCAATCATGCTGCATGTTTATTGTTTCACTGACGTTGACGAGATTAACCACTTGGTACCGAAAAACAAGACATTTTTCGGTACTCGGTAGTATCGAGGCAATTCGGTCGGTACCTAAAAAGTACCGAACTCGGTACCCAGCCCTTTGGGACTGAAGAGTATTTTTTTCCTCTTGTGATAATCCCAACAATGGATGTTGGTACTTTTACATATATCCCAACCACAGCACTAGCCATTATTTTTAATCGAAGGAGACGTAGGTATGTTATCCAAGCTTTAATGTAAAGGAAAGCTTTTTAATCTTGGGAGCTGCTGCTTATGAGATGTTTCTGGGTGTTTCTCCCTCATATCTGCTTTGAGGTCTTGATTGTGGCATTTCTTAGTGGTTTAGAATCCAGTATTCCCGTAATTCTTTTGTCTTCTTCTGTCCAAACATACCGCGCCATCTACGTCAGGTGACCTGTAAATGCGCAAAAACGGTTTCCATTGCAGTTTTGCGAAATATTCCTTTTTCAAACTGACTGAAAAACAACCTCATACGAGCATAAACTTTTTTGCGATATAGGGGACTTTTTGCGAAATTGACGTGTTTCCATTTGGCATATTTTCAATTCGCAATTTAAATTTGCGCTGTTTGAAGGGTAATGGAAACATGGTTTAATCTTAAAAAGTTGAATCTTTGTGCAATGTCTGTGCTATATCTCTAAGTAAGTTGTGCTTGATACAAATGTCTTTGTGCTATAGTTTAAACTAGAGTCGCAGGTATCCCTGAACCCCCTGGCACAGAAGTGCTCATCAACGTGGCCGTCTATTGTTGTTGCAGTCTCCAGCGGTTTGTTGTTGTTCCGTCTCTTCCGTTTCTTTTTTGTCTGTGAAACGACAGCCTGGGTCAGTGTTGCCACTCTGTGGACCATCTAATTAGTGCAAAAAGAGTTAAAGACGTATCCAGATTAGGAAAATCAGGCTGCTAGTGTGCATTATGCAAGTACTTTGCTGATGATAAAATTTACGTTGCAAGCACTAGACGCATGCCCTAGCGTATATACAGTATATAAAATCCAAGTATTCTTGGCAGTTAGCCAAGTGTTAAACAAGCCATGACTGAAAACTGAAACCCCCTCCCCTGAGACAACATTGTGAATGCAGCAATGTATGTAGGATTATGAATTGCGGTCTGAAAGATGCAGGCACGTAACCACCATATGGGGGCAATCCCACAATAACTGGGTATAGCCAAAAATCTCTGTTTTGAATTGAAAATAGCCTGTATCATTTTACGTGATTTGAGTAATGTAATTCGTACTTTAACGTGAGAGATAATTAACTTTAACAGAGCTATTTTAGGAATACGATTAAGAGTGAATGTGCTTATTTGGAAATAAAATTATCATTTGCAAATAATTCGAATGTACATTTGTTTCGTTCCCCTCCTCAATGTTCAAGACATGATTAAGGCCTTGGTAAAGATGTTCTGTAATGCTACCATCTAAAAGTCTATCTTATGTAGCTAGAATTGTTTGTTTTAGGCTTTAGTATGTGCTAATTGAAGAGCACTATTTTTACATCGGTCACTAATGCGGTTACAATTCAACCAGGATGCTGCCTAAGAAGGTAACGGCCAACTTGCTGAGTTTTAGTACATAACTAATGACTCAAAGCTTATCAGGTTGCCGTTGCACGGAACGTTTCCTCTTTAATCTCCTGTACACTCTTTGGACTTCACCGGGTCAGTCTGAGGGATTGTTCGTAAAGCTTTTCTTTCCAAGTGCGCTCTATTGTTGTGTAACAAGTGCCCTACAAGATAATATGTGCATTCGTCAAGCATTGTCACAAGTGTGAGATCCTGAAGGGAAAAATGTCAGTCTCCTTTTTTGGCCTTCAACGCCCATTCTATCTTTCCTTAGCATCTTCTGAGCGGAGGCTTTTTTTCTTGGTGATGAGAGTTGCTTTCCTTTCACACGCCGCTTGCGTTTCCACTTGCGAGTGTGCATGGATGTTTGTCCAGATCTGTGCCAGCAGTCAAAGCCCTTCCTTCCTCCTTCCTATCCTCGCTGTCCTTTCCCACAATGTCCTTAAGCTTGCCTTTAAAAGAAAAAAACATTGTATTTATATACATTGGCACGCACACGCACATTAGAGTGCTCATGTTTTGTAAGTGAAGGCTTTGAGAAGTTAAGTGTCATTATGGGATGGCCCTGTGTTTCCAGTGACCTCACCTCGGGTGGGGTGGGGGCATCTTGTGATGTCCTGTATGCGCTGTCTGACTCTATTTCTGTCTTTTCAAGTGAATATGATCATTTTGTTGTTGTCAACACCCTGGGGACAGTCTATCCATCACTCCTTTGTCCAGTTTCTCTCTGTTCTGTCTTTTGAGTCCAATCACCTACAGCTCCATCTGGTGTTATAGACTACTACATTTCTCTCTTTTGTTCTGTCTTCCTTTTCTTTGTGCTTTAGTTAATTTGTTTTGTCATTCGCTCTTTCCTTCTCTTGTTTTTTCTGTTGTTTCTTTTACTTTCTTTCTTTTTCATTCTTTCTCTTTCTTTGATTTGTTTGTTCTTTTGTTGATTCGTTCTTTGATTTGTTTCATTCTTTTTGTTTTTTACCTTTCTTTGAATTCTTACACGTTTTTCCTTTGATTTATTTTTGTTCATACTTTCTTTGATTTGTTTGTTCTTTCATTAGTTGTTTCTTTCTTTCGTTTGGTTTGTTCGTTCATTCGTTTTTTTGTTAATTCTTTCTTTTTCTACATTCTTTCTTTCTTTTTGTTCTTTCTTTTTTTGTTCTTTTGATATTTTTTTCATTCTTGTGCATTTTTTTCATTCTTTCTTTGATTTGTTTGCTTTGCTCGTTCTTTTTCTTTTGTTCTTTCATCGTTACGCTCATACTTTTTCGTTACATATTTCTTTCTTTGTTTTTTCTTTTGTTTGTTCTTTCTTTCTTTTTGTTCTTGTTCTCTCTCTCTCTCTCTTTACTATGGCAGAAGAAGCTGAATTTTGAAAGATGAAGCTGAACTTTTAGTTCTTTTGAACAATACAGCTGGAAGAGATTCTTCATCTAGACTAGGTGTCAGAAGAATGTTTTAAACGTGTAAACATGGTCTTCCTCTCCTTTTGTGCTTTTGCCCTTGAGTGAGTCTAGAACAACCGAAAACATATGAAAGCAGGATGTGAATAGCTTTGAGGCTGAACCAAAGGCAGTCTGCTGAGGTATGAGTTCCATTGTGTAGACGCATGGGGCATCCTGAGAGCTCATGTTGATTTTGGTTCCACAAATAAGTGATTCCAATAAGTGAGCAAGATGTCAGTTGTTGAGTGTTCTTGGTTTTGGCTTTATTTAATTATTGGTGTATTATTTTTATTAGGAAAAACAGATATTGTTCATGTGAATATGATACTATATTCTAACATTTCAAATACATTAAATAGTAATATTGTGAAATATAACAATTTATAACTTTTTTAAAATATATAATTTAAAATGTAATTTGTTCCTGTATTGGCAAAGATGAGTTTTCAGCATCATTACTCCAGTCTTCATGCAGTGTCACATGATCCTTCAGAAATCATTCTAATATGCTGATTTGGCATAAAAGTAAGAATAATTTCCTATTATTATCAGTGTTCAAAGGTTGTTTTTTTGTGGAAAAAAAAAAAAAAAAAAAGGTCCTTTTGCTGCTTTGAAAGTTCCAAAGAACCGTATTTATATGGAATATAAATCTTTTGTAACATTATAAATGCTTACACTGTCACTTTTGATTAGTTTAGTGCATCTTTGCTGAAAGCTTTTTTTTTGTTGCTTTCTTTTTCTGATACAGACTCAGTAATGGTAGTGAATAGGTGTATATATAATACAAATAATTGGCTGATGTTTGTCATTACAATACATCCTTCTTATAATGATTAATACATTTGTAGTAATATGATAGCATGTATACCACAAAATAGTAATTTTTTCTCTAAATAATAAAAAAGGTTTATATACGAAACAACAATGTGGCACTGCCAATTTTTTATATAATCCAGTGAATATTATGTAATTTATCTCTTTTATTTGGAACTTCAGGGACACAGACCAAAAGATAAGACCATTCATAATAAACAAATAAGTCTGGCATCGGTGCACAAACAGTTTGAGTAAAAACAGTAAATCTAATATTATAAACAGTGTCCAGACTCTAAATCCTGATTGGATGAGACATATTGCAAGTCAAACAGCCAATGTACGTCAGATGAATTCTACATTAATGTGACAAGTTGCAACATGGTTTTTCCTCATCTTGACTTTTTTTTTTTTTGGACACGTTCTGCTCTGTATTTTCAAAATCTCCATTGCTGCGTCCCAATTCACCTATTTAAACACTGCCCTAAACGTACTGTTTTTGTGAAGAATAAAGTACATGCATTTGAGTGTGTAGTAGAAGAGAGAGCCGGCCTGAGCCTTTTGGGGGCCCTAAGCAGAATTTGATTTGGGGGCCCCCTCCCACTACGCGAAGTCACCTGTGCTTGACAATTATTGACACAAATGTCACGCAATAATGATACATTATAAATGAATACAGTGAGGTTATGTATTAATACAAAATAAATAAAAAATAAAAAATAGATGCCTACTTAAATAAAAAAGTTGAAACTTTTACTTTACTCTTTTACTAACTCTTTGAAACTTCTTAAAACAAACTGTCTCAAAACGTATATAAAATAAATTATTTGCAAAAAATAATGACAAAACTGAGAAATCAGAAACATAATAAGAACAAGGGTTCAACAATGACAATTATTGTTGAAAACTGTAAAAAATATTATTATTATTTCTCTACTGTCTCAATACAGTGTAACTGTCCTCGAAATCTTTTTTATTATTATTATTGTAACAGACTTTGTTGGATTGTACATGACAGAATCCAACAAAGTCTGTTACTATAATACCGGTAATGTACTGGCGCTCGTTGTATGTGTGTATGCAATCTATTTTTCCCCTCGGGGCTTGCCGTAGATAGGAATTGGTCGTGCGCACTTGGTACTGGAGTGTCGCGGGTTTTTGGAGTTAGTGATCTGATGTGTGGTATAATAAAGTGGAGAAGAGTTCAAACTGCTATGTTTATTATTTATTCAAACTGCTAACCTTACACCAAGAAGGTTAAGTTCCCCTGCTGCTATTTTCTCCAACTTAAACCGATACCGTGACTATGCGCAGTTGCGCACGAATTGTCTATGCACTCGCGAGGTGTCTAGATTATGCGCATGACTTAAACGCTGGCAGATACAGCAGCAGTTGTTGGCAGGTATATTGATCATGAAATCAGAATTTTCTTGTCTTGAATTATTCATTCATTCATTTATGTCACTTGTTTAAGTCATCTAAAAAAAATAAAAATTTAAACTCGATTGGGGGGCCCCCTGTTGGCCAGGGGGCCCCAAGCAGCCGCTTAGTTCGCTTATGCCTCGGGCCGGCCCTGCACTAATAGAGTCTCACGAACACGCACGTTGTACATTAAATACAGTAAAGTTTGATTTGTTTTTCACCAAACCCTATATTGTACCCCCAGAACACTTAGAATATACAGTATTTGCATGGGATTTGCATTCTGTGATACTTTTGTGCATGGTCAATACGGTAAATCGTGACACCTCTAGTTTCTGACCTTCTTTCACACCAAGTTTGCCGCACACGTCCTGAAAAATGAAGCATTTCGATCGCCCCCTGATGGCTGGTTGCAGTATCGGTTACAAACCCTGCCCTCTCCATGTAATCGTACGGAATGTTTTGGCTTAATATTTCTACAGCAGTGGAGATGTCTCATGCATATTTTTTACAGTCTATGGTCAATAATTTGTTCCCAGTAGTCCTGACTAAATTCATGTCAGTTATGTTGTGTTTTACGGAGCCCCTAAAGAGATATGTTGGTGGGGGAAAAAAAAGGAAAAATATATTTCAAAACTTTTGTGTTGCCCTGAGAAACTTTGCTTTCCCCAGAGAAACTTTGCATTCGCTTGCAAAGGGTTCAATAGTTTTGCGAGAAAACTGCAAGTTTCTCGGGGGAACGCAAACATTTTGCGAGAGAATGCAAAGACATATCCCGTTTCTATCACCAAGACCCTTTAGGAGCTCTGTAGTTTTTAAGAGTTCTTGAAGGTTACACTTCCAGTAAGCATTTCTGCAGATGGTTGGCAATACTGATTGGGTATTATTTTGAACATGATATTACTACTGAAGAATGCAGCAGATGGGTTATGCACACATATGGTTTCTTAATGATCTCATGAGGATTGTCTGACCCTAGTGACCGGCGGCCATCAGACAGAACTGGCCAGGCATTGGCAGGCATGGCGTGGGCACATTATGCATTGCTCAATGTAGTTAGTAGTCTCTTGCTGAGCGTGGGAATGGAATAAATGCTGCTGCTGTGTTTGTTATACTGACAGTGCGTTAGTGTGATTATAATCAGGTGCTTGAAATCTCTGTCAATATGCGTCACAAAGATGGAATCTTTTGTAATTTCTTGTGCATGCTCCACAGAGGTCTTTCTGTGTGTGTGTTTATCTGAGCGTCTTTGTATTTATACTGGCACTGCCCTCAGACTAGACAAGATAACACACTGCCTGCATCTGCAACTGAAATCCTACACTCCGTCTTGCACAAATACATGCATAACAGATTGAATCTGAGTTTTTTTGACAGGTGAAAACTATGATGTATGGATTTACAACTCTATTGTGATCTTAAAAATAATTTAGACACGGAAGCCACTCTTGTGTGTTATTGTGTGCAACAAAATATCAAACCAATATATTTTGAGGATTTTCGTTACCATCAGGACTTAAACTTCTTTAATTAACTTGCTTGAAAAGTTGGATTTCAAATTATAAAACTGTAGATAAAGGCTACCTGAACTTGAGATCAGATCACATTGAGATTTTGGTTGGTTACAAGAAATAGAGGAGTTAGATTAGATTCATATGTTTGAAAATGTCACTTGAATTGGCGTTTGGTCCTTTAAGGCAATGGCCATTTGTCTAAAGTATTTGTCCAAATACTTTTTAGTGTCACTGTATATTGCCAGAGCTGTAGGGAGAAACCTTTTATGCATTGACATGTTGTCTCTTTCTCAGTCCCAACTTTTGGAGGATTCTAGGATTCCTCTTTTGGACTGATGGTCCACATTTCACATAAGTTCACGTAACTTCATTTTTAACTATGCATTAAGTGTATTACTTAATAATTTTAAGTTATGTGAACCTGACAATTCCACAAAACTTTTTCAATTAAGCATGGGGTTTCCTAACTTTTTTTACGGTAAGTCAACTGATCACTTTTTACAGTGTTGTCATATTTTAAAAGAATTTATCGGGTCCATTCGGTAACAGCACAGATATTTAAAATGACCTTAGACCTGAGGTTACAAATATCAGACCCACCAGTGTCCAAGGCACTCATCAAAGTTTTGGACCTGAACCCAATTTGGTTTCAGGGCAGATCTCAGGTTTTTTGGATCGAAGTGAACCTGTGAACACCTCAAATTTGAATGCCCTGCAGATTACTTTGGATAGAAGCATATCCCAAATTCATAAACGTAAATATTTTTGCAAAATGACGTGCATTGATGCATCACCCACAATAAGACCATAAGAAAATAAATGGGGTATATTCTGATTGCATGTCGACTTCTCAGAGTCGTGTGTGTGCTTGTTTAAAACTGTACGAGCACACAGGTCTGCCGCAGTGGGATTAATTAGGATTCTCTAGATTTTCTTATTTACTTTATTCTTTATTTATGTGTCAGCTTTCCCATCATGCACATACAAAAACTAATACGGCATTCTGTGCATGAGTGATCCATCTCTGATGTAGTAACTCGAGTTTCAAGCCCTGAACCTGCCGTGAACTCCGCTGGATTCTGCGAGCGAGTGATTAATGGCGGTAAGCCAGAGCGTGGAGCCGCAGGGGGTGCGTGTCTGTGAGTTTGTGTACAGTGCGAAACGACACCAGGCCCTGAAGATGCTCGTAAAAGTCAGACCAAAAAGTGACAAGTGATTGAGTGCTAGCAACACACAAAGCAAGTGTGTGAGCGACAGTGACACCTAATGTGTTTGTTTAACTAGTCATCTTTGTTTTCAGTCTGTCTGGATTTTTGGAACATACACAGCCACATATCAAAACAATGCAGCTGCCCTTCATACAGTACATCAGCTCTTATATTTAAATGTAGGTATACATGCTCTTGCAGAGAGGGTACAGAAGGTTGTCTTGTCTGAAACGTGTCTGTATAGATTCTTTGTTTTACATTTTATTTTATATTTTTTTATAGAAGATAGTGTAGGTATAGTATTTCATTTCAAGTAACAAAAATATGCTTATGGTTTTAGGTTTAGTTAACTGTAATATTAATTTGGTTAACCTAGTTTAGTTGTGAAACATTTGGGCTGGTTATCAACTTGTAGGTTCAAACCCTTCAAAAACTAGTGCAAAAACTTCCTCAACCTGTATTTTTATTTTTTTAGCTTATTGTAATTTAGCCAGCAAAATTTGATGTTTTCTGAGAATTTTCTGATTCATCACAATCTCTCTCTCTCTCTCTCTCTCTCTCTCTCTCTCTCTCTCTCTCTCTCTCTCTCTCTCTCTCTCTCTCTCTCTCTCTCTCTCTCTCTCTCTCTCTCTCTCTCTCTCTCTCTCTCTCTCTCTCTCTCTCTCTCTCTCTCTCTCTCTCTCTCTCTCTCTCTCTGAAATAACAATAGCATACATTAGATCATATTGGAGATATTACATTGAGTTTTGTTCTTTGCTCTTTTTGCTTCTGAAGGCCACATCTAAGTTGTAAAAGAAACCTTTGTCTACCATGTCCTCACTTATAGTCTTTAACCTGTGGTTCTCAAACTAGCTTTGCTTTGATGATAGGGTGACATTTGTTAACTTATAACTGAGCTCAACTGCTTCAAACAGCATGGGACAAAACTTTTTTTAGTCTATTTTGTCCTCGGGATGTTGCAGTCAGCTGACAAGACTTTGCACGCATGCTTTGCATGATTGGAAAAATTGAATTTCTCTGTCATCTTTCTTTCTCTTCGAATGGCTCTCTTCACATTGTGTGTAAAGAGAGTGTAAGATAATGTACAATCCGTAAGTTATGTCATATTAACTAACATGCAGAGTGTGCATATACAATTGGATGATTGTTTTGGTTGTATTTTAGGTTTCCTCGCATGTTTACCCAAAACATTTTTCTTGCGTTTGACTTGTTTGTGCTGTTCCATTTCACATCCATCCAACACTCACCCAAGATGGGAGGGATTTCTAAGAAGCTTGTTATAAATTTACGATGTAAATTTCACATGTGAATATATGGGTGTTGTAGTTTCTATATTTTTCTTTACCTGATCTGATACACATACAGTTGTTTTTACAGTATTTGAGGCATGGTCAGTCACGCTTATGTGTTTAAGGTAAGACTGCAAATGGCAAAGGTCAGGCAGTTCAATTCACATGTATTTATGTAACATTTTTAACAATAGGGAATGTCACAAATGAGCTTTTCTGTGTGTGTTGCCTAAAATCCTTGTGAGTCAGCACAAAGTAACTGGCACACAGCAAAGTTTGTGAAATTGACGGTTTATGAATGTGGTATTGTCTGGCATGAGAAGTTACATTTAAATCCTTCCTTTTATTTCAATAGGCTGATAAATGTTTATATAGTTAAAGCTCCAGTCCGTAACTTTTTTTGGGTTAAAAATTATCCAAAATAAATTTGAGCAAGTACATAACCAGCCAGTGTTCAAAACTATCTGCTTGCCTTAGCTCGATTCAAAACGGTAAGCTTGTAATAATGTTTTTAATTCCAGTGGTACTGGTGGATTTCCGCTGGAAATTAGAGCATGCCTTTGCGTCATTACGTCAAAACTGTTAAGGTGTCTCGGCTAGTAGGCTATATTGAGTGTGAGGATGTTAGAGGTGGAGATTTATAGCCTTTTCTCACAGCACTTGATATAATTAAACTTATCAGTTTGATAGCGTATCCAGAAAGGTTCAAATGACAATCACCAGTGACAACTGGAGATTCACCCGTTTGTAAAATGCAAAAGACTTTGGACTTCGGAGTGGCTACAGAAAAAAAGAGACTGCAACCGGGCCCATGCGAAAACAAGGATAAATATCGGAGGGTCATTAAATTTAGTCACGCAATGCTGATGTTGTTAACATTAAACATTTGAGAACAAAGTATAATTTGCACGGTTTGACGTGATATGATAAGCGATCGTTAGATTTAATCAGCACGATTTGCTGCAATGCTTTTTCCCCCTTAGTTGGTCAAAAGTGGATGTTACTTGCTTGTTCAGATGACATTTTTCAGTGAAAATTCTTATGTTGGTCATACTTCCAAAAAGTAGAATCTGTGATTCTGAATGACAGTATCCACACCGCGCGGTGACTGACAGCCGCACATTCTCCTCAAAACATTGGATTCATCTGCGCTGTGCCGTGCCGAGGCACAACCCACGTACAGTTGATGATTCCGTGTATAACTGCAATTGCAGATTTCGAGCAGAGATTGCGACAAAGAGGAAAAACTACAGACTGCAGTTTTAAGTACACAGTATGTATCTTGTATGTATGTATGTATGTATGTGTATATACATATATTCATTATATGTATATTGAATGTTAATTTATCATTATACTAATGCATTTTTTACATTTCTGGTTGTAAATAATTATTAATGTATCATGGACAAAGATGAATAAACAATAGTATATTCCTTAACAATGAACTGTAATATATGTACATTTTTATGAAAGTTTAAATTTGTCAATATTAGTTACTGCTTCAACTGTCATGAACTAACAATGAACATATCACTTTTAAACTTTTTAAAGATTTGTTAACTTTGAATGTTATTAGTATTGAAGGGGGTGGATTGGAATCCACTGCTGCTTCAATGTATATGTAATGATTGGTTATAATTAAGGTATTAATCAATATTTTTCCTTCTAAATATCAAATGAGTTGAATGACTTCTCTGGAGATTTTACTTTATTTATATAAGTTACCAGTGTGATTACTGAAATGTTCAGTGCTTGCTTATTTAACCCAGCTTCCAGAAATGAAATAGGGACTTGTTTTGTGTTTGAGAAAGGTCTTCAATGTGTTAAAACATGTACGGGTCATTGAATCCAATAGTTTAAGGGGCGGCCTACGAACTCCTGTGCGAGTATTGAAGCTGACTTCTGCTGATGAAACTGCAAACTATCTTCAGTAAATATTTTCTTTAATTTTTTATAATTCTGACTCTGGGTCTTTAACTGTATACCCCTTACAGTATATATTGAAATTAACATTATTGTGGATTGCTTGGTATGCAAGACTTATCCGTCTTGCCAAAATGTTGCGTTTAATCTAAAAATCGTTGAATTTTAATCTAAAAACCATTAAAAGGGTAGGTTTTGATCCAGTATATGTAATAAGATCAAATACACAGGGAAATTTTACTGTGTTCCTGGTTATTATTGTGGAATAAATGTAAGAAAGCTTTAACAGTTAACTAACTAACTTGAGAAGATACTTAAGTATATGAAGATATATACTTCATATTAATAAATAAGTAATTAATAAACATTAGTTAGATTGTTAATGTAACAATACAAAATATAACTGTATTGGTCTGTCTTGTAAAAACAAAGAGAAGGGTATTACGTTCCCGGTCTTGTTTCATGTAGTTGATTTGAGTAGAGTGATGCATATGCTGAATTTAAACACTGTTTGGACCCATCACATCAATGGCAATCCACATATTTGTTTACCTGTCTCCTGAGTCACGCTGTTTGTGAGAACCACTTTGTATTCTTAGTTCACACAGTCAAACAAACTCAAATGCCCCATTTAGCAGAAGCTTTGCCAAAAATCTCCTCCCAGGTGACCCACTAAATGTTCGTGCTGTGAAATGAGACACCGTCAAATTGGAGTTTAATATGTCTCTTCGTGTGGATCCTGTCTCCACCCTAGTGTACACTCAACACCAGTTTGCTTCTATTTGTGTGCCAGAGCCTTAGGACACACTACAAAACACGCACACACACTGCCTGGTCAGCTGACTGCAACACCAACCCTTGAGAGATGGCATGACCCAACATTACTAAAAACATCAGCATGAGAAAATAATCCTCTCCTCAGACTACCTTTGTCCCTCTTGATTCTTTATTCTTCTTGACTGCTATCTTTATGTCTGGTCTTTTGTTGTCAGTTAATTGGAAAATTACATTTTAGGAGAATTAATGTACCAACTCATGTTGTTTGCTGGAGTGATGTGGACACTTACCCCTTTTCCACCAAGGCAGAGCTGGTGCTGGTTCGGAGCCAGAGCCTAGTTTCAAATCGGTTCTTTGTTTTTCGACCACCAAAGCACCAGCTCCGAACCAGTAAAAGTGGTTCTTAAGAAGCATCAAATCATTCCTGGTCTAGAAGTAAGAACCGCTAACGTCAGTGGCTGGGGGCGGGGTTACCGTGACCAACAAGACGAACAGAAACTTGTGACCGCCATTTTTTAAATAGCAGCTAATCGTGCTAATAGCAGCTCGATTGTAATCTCCGTTAATGCAAGTTACGGCGAGCTGCACGAACGTGCTGGATTCGCCGTGTTTGGACACCGATGTAGGTTTGCAAAGCCATGAGCACAAAAAGTAACGCAACGACCGCCATTGTTGATGGAAGGCTTGTTCGAGATGCATCGGAGCGGCATGGACTGATCGGAGCTGCGGGAGTGTTTGGAGAGCATACGGCTCATTCTGCTTTTGGATCGCTCTCGCAGTGCTTCGATGTCTTGCGCCGATCGGTCTGAGAGAAGCCGAACCATCTCGAACAAGCCTGGTGTGTTTGTGTTTGGCGCTGCCGCGCTAGCGTTGCTGGGCAACATGAGATGACGTAAGATCTGGCTCTGCGATGGCTCTCTAGCCTGTGGAAAGGCAAACCGGTTCTTTGAAAGCTCATCAGTCGAACCAACTCCGAACCGGCACTAGCTTTGGCTCTGACCCAGCACCTGGTTCTTGTTGGTGGAAAAGGGGTAACTGAGTCCTTGTGCCAGACACGCATATAATATATAAGGGCCTGAATTTCGTTTTGAGAAATGTCTTTATTCTACAATAGATCAAATGTAAAATGACACTGGATAGTGTTTTAGTACTGTATAAATTAAGTACATTGGCTATTATTACCAATTCCTCACAATTAAAGCCATTTTTTGTGTTTTTTGTTGTTTTATCAACATTAATGACAGACACATATAAGGCAACTGTCACTTTAAAGGGATAGTTTACCCAAAAATGAAAATTCTGTCAGTATTTACTCACCCTCGTGTTGTTCCAACCCCGTAAGATCTTCGCTCATCTTTCCGAACTCAAATTAAGATATTTTTGATGAAATCTGAGAGCTGGATCACTCCTCCTCAGGCTTCTAAGGGATTGAAACTTGCCAGCACCGAAAAGTTATTAAAGATATTGTTAAAATAGTCCAAGTGACTACAGTGGCTCAATCTTAAGTTTATCAAGCGACGAGAATACTTTTTGTGCGCAAAAACAAACAAAAATAACGACTTTATTTCAACTATTCATGTCCTTCTCTGTGGGCCTCGAGTCAGTTCACTAGTGTAATAGCGTAAGCTTCTGTTGTTGTACGTTACACTCATCACACACATGACCAGCGTCGGCCAATAGTGAGCCTACGTGTGACGAAGCTCTACGCTATCACACTACATTAACTGACTAGAGGCCCACAGAGAAGGAAATGAATAGTTGAAATAAAGTCGTTATTTTTGTTTGTTTTTGCGAACAAAAAGTATTCTCGTCGCTTGATAAACTTAAGATTGAGCCACTGTAGTCATTTGGACTATTTTAACGATGTCTTTAATACATTTTCGGGGCTGGCAAGTTTCAATCCCTTAGAAGCCTATGGAGGAGTGATCCAGCTCTCAGATTTCATCAAAAATATCTTAATTCGTTTTCCGAAGATGAACGAAGGTCTTACGAGGTTGGAACAACATGAGGGTGAGTAAATACTGACAGAATTTTCATTTTTGGGTGAACTATCCCTTTAAGAGCTAGTGCATGGATGCATGCGTTTTCTTTCTCAATTGTTTGTTTAAAACATAACCCACTGCGTTTACAAGGATACTCGCCAAGACCTTAATGTTGACCTAATTTTGTGTGTTTTTGACCGTTTAAGTGCAATAATTTTACTTTATATCCATCCATTTATAATGTATTTTGACCATCTGGGCCATGACAAACAAATAAGTATTTGAAAACATGCAGTGCATTCTCTGTAGCCTTTTGTTAAATATGCTTAGAAATGCCAAATTGGCTGGAAAATGCAAATGTGGATTGAAACTCCGTAATAGATCATTTGGGATATTGTTATATTATACATTATACAGCATTATAATGTGCAGTGAAATTCAAAAGTATGAAACTATAATAAGCTTAATCCATCAAACATTATACCTGGCTAACTAACTTCATATCGTTTTTGCTGATAATATAATTTGTGATAAACATCTTTGTATTAAATTAGAAACTAATATAAAAACACAAACTAACTAACTTTATACCTGTCTAATTAATTTGATATCCGTCTAACTAAATAACCAAATACTTGTCTTTCTAACTAATGTTACTGTATATAAATCTAGAATTCTAATTATTTAAATTAAGTTTTTAGAATTTCTTTCTTTAAGTTCTTAGCTTCTCAAAAATGTCATGTTGATAATATAATTTGTAATACACATCTTTGTATTACATTAGAAACTAATGTAAAACATGTTTTCACCAATGGTCTCAGATTTTTTGAATCCCCTTACATCAGTAGTTACATCAGTGTGTGTATATGTATATGTGTATGTATTATTATACAGTATTTCTCATAAATGGGTGTATATATGTTCCATAAGTCCTCGTTTTTGTATTTGGTTATAAAAATGTGGTAAATATTCACCACTCCAGTTGAAATGTTGAACAGAAAATGCATCTTGTGGCAAAAGTATCCTGTTTATCTGTTTTTATTCTTTATTCATTTGGTTTCTACTTGCTGATGAACTGACAAAACACGTCAGGTTGCCCAAACATGTCTCTCTCTCTCTCTCTCTCTCCCTCTCTATCTCTATCTCTATCTCTCTCTCTATCTCTATCTCTATCTCTATCTCTCTTATATTTATATATATATATATATATATATATATATATATATATATATATTACACGCACTGACTGGCTCTTCTCCTCTTCATGAAACCTGAAACTTCCAAAGCTGTCACTAAAGTTTATCCCCTGAGATCTCTAAACAAAGGTGTGTGTGTATTAATGTCAGGGCAGGTTATATTTTTTGCCTTTGTGAATGTGGATTTTTACAGTACGTTTGTGATGTCATTGAAAGGCAGGTTCACATAGAGTTCAGTAATCTACAGGTTGTAATGCATGTGTTTGAGTGTACACGCATGGGCGTCAGACCAGCGAGGGGTTGAAATTGAATTTGCTGTCTAGTTAGGTAATAAGAGTGAGGTGACTGATCGCAGAACACAGGCCTGTCCAGAAATGAACACATTTGGGCTGTTTTACTTAGCAACCACAGGTCTCTCACACTTTTTATTTATTTTTTACTCTAGCTTAGACAGGGGGAATTGTACAATTCTTAGAACAATATTTCCTTTAGGATATTTCAGTTGGCTGGAAAAAAAGCATAATTTTCAAATGCCTTCTTACCTAAGCTAAGTATATATATCATAATGCAGTTCCCAAACTTTTTAGAGTGTTTTACCCCCTGTGGCATTTAACGCCCTCTCTTCCACTCACCTTTTCCATTAAGGGACACTATTTGCCCCTTAAATTGATTTTACCCTATTTAATTGTGTTACGTCTTATGTCAAATTATTAATTTCATTAATAATTTTTAATATAATGAATAAAGCAATAAGTTACTAATTTCAATCAAATTAAATAATTCTCAACAAAAGCCACCTTTGCACGGCAGTGAAGCTGCATTTACACACAGTTTAATCCTGCTCAGAGAAGCACCAGTAGGTGGCGGCAAGTCACTACTGTCTTAATAAACGAGTCATCAATTAATTAATTTAGCGAGCAAAGTTGCTGTATTTAATGGGTCATTAAATCATTGACTCTTCCCATTAGTTCACTAACGAAACACCGCTATGTGTTGCTTGGAGATGCACAACTGTTCTGCTGTGGCTTTTGTTGGAACTATTATTTTGTTGGAAAATAGAGCAAACAATTTTGACAATACTATTTAAAATGTAGGCTATACATCACTTAATAATTTTACCTTTTTGTTTGTTGAACTGTTGTTTAAAATCGTGTGGATATTCTGGAAAAAATTCTTGCTTGCATAATATATTGTCAACATTAAAAAAAAAAGAACTCACACAGGGTGTTTTTGTATCAAAGAGTGTTTGAGTCTTAACTCTTTCCCCGCCATTCACGGAATTTTCCGTCATTTATGAGACAACGCTTCCCTGCCAATGACGGAATTTTCCGGCTTTCCATGATTCCGGTTGGAAGCACTATTACACAAAGAGTACAGAATCTCTGGATCAAAACACAGGCGAAAAAGAAACAGAAACAAGCGATAGCATATGTATGCAGATGCTTAGGTAAAATAATGCGATCATCAACATTAAAAAAGCATATAAATCAAAACTGCCTAATGTTACTGAATGAAATGTCGACCCAGGACGAGGTGTAGGACTGTACAAGCTCTGAGGGTGTTGATGAACTCGATCTACTCCATCTGTGTTTTGATCATCAATCTGAATCCCATCCAGACGTAGTCTTTGACAAAAAAAATCTTCTTTTTTTATGAAACTTTCCCACATTCAGGTGTTGATAAAGGAATATATGAAGCTAGTATAAAAGTTTTTCTTTTTTTCAAAAGCAGAGGGTCTGTTCTTTCATTTGATTGCATGTTCAGATATTCACACAGCAAAATATTCTGGGGGCCATGAAAAATTTGTGAAAATGATCAAAAATGCTGGCGCTGTATGGAAACTTTTTAAAAACACTGGTTGGGAAAGAGTTAAATAGATGTCTATGCACAGTCTGTGTCTATTTGTTCTTCATGCTATTAAGTGCTAAACCCCCACTTTTACTCAAGTACAAATGTACATTGTTGAGAACGGCAGTAATGTAGTGCAATTTGCTATGGCAACATACTCTGCACACAAATTATCAGATGCACGACAGTTTTCACCGCAAAGGGTAATTTGTTTGGATGTCATGTATTTGATCTTTTACAGCACAACCATTTTCCGTTTTTTACACGTAGAGGTGGCATTCTGCCTGTTAGGTACACATGCTCGTTTTAATGTTATTTTAAGGTGGGGTAGAATTAAATGAACGGCAAAACTCAGCATTTTGTTAGCGTAACCCCCTCTGTCACCTCACGTACCCCAGTTTGGGAACCACTGTTAGAATGGAAACAGGTATATATCATAATGAAAACAGGTTACTGGTTAAGTTAGGTTGACCATTTCCGGTAACCAGGCTCTTATTCAGTTTTGATAGCTCACATTTCTTGTTTCTGATGTCTTTGATCTTCCACGGTGAAGGTCAGTCTTGCTACAGTCTTAGTGTGCTGTGGCCAGTCAATTTAATTGTTGTCTTATCCATGTGTTCATGAATGCATGTATGCATCGGTGTGCTTGTGAGCATAGCCAGCGCTTAGTTTGCTTTTCTAGTTTTGTATCCATTACACACAGACACTCATGGTCAAACCAAAGGCAGGAGGACTGTCATAGCTCCACAACTTGTTCCTCTCTCTTTCGTTTCGGCATGTTTGAAAGCGGTTTACGAGCTTCTATTCTCCAACTGGTCATTGTCACAGATGTGACGGTCCCGGACCCCGTCATGGCAGACCAAATATTAAATGAAAAAATATTAAATATGCTACTTTCTCTTGGACCTTGTGAATCCATCTGTCTTTCTGTCTATCATTCTATTGGTCTATCTGTCCGTATAGCTGTGTTATATAATATATATCACAGAACCTAATATATCATAAGTATTGGCCATATACTGTGACCTCCATTCTATTCTTGGATTATCTCTTCCCCCTTTATACAAACTGTGAACAAAGCTTGGACAGCACTCTATTAACTCCCAACAAACACTTTGTTGCCATGTGACCCTCAGAATGTTTGCAAAACCTTTATTTAACATTTAAAGATCCTCCCATGTGACCGGCAGAGGCGGGACAGAGCAGTACAGAGCAAACGTTTGCTCGAAGCCACATGACTATAAGGATGCGTTTAAACAACATTGGGTAAACGCTCTTAAATCGTAAAGCTGGTAGAAAATAGCATTTACGGCAGTAGAATGGCGCATGTATAACTCAGCATGAGCAATGAAACAATGCTCTGCAAACAGTTCCCACTGCTATAATGGTCTTGCCAATAACTCAACCCCCAACATCCTTTTCTTCATGGTGTCGAGTCAGATTACATGATACAGTTGTCTTCCGTCTGAGAGGACAGAATGGTGTTTTAGAATTTGTTTTTATTCTTTAACACACTTAAAGTGAACGTACATATTTCAAATAGTGAGAAATTGTAAGGTATTGAGTTTGTTCCGTATGAGAAAGAGAATCACTCATTTTAGTGAAGTGTTGTGTTGTGGGAGGAGGGATTTTGCTGGGATTTGGCCTCTGTCGTGTGTGTTTAAGAAACACTCTCCAGTTGTGATATGCTGAGTTTTGAGAAAAGGAGAGGGAAAGGTTTTCTTTGGCTGTGGAGTTCAAAGACAAACTTCAGGGGGGAAATGGGAGTGAAAAAAAAGAATGAGAACAAAATCTCACTCTGTGTGTGTGTCGTGAGAGCTGGATGTGGAGCTCTGTCTCAAGGCTTTCTGAGAATTTGAAACTTTGACAGAAGCCAAGGCAAAGTTTGATGTGGGGGAGAAAGAGAGAGTTAGGTTGAGGGAAAAGAGACAAAGGAAGGGATGATGGAAGGTAAGGGAGGGAAAAAAATGGAAGGAAGGAAAGAATTGTGGTTGTTGGATATGCCTGATGCCTCAGTACATATGTAATATAATGACAAATTAACAAATTATTATTCACTATTTATTTTACTTTACAATTATATTTTCTTGTACCGCATTATTCCATAAAATGTACGTATTATTACATTTTAAATATTAAATAATAAAGTAAAATAAATAATATTTTTTAAATGCTTAATAGATGGCAAATATCAGTTGATTAATCAGTAATCTTGCCTGTTATTATTGTGATTATTATTTAACTTGAAAGTTAATTTATTTTATTACAAATCTATTGTATATTTATATTCTTGTAACTTGATTATTGATATTTTTTATCATATTCTGATATTTGTTATTGTAAAGCATTTTGTAGAAAGCATGTTTCATGTCTAAATAAACGGAATAATGTTATCAGACACATAATCCATGTTGTATATTTAAATGAGATTTGACAGCAAGACAGCCTCAGTCCCCATTCATTTTCCTTGTTGAGGTTGCTCTTTTCCATAAAATATATTTTTGTTCCATGGTAGAATAAGTTATGCATGTTAGGAAAAAGTAAATGATGTAAGTGAAGAAACAATTTTCATTTTTGGGTGAACAATCTATTTAATATAGAGAAACCCAGTGTATCAGTTTTATTAATAAATTGAAGCACTAGTCATCTCTCTCTGTTTCTCTCTCACCTAGACTTTCTTATTTGCAGCTTAATCCACTGGAGTATTGTCAGGCACAAGCTGCTTGTCAGCTGAGTCTCTCTCTCTCTCTCTCTCTCTCTCTCTCTCTCTCTCTCTCTCTCTCTCTCTCTCTCTCTCTCTCTCTCTCTCTCTCTCTCTCTCTCTCTCTCTCTCTCTCTCGTTTAGCAACTCTCTTGGTCTCATCTCAACCCTCTGCCCATTCTCAACTCCTCTCATCCTCTCGCTTTCCTTCCCTCCTCCCCTTCTTTCCTCCCTTGCCCTCCCTCTTTCTCTTTCTTTTTCTCTCACTCACTCACTCACTCACTCACTCTCTCTCGCCGCGTGAGTGAGCAGAGGTTGTCTCAGAGAGAAAATGCCATCGTGTTCGCCGGACTGTTGCTTGTATCAGCCAGTAGAGGTAAGACTGACAGTAACTACTTTTTCAGAAGAGAAGCATCCTGCAGATGCCAGTCTACAAAAAAAAAATCAAATCTAGTCATGCAGATTATTTTTGTGCATAAATTGCACGCTACGCTGTGGGCTTCTTCCGTGATTTTAGATGGTTAAAGTGTTTGTTGAAATGGTTGCTTTTGTGGATGCATGTGTATGTTTAGGTGTGCATTTACTTACATTTAAGTTAGTCATTTCTGTGTTGTGTGCACGGTCATTGGAAGAATTGAAAGCATTTCTCTTTCTTTTCCCTTTATCTGGGCCATTGGCTTTGGCATTCATGTGAATTCAGCCTCTTAATGGAGTATATCCTCTTGTGCGTGTGTGTGTGTGTGTGTGTTAAAGTCAGTCACACTTATGAGAGCCGGGCTCAACCTAAACACTAAGAGTCCATGCGGATTGGGCTTAGGGCCACATAAACATTGAGATATGCATGGTTTGCAAGAACAAAAACATAAACAACAAATAAACTTTTTTTTCCCTCCAAGCCTACTTTTTACTCTTAGGTAACCGAAAAGTTTGTATTTGAACATATTTGTCACTTTGGACGGTTCACGCAGGACGAGCACGAGGCTAAGTTGTCAAAACACAAGCTATGTAATTATCCCATCTGGAGCATTTTGCAAAAGTGTGTTTGTAATTGTTCGACAAATTAGACTCATTAAGAACATCGCTTTGAGGTCATATTAAGCAATGTATGCATCTGTAATGGACATTCTGTGTATGTGTGTTGAACAGATCATCAAAGTTTTCAGCGAGGATGGTGTGGGAAAAGTTGTGGAGGTCCCTGCCGACATGACGGCCAGAGATGTGTGTCAGTTCCTGGTCTACAAGACCCACTGCCTGGATGACAACTGCTGGTCGCTAGTGGAGCATCATTCCCTGCTTGGTGTGGGTAAGCCAAGCCATCATATGTGTATAGTCTTTTTCTGCATCTGTATGACGTATTCTTGCGGCACACACCCAGCACACACCCAGTCTAGGAGGACACGCTGTTCTGTCCAGGGACACTGGGTTCCCAGTGCACGGCACTGTGTAACAGGAAATCACCTTTCAGCAAGCCCAGACTCAGAGTCTTATATACACACATACTTGTTCCCCTATTAACACTTAAGCTCTCAAATACGACTTTATACATCACGCACGGCCGCGCATTTTGCATGCGCAACCGCTCGTAAGAGCGTCTAACCTGAAGGAAAGGAAAAGCGTTCACAATGCAGATGCTTTTGAGAAAATGACAGTAGAGAAGGCGAGGTCATGAAGAACTAGTGCTTAATCTCGCCGGCAATCAATTAGTCCACGTGTGGCTGTGTGTTTCTCAGGCAGATTACAGATTAACCCTTGCCCAAATCAAACTAAACAGATTTAACTCTGCCTGACCTTTAGAGATGCAGTCATTGCTCTTGTAGGCTCTTGAAAATCCTTTTATTGAGATTCTGAAATAATTCGGACTGACACAATCAGCTATTTATTTGAATGCTTCCACTTTAAAGCCATGAAGGAAAGATGTTACTTCTGCTTAGGCACTGATTGTGCAGGTCAAATGGTATGATGTCAAAATGTGACAGGGTGTGGTCTGTTTTGGTCAGCTGACATCTCTAGAGAGGCTTAGCATTATGTGGTGTAGTTGGATGTGTTTCCCTCATCACTTCTGGAGACATCAGCGTGCCAACGTTATGGAAACCTTCTAGAAACGTTGCTCTTACGTAAGCCATTAGCAGAGAGACTCTGCTGACTTTTCTGCCATCAACCCTCAGTGCAATCAAGCTAAATACATGACCTCATCCCTCTGCAATGCCTCTCGCTTTCCCTCGCTTTCTCTTTCATACACAGTCATGCTCTCTCTCCTTCTCTTGTGCTCTTTTCAGAGGAGTGAATTAGCAGATGAGGGATCAGATACACAACAGATACATTAGATGGGGTTTGAGCCAGTGCTTTATTGTCTTTGACATATGAATGATGCTATACTTAAAAAGCATAGACATTACAATATACAGTTAATTTGGAATATTTTTTCATTATAGGATATCATATATTTGTAACGTTTTGTTTGTTTTTGTTGTTTAACTGGTAAAGCATGCCGTTAGCAATGCCCACATATATATATATATATATATATATGTAATGCAAATAATTTATTCTATGTATTTTTATGAATCTCTTTCAATATATATACAGCTCTGGAAAAATGTAAGAGACGACTGCAAAATTATCAGTTTCTCTGGTTTTACTATTTATAGGTATGTGTTTAGGTAAAATTAACATTTTAGTTTTATTCTATAAACTACTGACAACATTTCTCCCAAATTCAAAATAAAAATATTGTCATTTAGAGCATTTATTTGCAGAAAATGACAACTTGTCAAAATAACAAAAAAGATGCAGTGTTGTCAGACCTTGAATAATGGAAAGAAAATAAGTTAATATTCATTTTTAAACAACACAATACTAATGTTTTAACTTAGGAAAAGTTCAGAAATCAATATTTGGTGGAATAACCCTGATTTTCAATCATAGCTTTCATGCGTCTTGGTATGCTCTCTACCAGTCTTTGACATTGATGTTGACTGATTTTATGCCACTCCTGGTGCAAAAATTCAAGCAGCTCTGCTTGGATGTGACCATCCATCTTCCTCTTGATCACATTCCAGAGGGGTTTCAATGGGGTTCAGGTCTGGAGATTGGGCTGGCCATGACAGGGTCTTCTGGTAGTCCTCCATCCACACCTTGATTGACCTGGCTGTGTGGCATGAAGCATTGTCCTGCTGGAAAAAACAATCCTCAGACTTGGGGAACATTGTCAGAGCAGAAGGAAGCAAGCTTTCTTCCAGGAAATCCTTGTATGTGGCTTGATTCATGTGTCCTCCACAAAGACAGATCTGCCCGATTCCAACCTTGCTGAAGCATTTTTTTTTTTTTTTGTTGACATTTCTCAAAAAATAATTATTTTCTCATCTAAATATTTGCAGTGGTCTCTCAATTGTTTGTGTGTGTGTGTGTGTGTGTGTGTGTGTGTGTGTGTGTGTGTGTGTGTGTGTGTGTGTGTGTGTGTGTGTGTGTGTGTGTGTGTGTGTGTGTGTGTGTGTGTGTGTAAAAGTGTAACAGATTTTTTTGTTGTTGTTGACATTTGTAAAAAAAAAAAAAATTCTCACCTAAATGGTTGAATCATGCAGTGCATTTTTGTTTTTATAATGGGGCAATTTTGTTGCATAATAGCACAACACACGCCTGATTTCAAATGCTGAATTGAATACACGAAAAAAGAGTTAGTAATAAAATAAAAACAAATAATCAAATTACAAGCAGTAGCATAAATAAAATAAAATAAAGATACAAATTAAATAAACAGTGCTTTAAGTTGTTTTTTGTGTGCCAATTTTCATAAAGATATTGCAAATTATTACAAAATTCAAAGTTCTGACAAACTGTTCAAAAGTTATTGGCCAAAATATATATTTTTCATATCTCATGACCCATAGGTGGCGCTGTTCCCAACTTTGGCATGGACCCTCAGACCATGCTTCCGATGAAACGTACCAATTTTCGTTTCGATTGATCAAACTTTGGCCGAAATACAGCCTCTGAACCAATTTTGGCTCAACTTTGTTAACTTTTTCGACAACATAACTTTTGAACAAAGATGAATAAAAAAAATATTTTTGGTCATTTCTGTGCGGCTCAGTCCAAATATAATTTGAACAAATTGGGTGACAGTAGTATTTAAATACTAGTATTTAGAAAAAGTATTTAAAGGGCCCCTATTATGCTATTTTAAAGTTTCCTAATGTTGTTGTGGAGTCTCCTACAACATGTTTACGTGCATCAAAGGTAAAAAACTGAGGTTTAATTTCCTCATGATATACATTTGCACATCATCACATTTTCAGTGATTCTCAAGCGACTCGTCAAATGAATCAATCCCTCTAAATCCCTCCTTTCCGCGAGCTACTCTGTTCTGATTGGCCAGACAGCTCAGTCTGTTGTGATTGGTTTACAGTGTACAGTGCGTCGAAAACAAAAACGCCCATTGCCATAACAACGTCAGCTTTGCATGTCCTGAGGCTTCCTACAATGTAAAATAAACACAGTAACGAACAATGACGTCGATTTGACCATATTAATGCGAGTGCGAGTCCGATGATGAAACATTGGAAGAACTAGTTATTCAACCTGAACCTCCATCGCAAGGACAACTTGAGGGATGTTTCTCAGTGATACACTACTCTGTTTGAGGCACATTATAAGATGTTGCAACTGTAATTCCTCACCATCAGCATTAACAAGTGCATGTCCATCAACAAACCAATTATTTTACTTGTACTAATTTATTTACAGAGTATTTTTCGAATATATTGCGATGAATAGGTGGAAACTGTATCAATAACAGTGCATGTATGCAATGTACATTAGCCGAGCTCTAGAGTGAATGATCTGATGTAACATAAACGTTGGTAAAACAAATATTTCCTCAAAGTAGTGAGAACGACAGAAAATCTGCATTAATAGAAAGAGTTTTAGGTAATAGTGGCCCACAGCTGATAAGCAGAAGTAAATCAGTAAGACAGTAATAATGTGAGTTAACCAGTTAGCAGGAGACCTACGCAATATAAAACTCAAAACTAAGTATTTTCAACACCTTCTTTCAAGAGTAAGCGGTTTGCGAAACCTGCATTGAACTGCAAGATTTGAGAAGCAGTCGTCAGTAAAATAAAGGGAGCACAGCAAAAGTTTAGGATTATACTGCTGTGATATCGTGGTAAAGATTAATTTTAACCACTGATTCTTCACATGCTTGTCCTTGGGCAGTGGGGGAAAAAAACTGGCTTTACCTTCACATTGTAGAGCACCACGTCTTCTCGACATGATGCTATCCAGTATCCACAGCAATCAGCTGCCGGTTCAAGTTTTTTATTTTATTTTATTTTTTTATTTGTATTTATTTTTTTATTCGGGACAGTGCAAAATCTAATGAACAATCTAACATTTCTGTACAGACTGTAAATGAGCCAGGTTATAGCATAAATGCTAATTTTCACCTGTAGTCCCGAGGCAGGAAGACAACAACATATAAAATAATAAAACACAATAGGATATAACAATATACAATATCAAGCATGAAACACAACACACTTTCAGACAGTATACATAGTATCAATAATACTATAATCTATATATAAGCAGTAATCTATATGTGAAAATATCATTGAGTGTAGGAACATTTTAGAAGTAATTGTCATTGATGATCTGATTTGTTTAAAGTTATGTAAATTGAAATTGATTCTGTTCGCTGTAAGTTTGATGTGTTTTTTAAAGGAAAGTGTTGTGTCCAGTGTGACCCCGAGGTACTTGAACTCCTCTACAATGTCAAGTTCCACTTCCCCCAGGAACACATTGGACCGCTCCAGTTTTATAGGTTTTTTTGTGAAAATCATAGCAACAGTTTTCTTTTTGTTCAGTAGTAAGCAAGATTTAAGCAGCCAATGCTGTATATTCTACAGTGCTGATGTAAGGATGGATGATGCTTCCTGTGTGGTTTTAGCCGGTTTAAAAATAACCGCATCAGCATACATTTGAAAATTGACTTTTTGATAAACGTTTGCCAGATCATATATAAACAGAGAACAATACTGGTCCCAAAGTAGAACCTTGTGGAACTCCTGCTGAACATTAAAGGTAAGACGACTTAGCGTCACCAACACTCACAGATTGTCTTCTGTTGGACAAGTAAGATTGAAACCAAACTAGCGCATCTTCTGCAAAGTTGAAGTGAGTTAGTTTAGACAGAAGGGCTCGATGATCTACAGTATCGAACGCCTTCTCTAAATCCAAAAAGACTGCACCAACACAGGTGGTTTTATCAAGCAAGGATTTCACTGTTTCTACAAAGACACAGTTTGCAGTCTCTGTGGAATGGTACTGGTGAAACCCAAATTGCATGGGATGAAGGAGTGAATGGCCGTTGCTGAGGTGTTTATTCTGCAACTTGGCGATCCACTTTTCTGCAACCTTAGATACAACAGGGAGGATGCTGATGGGGCGATAATTTTGAAATGTTTGTTTTGTCTCATGATTTAAAAATTGGTGAGACTATAGCTACCTTCCATCCTGATGGAACAACTGCCATTTTAATTGATAAATTTATCAAATGTGTTATCGGGCATACCAGCGCGTCTTTGTGTATTTTTAAAAGATGTGTGTCAAGGCCATACACATCTTTGGCCTTTGAGGGTTTCATAGACTTAATAATGTTAGCCACTTCCAGAACCGTTATTTGCTCTAACCTGAAAACCGGCTGTCCAGGATTAATAGGCTTACGAGATATCTCTAAGGAACTAAACATTTGTGTTATTTCATTGACAGAATTAATAAAAGAATTATTGGATTCAGTTGCTAATTCTTTTGGATTATTTATCGGCTCGTTATTAACTTTTACTTCCAATCTATTATTATTCATTTTATTTTGCTTTCCAATCAGTTTATTAATATTTTGCCATATTAGTTCGCCATTTCCATTTGCACTTGTAATGACATCCAAGAAAAAATTTGCCTTGGTCTTACGTAAGGTATGAGTTGTTTTATTCCTCATGTAAGTAAATCTTTGCCTATCAATGATAAGACCAGATTTTAAAAACACTTTGAGTAAGATGTCTCTTTCCTTCATAAGTATTTTGCATTGATTATTCAGCCAGGGTAGATGATTTCCCCTTTTTTATCCTTTTCCTCTTTTTATAAAAGGTTCCATAACATCTGTAATTTTAGCGTTAAGTATCTTGGAATTGGTTTCAATATCATTATCAGAAAAAAACTCAGACCAATTTAGTTCATTAAGAATAATATCAAGATTTTGATGTAGATGTTTTGGAATAAAATTGTAATGGTTATTAAATGTAGATGAATTAAATCGCTTTTTACTTAATTTTCGGGAGACAAATACAATATTATGATCAGAAAGCCCTGTAATGAGATTGTATGTTTTACCAATCCTCTCAGCATGATTTGTGAATAACAGATCTATTAAAGTTTCCGAGTGGTTTGTTATTCTGGTTGGTGTTTTTATCATTTGTGTTTAACTAAAATAGTCAGTAATGCGTTTGAGTTTTTTGTTCGTTTCCGTTTCGTTCAGGTTCAAGTTTCCCTTGTGTCTGCGCGTGCAATACGTGGGCAATATACTAATGTTTCATCTTGACGTCACAACAAAACGGCTTATGACTCGTTTGAAAAACGATTCATTTAATTGACTCAGAGACGACTCTTACATTTGAAAGACAATAACTTAATATACGGTGCACTTTCAGATTTAAAACTTTGCAGGATGTTTTCATTCACTTAGAGCTATGTTACACACTACATGAAAGATCATTTTCAAAATAGGGGCCCTTTAAAGTAGTAAGAAATTTAATAAGGAATCAAATGTAAAATAATACTGGATAGCATTCCCTGAATTAAATGCAGAATAATTCTTACAAAGTTACAAAAAAAGTTAAAAAAATATATTTATTCATGAGCAGTGAGTGCCATTAAAGGGTAACTAAACCCCTGGTCAGAGCCTGACTCCACCCACTGGCAATATTTGAAAAATGCTGGAAAAGTGGGCAGAGTCCAGCGGAGGGGGGGCGTGCACCTGAGACGCGTCTCTCTGTAAGCAAGGGCGTGGTTAGCTGGTACCCTCTGACGTCAAAGAGTACCACAATTTCCAATAGGAAAATTCAACTGCAGTAGCCACTGTTCAACCTGAAGAGGGCAGCACTCAGGCGTTTTTACACCATATATTGTAGAATTAAAACACTTTAAACCCAAATGTCAAAAAATTTACTCGAATCAATGAACAGCATTTATGAAGCTTTAGTTAAGAACATTAACTAAAAAAAGTTGTTTTAGTGTTTAGTTAACCTTTAATATTAATGAGAGAGACAGCGGCACGATTATTAGACTGTTGTCACTTTAAAACCAAAATGCACTGATCCAATAAATTGTTACACATACATTTTCTTTCTCAACTATTCGTTCACTTAAGACAAAACCAACTGTGTTTACGAGAGTACTCAAGTAATTTTGTACATTTCTGTGTATTTGACCATTTAAGTGCAATTTGGTACTCGCGAGCCGTTTGAGGCGGCTTTATTTTTGCATGCTTTGAGTGTGCAACGTCTCTAGAGTGTGCAAGGGCTGAGTGGTTTAAACACTGGCAATAGAAAAATGCAAATTATAAACATTAGTGATGATGCAACACAGTCTCAATTGTGCAAGTGACAATTCCTGTATCAATTGTGCAGCTCACTTATAGTGCAGACACGCTGGGGTGATGTGAAGCTATTTGTGCATTTTAAGAGGGAAAGATGGAGAGAGTGCGCTGTGATTCACTCATGCTGTTTGAATTGCGCCTCACCTTCAGCATTATAATTATTTTACCCGCGCCAGACAGGTATATTGAACCGCTTCATGACATATACATCTCACAGTTTTGAATATATTCCTATGTCAGTGGGTGTTCTATGACACCAAACAGTTACAAAATATAGATATATAACCCCCCCCCTCTTGGAGCCATGGCTTAGTGGTTATTAGCTGGGAAAAAAAAAGAAAAAACTTCCCCGACAGACATTTTTATATTTCCAAGCTTCAAAGGTCACAACTCTATCCATATGCTCTGATTCTAAGTGTTTGGAGATTTTAAAGTGATCATGTGAAAATCCATTACAGCATTAACGACCACCATACCAGTAACTAACATAGTTTTGATGTCATCTGTGTTTGTTTGAATACAGAGAGGTGCCTGGAAGATCATGAACCGGTAGTTTCAGTGCAGGCCTGCATGTCTCCAGAGAGCAAGTTTCTCTTCAGGAAGAACTACGCCAAGTATGAGTTCTTCAGAAACCCACTGGTGAGTTGTCGCCGAGAACAACTGCTTCCATTCAGCCCACCCATGTGTTTGCTTACCTCTCCAGACCACCACTTCAAGCTTAAATCCCTTGAAATTAAAGTCAGATTATCCTTGAAAATCTCACTAAGAATACTTGATACATGACCTGCAAGCTATAAATCCCTTAAATATGTAAATATGTCAAACAAACCAACAAGTTCTCTCATTCCTGTTTTCCATATGCGAGAAAAAGCCTCCTTGTTAATCCATTTCCAGCCATTCAAGTACAGCTTGTACATGTTCCACCTCACTAAGCATGTAACCTGCTTTTTTAATTTTATAAGTCTGTACTCGACACCCTTTAACTGATGGCATTTCGACAAGTACATTTGAACATGTGTGGTATAAGCACCTTACGGTGTGAACACTGTGAACCATTTTATCATTCTTTATAAGCCATGGACTTTTTGTACGCTTGAAAAAATGTTCACGCAAAGGCTTAATCTTATTTGAGCCTGTGCTTTAGTATGGTATGTACAGTATGTGTCAGTGCTTGAGGCGTCTTTGGGCCGGTTAGTCCGAGTCTATTTGACGGAGCACTTAAACTGCTCTTGGTAATCCCTGGCTTTGGCTAATGCTTAGTGCAACTCGCCCAAATTAGCTTTTAGATGAGTTTCAGCTCGTGCGTCTGTGAATTTGTGCATGCTTCTTACCATGTTCAACTGATAAAGGGCTAAAGGTCATGCCTGGATTTGCTGATTATTAAACAATTGAGTTGTTGATTTAGTGTGATCAGCTCATCTACAATGTGTCTATTTTGCACTCTTAATATTTTAGTGTCACCCCTTCATTGCTGTGCACTTTTTTGCTGCATCGTGGCTGATTTGTAGATTGTCCACACAAACAAATGTCTCTGTATTTTCGCCTATTTCCCATTCATTTCCTATGGCGTGAACAACAGAAGTGTGACTTTTTTTTATGACCATTTAGCTTTTTTGAATAAAGTCCGCGTTTTTTCGAATGACTAAACAACACCAGAGAGCTAAGTATATAATCATATATATGAATCTATTTAAGGAGAAAAAAAAACTTTAAAAAAGTTGTACATTTTCAATCCGCAAAGTTTGTCCCATTCTTTTGCACTCAATCTTAGTCTAGCAAGAATAGTCTTATATAATTGCCCACTAAGAAAGACATCCAATCTGGGTCAGGTGAACCTAAAAACGTAATTATATATGTGATATGGCTTCCAATTACTGATCATTCAAACTAAAAGGTATTTTTAAATACTTTTTTCTGAGTTGCTGACATATGTTCAGTGCAGACAGTCTTTTCTTACCTCTCTTCATTTATCTTCCTCTCATAGAACTTCTTTCCGGAGCAGATGGTTGCATGGTGTCAGGAATCTAATGGCTCTATCCCACAGTCCCAGCTCTTACAGGTGAGGAAGACACGCAAATGGATCTGATACACAGCAAAATCTGGATTAGCCTACATTATGAACATGTGTGTCACACTTGCATGACTGTGTTATTGTCAGTGCAGCCGAATTAGCATTTTGGTGGATTCAAACAGCTTTTAAACTGCATACTCATGACTTGTGATAGCAGAGAGGTCGTGTTATTAAAGAATGGAAGGCATCCAGGTTTGAAAAACTCATTTTCCAGATGGCCCTTTGCTTTTTTTCCCCTCCTGCACAGAATTTCTTGAATTCCAGCAGCTGTCCAGAGATCCAGGGTTTCCTTTATTTGAAAGAGACAGGCCGAAAGTCCTGGAAAAAGCACTACATGTTCTTGCGGCGTTCTGGGCTGTACTGCTCTACTAAAGGAATGTCTAAGGCAAGCTTCTCTTTAAACTTTTTTTAATGTTATATTATGAATTCAAGTCTCTAAATTTCACATAAGAGCATATCAATGTTTTTACAACTTTTGTTGTTATACATCTATTATTTGTATTTTTTCTGCAAATAAATACTGTACAGTGTGCAACAAAAGTCCACATTGAAAGTCTGGGATTCATGATCTAACTGGCACATGAAAATAAAGTTTAAGGATTTTGGAAAAGCAAGGAACGTTTTGACTTTAACTTAATTAAAAATATAAAATGAACATTAACATATTGATATCAAATTTTTTATTCAGAGATTATTATCTATTAATAAAAAAAAGTTTGTAATTCAAATAAAACAAACTATAATAAAAAATTGTAACAAACTTCATCAAAACAGTTTAGAATAATCCTAATGGAAAAGTAGATTTTTTACTAGAGGTGAAATCCTAAATACTAGACATCTCAGATTTTTGGTCCATATTGTATTTTATTTTAATAAATGATTTGAGGATAACTGTTTCACTGTTCATACCATTCATTATGTAGGACTGTCTTTGGGAGTTGTAACGTGATGAAGTTTTAACTGGGTTGTTTAGGAGCCAAGGCACCTGCAGTTACTGTCAGACTTGGAGGAGAGCAATATTTTCACTGTGACGACGGGCAGAAAGATGCACAATGCGCCCACAGACTTCCAATTCTGCATTAAGGTGAGCAGGATGACCGTCAGTGTTTTCATGCATAAAATGAATAGAATCAGCGGCATTGAGAATAGAGGAAGCATGGATTGCACAATTTCAAAATCAATGATTTTTCCCCTTTAAATAACTAGCCATGCCTCACCTGGTACATTGCATGTTTGTCCTTTTTAACTTGAGTGCCTTGATTTGACAGTACATATGTTGCTTGATTGACAGCCCAGTAAGGGCAGGACTGAACTGAAGGAGTTGAAGATGCTGTGTGCCGAGGACGAGCAGAGCCGAACGTGCTGGATGACTGCTTTCAGACTGCTCAAGGTATACATGCATATCACTGCTACACTCTATACACACTCTTAAAACAGTGTATATTTACAAGTGGGAAATGTTTTTCTATATTTAAATGCACTACTGTATAAAAGTTTGGGATGGGTGTTTGTTTTTGAAAGTCGTTCTCAAAATTACAGTAAAAACAGTACAAATATGGAATATTATTACAATTTTAAATAACTGTTTTTAAAACATTTTAAATTGTAATTTATTCCTGTGATGGTAAAGCTGAATTTTAGATAGTGTCACATGATCCTTCAAAAATCATTCTAATATGCTGATTTGGTGCTCAGGAAACATTTATCAGTGTTGAAAAAAGTTGTGCTGCTTAATTTGAATGGAAATAATGATACTTTTCAGGATTCTCTGATGAACAGAAATTCCAAAAAACAATATTTTACATTATGAATGTCACTTGTGATAGCTTTAATGTGTCCTGGCTGAAAAAAGTATTAATTTACTTTTTTAAAAATCTGTGTACTAGACAGCTACTGTGCAAGTCAGCTATTTGTTGGCTTATTTTCTCTCAAGCTTATTTAATTTAAAAAAAAAGTCATATTATAAAAATAAATAAAAGTAATAATAATAATAATAGACTACTATAAGTAGCCATTGTGTTGTAACGCATAATATTTAATTTTTATTTGACTTTTTTTTTTTTTTTTTGAGACTTGGAAAATCTTGTAAAAAATAAAATGTATAATGATCATAACTATAACAACAACAATAATGGGAAATTATTTGGGAACATTTTACATGCTTAAACATCCATATTGTTTAGTCACAACAGACTTGGTGTGAGCAAGCTTTTACTCGGATATCCCCTCTACACTCTTGTCCATTCTTGTTAACTTGTTCAAACGCACTCTTTTCTTTCTAGTTTGGAATTCTGCTATATCAGAACTACAAGACCCCACACCAGAGAAAGACTGCCATATCAAACTTCACCACACCTGTGGTAAGAAACATGTTAATATGTTACTTAGTGCTGACTCTCTAGTGCAGTTGATGGGTTAAATGTGCTGCTTTCACGCTTCTGTGAGTTCACCTGGTATTATATGCACCCCGTGTACTCATGAGGAACGCTCTTGCTGAGAGTTCACTTAATCTGCTCATAACAGTATGAACAGCGTGCTAATGAAGCGTGCGGCTATAGATTCCTTTACGCCGATTTGCATTGGGAACTTTCATGCAGGGGAAATGTACGAAACACTGTGCTTGCTGTAAGGATTCATTTAGAAGGTATTTAATAAGGCTTTAGTGGTTTAATCAGAGGGCTATAATGCAGATCATAATAGGTTGTTTTTGAGAACAACCTGTAGGTTTTGGTCATAGACTTTAGCTACTTTTCCACTGTCGGGCCAAACCGTTCCAAATCCGGCAAGAAATGGTTCCAGTTATATTTCCACTTGAGCCTGGTACACCACGGCTCGATTTCAAACTGTTCTCGGCCCGATATTCTCAGCGCTGTTGGCTAAATAATAGACAACTGATCAAGCGTAATAATAATAATACTAATACTAACAGTAATACTTTTTTTACTATAGCGGAGTGTGTCAGAGAATTCGCTGGTCGCCATGGATTTCTCAGGAAGAACGGGTCGTGTGATTGACAACCCTGTGGAGGCTCAAAGTGCTGCCATGGAAGAGGGACACACTTGGAGAGTGAGTAGTTCGATACAAGTTTACTAAAGTTAAATCCTCTGTCAGTTTGACAGTAATGAATTAGAACAGGGGTGTTCAATCCTGCTCGTGGATGGCCACTGTCCTGTCGAGTTCATTTCCAATCCCAATTAAACACCAGAACCAGTTAATCAAGGTCTTACTAGGCATACAAAGAAACTTCCAGGCAGGTGTTGTTGAGCCGAGTTAGAGCTAAACTCTGCAGGACAGTGGCCATCCAGGACCGAGTTTGGACATCCCTGAATTAGGGTTTTTAGATAATTTATAATAATTTTTTTAAATCTGTATACAGAAGCGAAGTCAGAGAATGAATGTTTTGGGAAGCCCAAGTCCTCTACATCCCTCGCCGTTAAGTTTAGGTGAGTACTGCAAAGATTCAGACTCAGACTCTTTCAAAGATTTGTTAGCCAACTATGGGTACAGGTTCCATTGAATTGATTGTTACTCTATTGGTAATGACTGAACTTGCGACCATAGTTGGCTTTGGGAAACCAGCCCTGTTTAGTTCCTCTCTCAATTAAACTCTTTCTTCCGAAAAACTCTGATTGCTCTGATCAATCAAACTGTGCTCTGATTTCTCAGCTGGACCAGTGTGTTGTGATTGGTCTATCGTTTTGAGCGTATTTCAGAAATGCCACGCCCCTTACCATAACCGAGTGTTTCAACACACTGCTAACTCTACTAGGCCTCACCCCTTTTTTTGCGTATGCCTTGAGCGGGAATTAATAAAATGAAGAATATTGTGATGTAGGTTCCCGGAAGGAAACTACAATTGAGGTGTTTCAGGGAATTTAGAAACAGTGCTTATTGATATAGAGAATAACTCCCTTTAGAGTAAACTTTGTCAGTTGTATAACTTTGCAGACCTTTTTCATGCTCAAACAGCAACATATTACTCACTTAAAGTTGAAAAGGTAGAAAAGCATAACAGGTCCTCTTTACATGGTACTTTAATCGATATAACGATATTTCATGCTGGTAAATGTGCACGGTGCGTTCATGTCCCCAGTGATTCACAGGACGCAGTTATGGTTCCACGGCCGCATTATAAGAGAGGAATCCCACAGGATGATTATGCAGCAGGGCCAAGTTGATGGGTATGACATTTTTCATATTGATATGATGGGCAATATTAACTGCTGTTTTGAAAGAGGGCAGTCAAATTAATCATAGTTTTTTGCCTTGCAGGTTATTCCTATTGAGAGACAGCCAGAGCAATCCAAAAGCATTCGTTCTCACTTTGTGCCATCATCAGAAGATTAAACACTTCCAGATTTTACCTGTGAGTCCCTAAAAAACAGTGAATACATATTTCATTTTGCATGTATTAATATTATGTATAATTGGGGGGAGCGAGGCAAACTGTGAATTCTTTCTTATACTTAAAATGTAAAAAGGTTAATAAATTTACTGAATTAATGAATTGTCCAAAATTGTCCAGCCTGCACACACAAAAAGCTCTGTTATATTCAATGATTTTCACATTCACAAGTGCATAAAGAAAATAAGAAGTGCTTAATTCACAGCTGTTAGTGATTTAGAGAGGCACAGAAAAAAATGTTTGTTCTGTATGGCATGTAACATTATTTTCATGTTGTTTTATATTAAAACAAATATATCTAGGTCAAATATTATATTTTGTGCATGTCAGTGAATTCACACTGTATAAAAACATTTTTGTAGCTGAAAATAAGCCATGATTTATTAAAGGAAACGCTATTCAACTTTTCAACTATTTTTGTCAAATATTGGTTATATTAATTAATGTGAATTAAATTTATGATTGTTTATAATATTGTATTATATCATTTTTCCTTCAATAGGGAATTATTATTTTATTTTATTTAGTGTAATATTTTTTATATTGGTATTTAGTAATGGGTACCCCAATCTCCTTTATATTATGGAATTAGCATTTCATTTTTTATTGAGAGATTGGCTCATTTTAGGCTCTTGTTATCTTGACAGGAGAGTTTAATCATTTAAAAATGTATTCACTGATTTCTCTTCTCTTCTCTCCACCTCTTTTTCACCTTGCATTTCTTTTCACTCTCTGGCAGTTTGACGAGGATGGCCAGGTCTTTTTTAGCCTTGACGACGGCTCTACCAAGTTCACAGACCTGATCCACCTGGTAGAGTTCTACCAGCTCAACAGGGGCGTCCTGCCCTGCAAACTCAAACACCCCTGCACCATGGTGGCCTTATGACCCCATCCTGAACCATTCAAACAACACACAAATTTAACGGAGAAACTGGATTTTTTTTTATATAAATAATTTCCATTTATTTTCACAATAAGTTGACGCAACCCACGGGCATGAAAATGATCTCCATTTTTCAGACTGCTCTGGGATTAGTATAAAACATTTGGGAATAATTATGGGACAAAATCAACTTTCCAGACACCCTGTCCTTTGGTTTTGACAAGGGTGCCTGAAGTTTTTTTTTTTTTTTTAAACAGTCTTTGTGGTTAACTTTCACTGAATTCAAGATTTTTTTCTTAATTCTGGACATGCCAGCAGACACACCCCCCATAAACGGATTGGATTGGGACGGTCGTTTCGTTTGGTGTGTCTGCGGGGACTTGCATTGCAAAAAGTTACTTGATGACAATTGATATGTATTATGTTATTTCCTACCTGAACATTTTGCACTCTCAAGCTGAAAACAGGTGATCCACTTCATCCTGAGCTTACCGCAACAACTGTTACCCATTTGCCTTCCTCCTACTGTTCACCCTTTCTGTTGTTTGTCCTCTTCTAAACTCTTCCTGGGGATTCCCTGTGTAATGATGGGATAAGTGCAAAGGCAATGACAGTACTGACCATTTGAGGTGTGGCATCCTCAGTGACAGCCAAATAACATAACCCGGTCTTTCATACATCGCTATGTCTATGTCTTCAAGGAGGGACTAGCCTCAAGGGGTGGCAGACTTGCACGTCAACAAATGATACTTGATTGCTATGCTTTACCAGCATTAGAATTAGTTAAGTTTGGAGTTCTAATCAAGCTTTGCCTTAAAGGAATGTTCTGGGTTAAATATAACTTAAGCTCCATCGACACTATCTGTCACATGCTGTTGATTACAACAGAAAATGTACTTTGAATAACAAAAAGCGCGTCGGCAGTCAACTGGTTATAATTCAACTCTGTTGGGTAACAAACAAACCCTTTTTTCCTCAATATTTGTTTTTTAATTCCAAACTGTCAAACAAGTATGTCATAATTGACATTATGCCACAGATGCGCACCATAGCTTAAAGGGACAGTTCATCCAAATAATGTCAATAATTGTCAGCATCATGTCGTTCCAAACGTGTATGACAGTCTTTCTTTAGTGGAACACAAAAGAAGATATTTTGAAGAACGCTTTTGTCCTTAGAATAAAAGTCAGCGAGGTCAAATACAAAATTTTTGACACTACTGACATTATTTTTTTTATTCGAAACTTATAATAATATATTAATTTATACATTGTGAATGTATTATATTAATATTTGAATATTTCTAATATTTTCTCTTGTGATTCACTGAAGAAAAAAGTCTTTAGAACTACTTGAAGAAAACTGATTTAACTCAGAACGTAGGAATAGTGTTTAGGGCGCAAGGGTTAACGATCAGTAACCAAGATGTGTTCATTAATGTCTTTTTAGAATTATCCATATCATGTTAATCTGTTTAGGAAGATACATGGCCTGTTTGAGTACTGAATTTGCTTTTTTTCTGTCAGATTTCGCTCCTGGCATTGAAATGTCAAATCCATTGTTCGCAAATTATATTTGGAGCCATCAAAAACTTGACTCGGCCTAGAGTGCCACTGAAACTTGACCCTGCCCTCGTATCCCACCCTGAGCACAATTCAAGAGGGTAATTATTAGTTTCCTACACTGACTCCAGGTCTTCTTACTTCGTGAAGGTACCTAGCTGTTAGTATAGCCTGAAGCTTAACAACTGCCTTTTCAAATCACTGTGTTGTTCTTGAGCCAATGTTAAACCCCTAAAAGTGACAGGCCAGGCCAGGCCCGGACTGAGCGCCTGCAGGGATCGGACTTTGCGAAGTCACGTCTCACGGGCGTGCATGTAATCCTCCGGGGCTGTGTGACATAATGCGGTGAGGAGATTATCTCGCATGCCAGCTTTGTTACAAGGAGGTTAACAGCAAAAGCTGGTGTACGGTTACCTGTGGCACTCCTTCTGCAGTCTCCTGTCTGTCCCTGACGCCCGCCTTGTTACCCTTCCAACACTGGCCCAGCAAGACTAAGCTATGTTTTTTTATATGCCAACTCTGACAGCTGACTGTTACTGCTGAGCTACAACCACACGCGCCTAGGACGAGAGTGTGTAGCCAGACAGCAACGTAGTGTCGGCCCAGATCCGGCCCACATCTGACATGTGCTTAACCCACCTGTACCAGATGTGGGCCGGATCTTGGCCGACACTGTTTCTGTCTGGGATAATGCACACTGCGATTGTGAAACACTTTATGATACCACACACAAGCACCTTTTTAATTTTCACATACGATTCACGCTGTTTAACGTGTGAAATGCTTTAAGGACATTTATTTGTCTCAGATGTTCAGCTACAACTCTGATCTGCCTTATTTTATGTTATCGCTTCCTTGCCGCCTCATACGTAAATCGAATTTTTTAAATTGTTACGAAAAGTGGAAAGTACAAGCATTACGCATTCGGTGTCTGGGATTGTGGTTGGCTATCATCACGTTGTTTAAATTTAGTAATTTAGTCACAATTCCAGCCTGCACGAGGTGGACGCCTGAAAAAATAATATTCTAACTGGAATACGCAAGTGTGAACGCTGATTCGTTTCGTCCAACTCGAGCTCAAAGTGTTTGGAGGATGCATATTTTCGTCAGACCTGTGCTGTTGTGCGGCTCACAATTATGAAATGCCAAACATGCATGTGAAATATTAGCTAACTTCCCCTACCTTGATTATGCTGTTTTGGTATTGATTTATTGAACACAGGTGATTGAGTTTGTTTCACCTGTATGTATGGCTCATATGCAGCAGTCACACTCTTAAGTATGTGAAGCCTATGGAGAGGTAGTAGATCTAACACTGTATTAAAACACCATCTATTCCTATATAAATGTGGTGCGCTCCAAAACAGAATGAAGATGTTGTGCATAAAGTGCAAATCATGCATATTCCCTCTCGACATGTACCAGTGTGAAATATTTTTAGCTTGTATCGTGTTTTCATTTTTATGTCACAAATGTCTTTTTATAAAGAGTATATATTACAGTATTAAATTAAGATTGTCTTCTGTTGTCATTTTCCACTATTGAGAACATCCAGACTTTTTCCAAACTGCACAAATAGCTCTAAGATTACATTCAATGATTTGCACATGCATAAATTCAAGTAGTCTATAGCTACATCATTTGATAGATATGTACTTTATAATGATAGAAACATAAGTTTAAACGTTTGAACACATAAAAGTATATTGTTTTTTATTTATAACAGTAAGTTTAAGAGAGGCCTATAGGCCTACTTTAACACTATAGCCTATACACTCCAATACTGATTATTAATAATTGTAGTATCTCTGTAGGCTGTGTGGTTAATAGAAGGGTAGTTCCAAAAAAATTTTTTATAAAAAAAATAAAAATCTATGCAAAAAGGGGCTCGTCCGGGATTTGAACCCGGGACCTCTCGCACCCTAAGCGAGAATCATACCCCTAGACCAACGAGCCATACAATTTTTAAGCAGTATGGTGTGCCACGTTGGATAGGGAGAAGCTACAGGACCATAGGACATTCAATGGAGTGAGTTTAGGATGTTTATTTTAGTTTTGACGAATGGCGCCATCTGGTGGCATCAACCTGCAGTACAGAGGTCGTTCAGTGGCCAGTTACACAGCCAAGTATCGTATAGTTTGCGACATCGAGGCTGGATTAGCACTGCTTGATAGCCTGGGCCCAGTTTTTCAAAAGTAATCCAGTGGGATTTCGGATCACGGATTGGATCAAATCTTGGAAATGCGTTTTTCAAAGGCAAAAGAGGGATTCCGAACCAAGATCTGAGGGGTATTGCACAAAAGCAAGATAAGGGATTAAGCTGGGATTTTCCAGTTATCCTGGCTGAATTTAGCCTGACTCGGTTGCATGAAGGGAGGCTAAATTATCCTGATCCCATCAGAAGTGTGGATTCAGTTGTGATTTTTCAAACCAAATAAAACCAGAGTTTTTTTTTAAGTGAATGATCACAAATTCAATGTTTACTGATGCTATATACATTTATTCATATTTGAAGCATGCATGTCACATCTAATGATATATGGTAAACAAAAACGAAACAAATCTAAAATCTCAAAGCTATCAGCTGTCAAATAAACATCACTGTTGCTCACAGCTCTATAATTTCAAAGTATATTAATGGTAATGACAACAAATAAACTCAGTCATTCAGTAGTTAAAAGTAATTTCTCACAATTGCATCTCTAATTGCATGTCCAGTGTGTCCTTCATTAGGTAAGAACATTGGCGGCTGTTCTGGTTCTTCATCAGGCTCAGGTCCATCAAAATTGTCATCAAGAGGAACATGACGCCTGGTGGCGATCTTATGCAAAACAATACAGGCAAGGATTATGTTGCATGCCAGCTTGGGTTGTACTCGCAAGTAATTAAGACACGCAAACCGTCTCTTCAGGACTCCATTTAAGCTCTGTGTGCTTGTGTTTGCAACTGGAAAAGGGGTCATTAGCCATGATAGGAGTGGATACGCACGGTCTCCCAATATGCCTTTTGGTCGGTGGGATTGAAGCTCTCTGTATAGTGCATTCTCTCTCAGAATACGTGCATCATGAACAGACCCTGGCCATTTCACAACACAGTTGGTTATTATGAGGTCAGCGTTGCCCACAAGTTGGATGTTGATGCTGTGTCTCCCCTTTCGATTGACATACTCCCTATCCCTTTCACAAGGTGCTTGAATATGTACATGAGTACAATCAATAGCACCAATAGTGCATGTTCCCCATTTGAAAAAACTTGTGCTTAGTCTGAGCTGTCTGGCCATCCTTGGGAAAGGAAACAAATTGATTGATCAGACTGCCCAGTGCTACTGACATAGCCTTCACCACATTACTCACGGTTGCTTTTCTCACTCCCATATTGTCACCAATTACTTACTAGAAAGTCCCACATGCGTAAAAGCATAGTGCGATTAAGCACTGTTCCTCCACGGAAAAAAGCATGACTCCTTTGGGTTTGGTGTTGGAGTGTTGGCCTGACAAGATCTGCAATGTACTTAATTGCGAAAACGTGCATACAGTTCTTCTAATGTGTATTGCTCGAGTGGTTTGGCACGCTCAGCATGCACCCTTTAACGGTACCTTCTCCTACGGTAACGATGAACAATACCTACCATGTGGATGCATCTGTAGGTTAAGAAAAATGAGTGCAAAGACATGATGTGTTTAAATGGTGTCACCCATTAACCAGCAATGAGCTGATTGGTGTAACCCTAATTGATCACAAGCCAAAGCAATCATGCTCAAGGCTTTTAAGATCAGTGTTGGTGACACCACAGAGTTGGAACCATGGAATCAAAAGAGACTAATTTCACTGTGGCAGAAACCTGTGCAATACTGGAGGGTGTTCGGGCCAATTTTGCCTCGATAGTAGGAGGTTTCAGCTCTGTAAAGGGAAAACTGACCAAAAAAGGAACACACAACATTTGGGAGGACATAACCAATCATGTCAATGCCATGGGGTCTCGCCAAAAGAGGACCATAAAACAGGTTATGCTGCGATAGAAGAACCACAGGGCTAAGTGCATGATGCCACCTGATTTCACAATCGGTTATTAGCCTATTTTAAAAGAGTCCCACTCGGTCAGGCTTTCACTGTTAAAGTTGATTCCTGCGATTATCATGAGAACAGTTGTCAATATCTCACATAATTGTCAGGACATAAATAAGCCTAACGTTACACGTTGTAAGTAGTGTAAATGAGTGCAATTTGCTAACTATTATGATAAATTGCAATAATCATGTCTAACAACATCATAACGGACATTGTTACGAAATAATGTGACGCACATGTAACTTTATTGATGTCATCTGGCATTAAGGCTCAGGTAAGCATAACGCGGTAGGCTACTTTATTATTATAAGCAGAGGCCGTGAGTGCAGATACGCTCTGCGTGAGTGGTATTTATGACAGTAACATTAAATACAAGTACTCCACAGCGACTCTAGGGGTCGCTGTTTGACAAAATCGGAAATCATGCATAGTGCTGCTTTAACTCAGTATCTCTCAATGCTCCGACACCTGTGAGGATTGCGGCCCACATTGATGTACTGTACCTATCCTGACACAACGAGTTATGCAAAAACCAAAACCTCTCAGATCAATGACAGACAGGCGATTAAATGTTTAAACTTCGGAGAAACAATTTATAAGAGGTGATTGACTGACTCAATGTTTGTAACTAACCGAGATGCTAACATTGCTAAGTAATGCATATGCAATCATAATTTCAGTGTAAATCCATTCATAATGCGTATGAGCTGCATTAAGTTTGTTAATACTATTTTTATTTGATTGGTAATAGCCATACAGTGTCTTTTTATTCT
Source organism: Siphateles boraxobius (assembly GCF_051911475.1). NCBI lineage: Eukaryota > Metazoa > Chordata > Actinopteri > Cypriniformes > Leuciscidae > Siphateles > Siphateles boraxobius. Next base: position 8,293,867 of record NW_027508953.1, read on the forward strand.
GATTGCATTTATTGTAAGAATCTGACACTGTATGACAATGGTATGACAATACATTTTTTTAAAAAAACTTTTAAAACTTTTAAAAAACAAGTAAAAACAAGTAAAAAACCTAACCCGGAATGAACCTGTAAAAGGTCCTTAGAATTCATTGAGCCCTGTAAATATACAGAGTCCCTTTCAAGACCTGCCTCTTTTGTTTAAATAAAGTTTTCTAATGTGGAAAAATAAAATAATATTAAAAGTCTTGGCCCACCAGGAATTTCACTTGGCCTACTTTACATTTCAAAAGCTGGAGTCGGGCATGACTTAAGTAGAGTGACTAAGTAGTCTACGTCGTTACTCTCCACCATTGGATGTTCAAGAGATTCCTTTCTTTGAAACAAGTGAAGTTTGTGAACAAGTGAAAAAAAAAAAAAAATTCTTGTCAAGTGAGGTCGGTATGGCGGAAAACAGCATGTGATAAAAAAACACTCTTGTGACACTGAAAAACTGAACATGGAGACTTCAACACTTGCTCATTTTGAAACCGGTTACATCAAACACAAAGTAAGTAAAAAACATCTAAAGTTGCTCACCTTGCCCTTTAAGAGTCTGATTGTGTCAAGTAAATGTGGAATTTGTTTGAGACCTAAGAACATTTTAATGTGTTATAAGGTTAACATTGCAACATAATTTAACAACTTTACAACAAGGTTCTATTTGTTAAAATGAGTTAACTACATTAGTTAACATTGACTAACAAAGAAAAATACTTTTTGTATATTAAGTATACTTTTAATTTTGGCCATTTTATGGTCCGCCAGGTAAAAATCACAAGTCTATGTGAAAATTGCATAGAAAAGAAGTAGAAATCTGCATGATCGCAGGAAGATCTCAGAAGATATTTTGAAGAATGTAGCTATACCATGCGGCTTACTAACTCTACTACTTTTTACAGATTAAAGCAGCCATTCTCCAAGGGCATTGACTCACTAAACTTTGTACATATGTCATGCTTAACTTCTTTCTAACACTCAAGTTCTTCCCAAAGTTGAGTTTCACTGGAAGACCTGCATGACATATCGCAATTCAGGTTTATATAATTTCCCAAAGGTTTTCAATGGAGGTCAGGGGACTGAGCAAGACTCAGTGCTGAGCATGAACAATTTCATTGTGGGCAACTTTGTTGCATGCGCGGTGTGTTTGGCATTGTTATTGTGTTGGAAAACACACATTTGATCTCCAAACAGATCCTCCATCCTTGGCTCCATTGTGTTCAGTGGGACTCTGAAGTATTGGTTCATTTTCAAAGTGCCAGCAACTTTGTAGATCCTTCCAACTCCTGCTGCAGAGATGCGTCCCCAATACCATTGTTTTCCTGCCGTGTTTAATTGCACCACGCATGCATTTGGTATTAAAACACTCCAGTTGTCTCCTATGAATATACTTGACAGGCTGACACCATCCAATGCTGGGTTGTTAAGTATTGACTTGTCGCCCGGACTGCAGAACACGGCTCCAATCTTCCATATCCTTATGTTCTTTGGCAAATGCAAGGTGTTTTTTTTTTTTTGCAGTAAATATTACTTATAAATGGTTTCTTTACTGCTGCACAATCTCATTCCAGCCTCTTACACTTCAATATGAAAATGGAGGTTGGAGGTCTCATCCAGGTCTTTGGAAGCTGTTTTCAGGTTGTCCCACATTCAGGTGATTTTTATCCTCCTGTCAAAATGCTCACTAGTCTTCCTTGACAGCTCTTTACATTCTGCATGGTAATGGTCTCACTGTGCTTTGAAACAATACTGTGGACAATGCCTTCCTTTTAGAATCCAAACTTAAAGCCTGAAGTGCTATTGCTACATTATTTCAACCAACCCTTGTGAAAAAGAAGTACACTTTACAACCCAGGCTCATTGGAAATACGTTACTCTGCCTACATTTTTGCAAAACCTGAAATGCGTACATCTCCCTGCACTTTTCGGGTGAAAAGTCCACTAGAGGCGCTAAGTGGTATAATTTTTTCTCCGTTCCAGATGGTTAAATAAAGGTTATAAAAATGACAATACCAGTAATGTTCAGACTTCTCAGTAGGCCTGTACACTCATTTTAATATAAATTAGGAATTTTTTCCACGCTTTTGAGGTGCCACACAAGGTGCGTTCCATTCGACAGGGTCCCTACACAAGTGTTCACTGCTCCCTACTCCCTGAGCACGGTATATCAGTTGAAGTGGACTTCACGGACAATAACCGCTCATTTGGAATGCCCTGCAAACGTCATCAAAGAAAGTTAACGACAGGGTCGCACAGATTATGATATTAACATAAATAGATAGGCTTACATTAATATGTTAATTTAATTTAATATCACATTTAAAATATATACACTATACAATAAAACATTAAGTAGCCTAACTCTAGACCCTAAGCACACAAACAAACAAACAACACACACACTCACACAATGACAAATGTATCTAAGCACTATTTTACGGCTAACTAAAATAAAATCACTTTACTTCACAAACTAGCTAAGCTGGCTAACGCTACATTCACTGAGGTAAATTATGATAATCGTTTATAAATAAAGTCCCTATAGGACATACAAAAATAGTATATGTAAATGTAATATTCACACCAATAACCATTAAAAATACTGTAATTTGTATAATAATGACAAAATGTATGAATACTTACACATACGTAAACTCCTCCATCGTTATTTATGACCGCTCTGACTGGTGATGACGTGGTGCGCAATGACAGTTGGGTGATCATCGCTCTCCACTTCCTGTGAAGTGATGTATCGATGTTCCCTTATTCCCTATGCCGTTTGATACTGAACATGTTTGTTCTCTTCGGATTGGAATCTCACTTAAGATGGCGAAATACCATGTGAAGTCCACTTCGCAGTCCACTTACGGTCGAATGGAACGCACCTACAGTCTCATGGCAGTTCGTGATATGGTCACGTCATTTAATCTACTGGTTCTTGATACTGACACGTTTATTTCATTATTTTCGTGATATCAGCATTTTTCTTTATTTATTTTATTTATTTGTTTACTAATGTAATGCACGATTCTTTCTGCCAGTCGGGCTGGAGCAGAGAAAGCTGTCTAATCGACATTTATTCACGATAGCTGGACTGCTTTGCTGTTTATTGATTAAAAAAAAAAAGTATAAACGACTACGCGAATTTTATCCGTAGGAAATCGCGTTGAAGAAGTCTCCTTCCGAACACATCGCGATATTTGGCATCAGTTCATGTGTGCCAGATGTTGGTAAGTAGTCGAAAATACACTGTCCTAATAATGTTTGATATAATGTCTTTTCTGATGGTCGAAATTAATCAGATTAGCTCATGTTCAGTCACTGCATTATCTGTCATCTCCACGGAGGCTTTGCGTTTCATTGCTTTCTAATTCAAAACAGGGTGATTAAACACTATCTGTCACGTGACGTGCTACAGGCCTAGACCTTCTATCAGTTAATAATATTCATATTAGGTTTAAAGTAAGTTAGTACAATTAGTTCAAAAGTGGAATTTGTAGTAGAATCACAGTAAAAACAACACTTACCTTGCTTTTACCACAGTAGCCTTAGTTTTACTGTGATACATGTGGTAAAAGGACAGTAACCACAGAACTTACCATGCTTTTTTACCACATTATTTGTAGTTTTAATGTGATATTTGTTGCAAATGCATATTAAACATAACACTTACCATGCTTTTACCACATTATTTGTAGTTTTAATGTGATATTTGTTGTAAATGCATATTAACCTCAACATTTACATGATTTTACCACATTATTTGTAGTTTTAATGTGATATTTGCTGCAAATGCATATTAAACATAACAACTTACCATTTTACCACATTATTTGTAGTTTTAATGTGATATTTGTTGTAAATGCATATTAACCACAACACTTACCATGCTTTTACCACATTATTTGTAGTTTTAATTCAATTCAATTCAATTCAAATTTATTTGTATAGGGCTTTTCACAATACACATTGTCTCAAAGCAGCTTTACAGAAAGTGCATTTTGGAAATGTACATAGAAAAATACAGTTAGTTAATCAAGTAGTAATTTATGGCATAACATATCGCCGGCTTTGAGTCGTCTCTTCACAGGCGTCGAGTCGTCTCTTCACAGGCGTTGGGGCATCCGAAGTCTCCGTGAGAGGCTGGATACAAATTGGAGCTGACGAACGCTATTTACCTCGGGACTAGCGTCCCGAGATAACAGCAGAAAGGCAGATGGGAAATAATTAGCATAGCTGATGTTAATAATGTTAAAGCATTCGAACTGATTCAGCAGTAGTATTAAAGGTTAAGCATTAAGTGAATGCTTGGTTAAAGAGATGCGTCTTTAATCTAGTTTTAAACTGGGACAGCGAGTCTGAGTCTCGAACAATATCAGGAAGGCTATTCCAGAGTTTAGGAGCTAAATGTGACAACGCCCTCCCTCCTTTAGTGGACTTAGATATCCTAGGAATGACCAGAAGCCTTGAATTTAGTGATCTTAAAGAGCGCGATGGATTGTATGGCGATAGAAGGTCTGTTAAATACACAGTCAAGTCAAGTCAAGTCACCTTTATTTATATAGCGCTTTTTACAATACAGATTGTATCAAAGCAGCTTCACAGTGATAACATGAAAATAATATAACAGAGTTTGTTTCTAAAAGAAAATTGAGTCAACGTCCACCTTAAGTAAGGCAGATCAATAATATTATTGAATATTAAATGTCCCCAACTAAGCAAGCCAAAAGCCAAGGCAACAGTGGCAAGGAACCAAAACTCCATCAGGTGACAGAATGGAGAAAAAAACCTTTGGAGAAACCAGACTCAGTCGGAGGGCCAGTTGTCCTCTGGCCAACGAAGGAACAGTGCATGATTTATGATTCGGGCAGCATTACAAGTCAGATTGGATCGGAACATTTAGAATATTTATCCATTTCCATCTTTTGGAAGTCCAAGTAATCACGCCGGTGTTGAGACGAGTTGTTGAGGATCAGTGCCGTCCACCATAGAGGGTCCATATCGCCGGTGTTGAGTCGTCTCTTCACAGGCTTTGTGATTGGCGTATCTGAAGTCTCTGTGAAAGGCTGGATACAAGCTGGAGCTGACGAACGCCGTTTTTCTCGGGACTCGCGTCCCGAGATAACAGCAGAAAAGCAAAAAGGGAAAATAATTAGCGTAGCTGCTGTTCATAATGATTTCCATAACACGGGCGTAAATGATAAAAAACATGAAGACAGTGATTCTTGCGTCCCAGAGTCACCCCCCTCCGTCCCCCACTCAACTCAGCCCTGCTTACTGACCTCTACATCCCTCCTGCTGCTGAGACCCAACCACAATCTCACAATCTCTCCGCAACCCAACCATACGCGCCGACCCGTTTGACTAAGGCTGTCGAGCCCCACTGTCGTCGTTAATGCAGGTTCAGTGGCAACGGTTCCGTATGGCATACCAACTACCGCAAAACACAATATCTACCCAACCACCCGTCATTCACGCAATATACACAGGAACGTAATGACTGTAAATACTATGCAACTTATACAAATAACCTACAGACTCTTCAAGTTTTATAATATTAAATGCATTTGATCTGATTCAGCAGTGGTATAAAAGGTAAGCATTATGTAAATGCTTGGCTAAAGAGATGCGTCTTTAATCTAGTTTTAAACTGGGACAGCGAGTCAGAGCTTCGAACAATATCAGGAAGGCTATTCCAGAGTTTTGGAGCTAAATGTGAGAACGCCCTTCCTCCTTTAGTGGACTTAGATATCCTAGGAATGACCAGAAGCCTCGAATTTAGTGATCTTAAAGAACGTGATGGATTGTAGGGCGATAGAAGGTCCATTAAATACACAGGAGCTAAACCATTTAGGGCTTTATAGGTCAGTAATAGTACTTTGTAATTGATACGGAACTTGATAGGTAACCAGTGTAGAGATGATAAAATTGGTGTTATATGATCATATTTTCTTGACCTAGTAAGAACTCTAGCAGCTGCATTTTGCACTAACTGTAGCTTGTTTATTGAGGATGCAGGACAGCCAGCTAATATAGCATTACAATAATCTAGTCTCGAGGTCATGAATGCATGAACTAACTTTTCTGCATCAGAAACAGATAGCATGTTACGTAGCTTTGTAATGTTTCTAAGGTGGAAAAAGGCTGTTCTTGTAACATATGAAATATGATTTTCGAAAGACAAGTTGCGGTCTAGTATAACACCCAGGTCTTTTACTGTAGTGGATAAAGTAACTGGACATCCTTCTATATTAAAGTTGTATTGTAAGTGAGTTTGTGGGTAGTTTTTTGGACCAATAAGTAATACCTCCGTTTTATCTGAATTTAGTAGCAGGAAATTACGCGTCATCCAGCATTTTATATCTTTGAGACACTCTGTCAAATTTGATAAGTTAGTGTTTTCATCTGGCCGTGATGAAATATATAATTGAGTGTCATCAGCATAACAGTGGAAATTAATTGCATGTTTTCTTATAATATTACCAAGTGGGAGCATATATATTGAGAATAGCAGAGGGCCTAACACCGATCCTTGCGGCACTCCATAGTCTACTGACGTTATCTTTGATTTTTCCCCATTTAAACAGACAAAATGATAACGGTCTGATAAGTACGATCTAAACCAGCTTAATGCCTGTCCCTGAACACCAGTGTAGTTTTGTAGTCGATCCAGGAGTATTTTATGATCGATAGTGTCGAACGCAGCGCTTAGATCGAGTAGAACTAGTATTGAGATACAGCCTTGGTCAGAAGCTAAAAGTAAATCATTTGTAATTTTAACTAGCGCAGTTTCTGTGCTATGATGCGGTCTGAATCCTGACTGGAATTTTTCATATATCTCATTTTCTTGCAAGAAAGAGCACAATTGAGCGGACACAATTTTTTCTAGTATTTTAGACATAAATGGAAGATTTGAAATGGGTCTGTAATTTGCTAAGTTATTTGGGTCTAATTGCGGTTTCTTAATGAGAGGTTTTATTACTGCCAGCTTGAATATTCTTGGAACATGACCTAAAAATAAAGACGAGTTAATAATATTGAGAAGAGGCTCTTCCACTACAGGTAACACTTCTTTCAGTAGTTTAGTGGGTATTGGATCTAATAAACATGTTGTTGGTTTCGATGCAATGATAAGTTTATTTAGCTCTTCCTGTCCTATAGTTGTAAAGCGGTGTAGTTGTTCCAGAGGGGCGATAATTGAGGCTGAATCATAAGACACCATAAAAGAGTGTACATTTACAATTGTGTTACGGATGCTTTCTATTTTCTCATTAAAGTAGTTCATAAAATCATTACTACTATACTGTAACGGAATATTTTGCTCTGGTGATGTCTGTATATTTGTTAGTCTAGCCACGGTGTTAAATAAAAACCTTGGATTATTTTGGTTATTTTCTATTAGTTTGTGGAGATGCTCAGCCCTGGCTGCTTTTAGAGCCTTTTTATAACGTGACATACTGTCTTTCCACGCGAATCTAAAGACCTCTAAATTAGTTTGTTTCCATTTACGCTCTAAGTTACGAGTTTCTCTCTTGATAACATGCGTAGCACTGTTGTACCAAGGTGCTTTAGTTTTCTCTCTAACCTTTTTTAATCTAATTGGTGCAACAATATCTAATGTACTAGAGAAAATGGTGCTCAAACTGCTAGTCATTTCCTCTAGTTCATCTGTTTGTTTGGGTTCACTGAGCAGCTGAGATAGATCAGGTAAGCTATTTAAGAATCTATCTATAGTGGTTGGAACGATTGTTCTGCCTGGTCGATAACGTGGCGCAACATGACAAATTTCAGCAGTACGTATTATACAAGTTACCATGTGATGATCAGTGAGATCGTCACTTTGCGGTATAATATCTATATCAGTTGGATTGGTTCCATATGATATAATTAAGTCTAGTGTATGATTTAGACGATGAGTGGGACCACTGACGTTTTGCTTGACCCCAAAAGAGTTTAATAAATCTGTAAACGCAGTCCCTAACGCATCATTTGTGTTATCTACGTGTATGTTAAAATCTCCAACAATTATTGCTTTATCGGTATTGACCAATAGATCTGAGAGAAACTCTGCAAACTCTTTTAGGAAATCAGCATAGGGCCCTGGAGGTCTATATACAGTAGCCAAGACTAGAGATAATAGGGTTCCCTTTCGTTGTCACTCCGAGTTAAGTCGGATGACGACGAATGGGGTTTCGCTTAGAAAGCCTATCAACTTCGAGTATTACCAAACGAGCCAATGGCAAAGAAATGCCATGGGTCTGCGGAATTTGCATGACGTAACTCCGCCCCACCTCGTGGGTATAAAAGGAGGACGCCAGCAACAGGCAGATATGTTTTCGCTTCGGAGCCAAGTGTAATTCTTCACTCCTTAAGCTATCTCTGATTGTCAGCTTCTTACGAGACGAGCAACTCTCCAGTGTTGGTGTGACGGCGATCTCCCGGCGAGTGCACACTTCCTGCTTATCTGAGCGTGGTTTGCCAGCGAGTGTGTTCTCCGCGGGCGCTTCAGCACTGAGTTTCTCTCACAAAAAGAGCTTGCACGCGGCACGTCTTTTTAAAGATGCCTCGCCCGTGCACTTCTGGTTGCGGTCGACTGGTGTCTGACTCTGATGGGCACGAGCGCTGCTTGGTGTGTTTGGGCTTTGATCACGCTAAAGCAGGGCTCGTGGATGAGTCATGTTCTTTCTGTGGGAACATGACCATCGCAACACTTAGATCGAGACTCAAGGATCTCGCAAGAGTGAGAGTCCCCTCATCCACACCCCGATCTAGCGCCTCCTCGAGAGGCTCTACCTCGGCTGGTGGCCAGGGTGATCTGAGGGTGACTGTGTGGAACAAAGCGCCGACTATGTGTCCGTGCCCCGCAGCACCTTCTCCAGTGTTGCAACCCGCGAGCGTTCAGGGGATCATCGCGGGACCGTCCTTTGAGGTCGCGCGGGTGTCCTTTGGCGCTCCAGAGGAAGATGCGATGTCGATCGCAGCATCACTAGGCGGGTCTGATTCGTCTGGAAGTGACGACTCGTCACAGCTGCCACCCTCGGGTGTGAATACGGCTGTGGCTCAGTCTGATCCAGAGATGACGGCCATGCCCCCGGGCGGCCGCGAGCATTGGTTTGGAGTGGAACCCTCCACCCTGTCCTGAGCGCTCGCGGCTGGACGATTGGTTTTTGGGTGCAGCTGCGGCTTCCCGTCCTCAGCCTGCCCCAATACCTTTCTTCCCGGACGTGCATGATGAAATCTCGAAGTCCTGGAAGACTCCCATGTCTTCCCGCGACCGCTCGTTGATTTCATCCGCCTTTCCTCCCCTCGATGGGGCAGCCGCCCGTGGGTACACTGGGCTCCCCCCGGTTGAGCGCTCTGTTGCGATGCAGTTGTGTCCTCAGAGTGCCTCTTCTCGCGGCGAGCCTAAGCACCCATCCAAGGCCTGTAGGTTCTCGTCTACCCTAGTGGCGAAGTCCTACAGAGCGGCGGGACAGGCGGCTGCCTCTTTGCATGCCATGGCCACTCTGCAGGTCTATCAGGCGCAGATGCTAAGGGACATGCACGAGGGTAGGACGGACCCAGGGCTCTTCGATGAGCTGCGCGCCGCCACCGACCTCGCCCTCCGGGCGACGAAGGTGACCGCACGCTCCCTGGGTCTGGTGATGTCCACAGCTGTGGTCCAGGAGAGACACTTGTGGCTGAACCTGGCTGACATGCGGGACGCTGAGCGCTCTCGCCTGCTCGACTCCCCCATGTCCCAGGTCGGCCTATTCGGCGGTGCGGTGGAGGACTTCGCCCAACAGTTCTCCACCGCCCAGAAACAGACTGAGGCCATTAGGCACATTCTGCCCCGACGGCCCGCTGCTGCCTCCACCCAGCCGACCGGGCAGATCCCTCAGTCTGTTCGCCGCCGAGGGCGCCCTCCTGCGGCTCCCGCCCCTCCCGCCCGGCCCAAGCAGCAGCCTCCACCCAGGCCCGGTCGCGGAGGAAGCCGTAAGAAGGCGCCCCAGCCCTCTCCAGCCCCGCCCCCCGCTAAACGCCGGGCCAAGCGGCGCTCCTGAGACGGGCTGCTCAGGGATGCTGAAAATTACTTCTCAGGAGATGGTAGCAGGACCACTCCTTCCCCCGGTGGAGGGCCGGGGGAGAATCTTTTGTTCTCCACTCCCCGCTGCTCACCCACGGGTGGGCAGCACCCTAATGTGGTTAAAGAAAGAAGTAACATTCCCATCCCTGAGCACACAGAGTTCTCGGACGACACGGTGCGCCGCCTCCGAGCCGTGCACCCCTCGTCCCCCTCTGTCCCAGAGCCGGTTGGCAGCGCGCGCCGTCCCCGGACCGTGCCGCTCCCTTCCGCCTCTGTCGCCAGCCCCCTGGCAGAGCAGACCCCCGTGGAACGTTCTTCCTTCCCTGGTCTCCTCTGTCAGGGCGCGGTTAATGACTGTGCCCCCACACCGGGCCGCTATGCCGTCCACGTCCGGGCCAGTCATTCCGCCCTGCTGCACCATCGGTGGGAAGTCTGTGGTCCGTATGACCCCGCTGGTACAGTTCTTGGGAGCCTGGCTAGAGCTCCCCCTCCTGTCCCGCTGGGTCCCACGGACGATCAGGCTCGGCTACGCGATTCAGTTCGCGCGGTCTCCTCCCCGCTTCAGGAGAGTCCGCTCCACTTTGGTCGGTGGCAACGCCCCTATCATGAGAGCAGAGATCGCCACCCTGCTGGCGAAGGGTGCGATCGAGACCGTCCCTCCGGCCGAGATGAGGACCGGCTTCTACAGCCCGTACTTCATTGTCCCCAAGAAAACCGGTGGGTTACGACCAATCCTGGACCTGCGTGTGCTGAACCGTTCCCTTCACAGGCTGCCGTTCAAGATGCTCACTGCCAAACACATTCTCGGATGTGTGCGGCCCCAGGATTGGTTTGCAGCAATCGACCTGAAGGACGCCTACTTTCATGTCTCCATTCTCCCTCGACACAGACCGTTCCTTCGGTTTGCCTTCGAGGGGCAGGCATACCAGTACGCAGTTCTCCCTTTCGGGCTAGCCCTGTCTCCTCGCGTCTTCACGAAGGTCGTCGAGGCAGCCCTTGTTCCCCTTCGGGAACACGGGGTTCGTATCCTGAACTACATCGACAACTGGCTGATCCTAGCTCACTCTCGAGACCAGGTATGCGAACACAGGGACCTAGTGCTCCGGCACCTAGCTCGTCTGGGCCTTCGGGTCAACTGGGAAAAGAGCAAACTTTGCCCCGTGCAGAGGATCTCTTTTCTCGGTATGGACATCGACCTCGGTCGCCATGTCCACGCAGCTTACGAGCGAGCGCGCGCAGTTACTGCTGACTTGCCTGAGACAGTTCGAGGGCAAGAGTACGGTTCCACTGAAACTCTTTCAGAGGCTCCTGGGGCATATGGCATCTGCAGCCGTGGCAACACCGCTCGGATTGCTTCATATGAGACCGCTTCAGCTTTGGCTTCGCGACCGAGTCCCGAGGTGGGCATGGCGACACGGCACCTTCCGAGTAACTGTTACTCCGTCCTGCCGTCAGACCTTCACCCCGTGGTCGGACATCAGTTTTCTACGGGCCGGAGTGCCCCTGGAATGAGCTTCGCGGCATGTTGTTGCAACGACAGATGCCTCCTCCACGGGCTGGGGTGCCATGTGCAATGGACGTGCTGCCGCGGGCTCCTGGACAGGACCCCGCCGCCTCTGGCACATCAATTGCCTCGAGTTGCTGGCCGTACGTCTTGCTCTGCGCCGCTTCCGGGCCGTGCTCAAGAACCAACACGTACTAGTCCGTTCAGACAATACCGCCACTGTAGCGTACATCAACCATCAAGGTGGTCTACGCTCCCGCCGTATGTCGCAACTCGCCCGCCACCTCCTCATATGGAGTCAGAAGCATCTGAGGTCGCTTCATGCCATTTACATCCCCGGAGCCCTGAACTGTGCAGCCGACGAGCTCTCACGGCTTCAGCCCCTCCCGGGAGATTGGCGACTCCATCCCCAGTCGGTTCAGCTGATTTGGGACCAGTTCGGGGACGCACAGATAGATCTGTTTGCCTCTCACGACTCGACCCATTGCGCCCTGTATTATTCCCTGACCGAGGGCACGCTCGGCACGGATGCACTGGCGCACAGCTGGCCGCGGGGCCGCAAATATGCGCTTCCCCCAGTGAGCCTTCTTGCGCAGACCCTGCGCAAGGTCAGGGAGGACGAGGAGCAGGTCATTCTGGTCGCGCCATACTGTCCCGCCCGGACCTGGTTCTCCGAACTAGTACTCCTCGCGACAGCACCTCCCTGGCCGATTCCCCTGAGGAAGGACCTCCTTTCTCAGGGACAGGGCACCCTATGGCACCCTCGTCCCGATCTTTGGAACCTCCACGTGTGGCTCCTGGACGGGACGAAGCAGGTTTGAGTACCCTTCCACCTACGGTGGCGGCTACCATCACTTCCGCTAGAGCGTCGTCCACGAGACACGTCTACGCGTTGAAGTGGAACCTCTTCGTCAACTGGTGCTCTTCTCTTCAAGAAGACCCCCGGAGATGTTCGATTAGTGTCGTGCTTTCCTTCCTTCAAGATAGGCTGGAGCGAAGGCTGTCTCCCTCCACCCTGAAAGTCTATGTTGCCGCTATTGCCGCACACCATGACCCAGTCGAAGGTAAGTCTGTTGGAAGGCACGACCTGATCATCAGGTTCCTGAGAGGAGCGAGTAGACTGAATCCTCCTCGTCCTCCTCTCGTTCCCTCTTGGGACCTCTCAGTGGTTCTAACTGCCCTGCGGAGTGCTCCCTTTGAGCCTTTGCAATCAGTGGAGCTTAAGTTCCTGTCTATGAAGACAGCGCTCCTGGTTGCATTGGCCTCCATCAAGAGGGTGGGGGACTTGCATGCATTCTCCGTTGACGAAGCGTGCCTGGAATTTGGGCCGGCTCACTCTCACGTGATCCTGAGACCCCGGCCTGGATATGTGCCCAAGGTTCCTACCACTCCCTTCCGGGACCAGGTGGTGAACCTGCAAGCGCTGCCCCCGGAGGAGGCAGACCCAGCCTTGGCACTGCTCTGTCCAGTACGCGCCCTCCGCGCCTATGTAGACAGGACGCAGTGTTTCAGGACCTCAGACCAGCTCTTTGTCTGTTATGGTGGGAAGCTGAAGGGAAAGGCTCTCTCCAAGCAAAGGTTGTCTCACTGGATAGTGGACGCCATTGCCTTGGCATACCAGCAGCAAGGTCGACCGTGCCGCCTTGGTGTGACCGCCCACTCCACCCGTAGTGTGGCATCCTCTTGGGCTCTAGCGCATGGCGCCTCGCTAACAGACATCTGCAGAGCTGCAGGCTGGGCGACACCTAACACATTCGGCAGATTCTACAATCTCCGAGTGGAGCCAGTGTCCTCTCATGTACTCGCTTCAACCAGCGAGTACTGGACCCGCTCAGGTGTCTTCGCTTGCTCGCCATTCCACTCCACGGACTGGATACGTGCGATATTCTCCTCAGGTGAGCTTCCCCGAAAAGCCCTGAGTTCCTCCAGCACTCCTGACGTTGGCGCCAGTGTCTATTGCCTGTGCGTCGGCTAGGTGCCTCCCGTGTGCATGGTCCCTCCCCTGAGCGACCCCCACATGTGTATTTCCACTGTAAGCCTCTTGAGCATGTGTCTTTCCCTTGGCAAGCCACCTTGCCTCCCCTGGGGTTGAAATATTCCACCTGTGGCTGGACACCCCGGTGTTCTCCATATGTCTCCTTCGGGTCATATGTGTATTCTCTAAGTCCCCCCCCTCTGGGTTGGCAGTAATTGCATATTTCCCCTAAACTTTGGGATATGCTCCCCAGTGTACCTTGGTATTCCTGTGCTAAATAGGAGTCCTTCGTCCGTGCCAGTCTCACGACAGGGATCTCAGATTTACGCAGGGCACTGGAAGACAGCTGAGAGGGTGGCGTGATTAGACTGGTTAACCCCATTCGTCGTCATCCGACGTAACTCGGAGTGACAACGAAAGGGAACGTCTCGGTTACGTATGTAACCCTCGTTCCCTGAGTAGGGAACGGAGACGTTACGTCTGCCTGCCACTTTCCGCTGTAACGCGGGGATCGCCTGAGCTCAGTCTTGGCTCCTCAGCGAAGAAACATATCTGCCTGTTGCTGGCGTCCTCCTTTTATACCCACGAGGTGGGGCGGAGTTACGTCATGCAAATTCCGCAGACCCATGGCATTTCTTTGCCATTGGCTCGTTTTGTAATACTCGAAGTTGATAGGCTTTCTAAGCGAAACCCCATTCGTCGTCATCCGACGTAACGTCTCCGTTCCCTACTCAGGGAACGAGGGTTACATACGTAACCGAGACGATTTCTTTCTTACATCTAAGAGCGTAATATTTAGTACAAGTACTTCAAGTGAATTAAACCTGTGACCTGTTTCCTGAATAACATTAAGAATATCTCTATAGATTGTTGCAACACCGCCGCCACGACTGATCAGACGGGGCTCATGCTATAACAGTATCCTGGTGGAGTGGACTCATTTAGACCGAAATAATCATTTGGTTTAAGCCAGGTTTCAGTAAGGCAAAGTACATCGAAGCTATTATCTGTGACCATTTCATTTACAATAACCGCCTTAGGTGTGAGCGATCTAATGTTTAGAAGACCTAGTTTTAGAAATTGTTTTTGTTCACTGATATTTAGATTTTCAGGTTTAATTACAATAAGAATTTACCTAGATCCTACAGTAGATTTATTATATGGCCTCACTAAACGAGGAATAGACACAGTTTCTATATAATGTTCTACACTACTTATTTCAATTAATTTGGCACAGCAAAGACTGTGATTTGGACTTTGATTTTATAGTCATATGGTGTGTAACGTCTTGGAGATGTTGTCCGACAGAACAGCCGCTCCGATTCTGCTGGGGTGCAGGCCATCAGCACGGTAGAGCCTAGGTCGCTCCCAGAACAGATTCCAATTATTTACAAAGAGCAGTTTCTGTTCATTACACCATGACATTAACCATTCATTTAGTGCAAATAATCTACTGAACCTTTCCTGTCCTTGTCGGTACGTGGGAAGCGGTCCAGACACGATGATCGTTGCCTCAGGCGCTGTGCTGCGTACCGTCTCGATCAGGCTCTTGTAGTCCTTCTTCAGAACCTCCGTCTGCTGCAGCCTGATGTCATTCACTCCCGTATGCAGCACAACAGCTCCGACGCGCTCGTCACCGTTCAGGATCTCGGGAACCTGTGCGGCGACATCAAGAACACGAGCACCAGGAAAGCAGTGAGTGCACACCGTACCCTTACCTGAGGTAGCGCGGACATGACGGACCATGGAACTGCCGATGATCACGGCGTCGTCGCGTTCCGACTCGCGAAGGGGGGAGAAGCGGTTCCGGGTGGAGATCTCGAAGACCGGGAGGGGCGGTGAGGTTCTTGCTCTGGTCCTGGCTCGTGTCTTTCGCTGTGGGATCACCCAGGGTCCATGGTGTTGTGTCGGTGCGGGAGTGAATGATGCCAGAGATTATCGCGTCCTCCTGGGCAGAGAAACGCACGGAGTAGACGAAGTCGGAGTCAAAAAGTTACTAACCACTGACTTATGAGCATCGGCGCGTGACGTTTCAAGCGCTGATCGCCGATCCCGCAGCTCGGCTTGTTTCTCCAGCAGACCACGGATCTGTTTCTCCACCGATTCCAGCTCCAATCGTACCGAAATCAGCTCGAATGTGTCCTCACCTGCACTCAGAGGTAACGTTAGACACACATCCAATATGTTCGCCATTATAACAGATGAACAGTAAATTAGTAGTGATACTATCAATATCACTACTAATTTAGGAGTGAAATGCTGGATATAACCTGTATCCTTTCAGTGAAACGGGTGTAAAATAAGACGGTCGGTAGGCGCGAGGCCACGCGTGAAATGCTAGCGGACTAAAGGCTAGTAGCCGAGATTCGCAAAGTTGGATCTAAGTAGCGATATCAAAGTAATCCGATTGTTTTTTATAAGGAATAGTAGCGAGGATAAGTTCCCATGATATAAAAATAGAAAGTGCTTGTTTATAAATTGACACAGGAGCTAAACCATTTAGGGCTTTATAGGTCAGTAGGAATACTTTGTAATTTATACGTAACTTAATAGGTAACCAGTGTAGAGATGATAAAATAGGTGTTATATGATCATATTTTCTTGATCTAGTAAGAACTCTAGCGGCTGCATTTTGCACTAACTGTAGCTTGTTTATTGAGGATGCAGGACAACCAGCTAATAAAGCATTACAGTAATCTAGTCTCGAGGTCATGAATGCATGAACTAACTTTTCTGCATCAGAAACAGATAGCATGTTACGTAGCTTAGCAATGTTTCTAAGGTGGAAAAAGGTTGTTCTTGTACTATATGAAATATGATTTTCGAAAGTCAAGTTACTAGTATAACACCCAGGTCTTTTACTGTAGTGGATAAAGTAACAGGACATCCTTCTATATTAAAGTTGTATTGTAAGGGATTTTGTGGGTAGTTTTTTGGACCAATAAGTAATACCTCCGTTTTATCTGAATTTAATAGCAGGAAATTACACGTCATCCAGCATTTTATATCATTTAGACACTCGGTCAATTTAGATAAGTTAGTGTTTTCATCTGGTCGTGATGAGATATATAATTGAGTGTCATCAGCATAACAGTGGAAATTAATTCCATGTTTTCTTATAATATTACCAAGTGGCAGCATGTATATTGAGAATAGCAGAGGGCCTAGCACAGATCCTTGCGGCACTCCATAGTCTACTGACGTTATCTTTGATTTTCCCCATTTAAACAGACAAAATGGTAACGGTCTGATAAGTACGATCTAAACCAGCTTAATGCCTGTCCCTGAACACCAGTGTAGTTTTGTAGTCGATCCAAGAGTATTTTATGATCTATAGTGTCGAACGCAGCGCTAAGATCGAGTAGAACTAGTATTGAGATACAGCCTTGGTCAGAAGCTAAAAGTAAATCATTTGTAATTTTAACTAGCGCAGTTTCTGTGCAATGATGTGGTCTGAATCCCGACTGGAATTTTTCATAGATATCATTTTCTTGCAAGAAAGAGCACAATTGAGCGGACACAACTTTTTCTAGTATTTTAGACATAAATGGAAGATTTGAGATGGGTCTGTAATTTGCTAAGTTATTTGGATCTAATTGCGGTTTCTTAATGAGAGGTTTTATTACTGCCAGCTTGAATATTTTTGGAACATGACCTAAAAATAAAGATGAGTTAATAATAAGAAGAGGCTCTTCCACTACAGGTAACACTTCTTTCAGTAGTTTAGTGGGTATTGGATCTAATAAACATGTTGTTGGTTTAGATGCAATGATAAGTTTATTTAGCTCTTCCTGTCCTATAGTTGTAAAGCGGTGTAGTTGTTCTAGAGGGGCCATAATTGAGGCTGAATCATAAGACATCATAGAGGATTGTATATTTACAATTGTGTTTCGGATGCTTTCTATTTTCTCATTGAAGTAATTCATAAAATCATTACTACTATATTGTAAAGGAATATTTTTCTCTGGTGATGTTTGTTTATTTGTTAGTCTAGCCACGGTGTTGAATAAAAACCTTGGATTATTTTGGTTATTTTCTATTAATGTGATATTTGTTGCAAATGCATATTAAACACAACACTTACCGTGCTTTTACCACATTATTTGTAGTTTTAATGTGATATTTGTTGTAAATGCATATTAAACACAACACTTACCATGCTTTTACCACATTATTTGTAGTTTTAATGTGATATTTGTTGTAAATGCATATTAACCACAACACTTACCTTGCTTTTACCACATTATTTGTAGTTTTAATGTGATATTTGTTGTAAATGCATATTAACCACAACACTTACCTTGCTTTTACCACATTATTTGTAGTTTTAATGTGATATTTGTTGTAAATGCATATTAAACACAACACTTACCGTGCTTTTACCACATTATTTGTAGTTTTAATGTGATATTTGTTGTAAATGCATATTAACCTCAACACTTACCATGCTTTTACCACATTATTTGTAGTTTTAATGTGATATTTGTTGTAAATGGACAGTAACCACAACACTTACCATGCTTTTACCACAGTAACCTTAGTTTTACTGTGATAGGTGTGGTAAAAGGACAGTAACCACAAAATTGTCCATGCCTTTACCTCAGTATTGGTAGTTTTAAAGTGATATTTGTTGTAAATGCATATGAATCACAACACTTATCATGCTTTTAATGTCTAATAATGTAACATCAAATATTTGTAAGGTAAATCGGTAATTTTTCCATTAAATAATCCGATATATTATATATAATGATATTTTCTTTTCTCTTTTTTTAAGCTAAAAAAAACTAAAAGGGCCTTTCGGACTCAGTCAGCTCATTATTGTTTGAGGAGAAGTAAACGGGAGACGAAAAGCTACAAAGGCAAATATTCACAATGGTATGTATGTGTTGGTTTTAACCCTAAATCAAACATTTTATCAAGCATTTGTTGTTTCTTAAACCTTTTCTTACAAAACCTATAGCCCAATCAGTACAAACGTAGTCTCAAAGTCTTAATAATTCACAAGATTTAACAAGTTCTCAAATTCGTACAATACTTGTACATAATCATGCAGCTTTTACTCCTAGTGCTGTCAATGGCTAGTGCCTCAATTCCTGTACATATTTATCTCCATATTTGTAAATCAGTTGCGCGCCTTCTTGGAAAGTAGTCGGATGTCCCATACACTGTCAGAAAAGTTTATATTAATTGCATTGTATTCATTAAAATTATTACAAATTGGACCCTTTCTGTTGATGTGCCAGTGATACATGATGTCTCTCCACACCTCATGACCTACCTCTGTTTGCAAGAGTGGAAAAGCTAATTTGACTTGTCACATGACATCAGATACTCGATTATTTTGTCGTAATCAGATCGGTTACACTGCTGATAACTGTCCCATTTGCATGTAAATCATGTTGTTGTTTTTTTTTTTTACATGTTATCATATAACATATTATATCATGTTATCATAATCACTTTTTTAAGTTCATATGATTATTGCATGCTATTAAAGACATACTTTTATTCATAGAAATGGTCACATATCAGTGAACTTATTACATAAAAATGCTTTTAATATATAATTATGCAACACTCCTTACATAAATAAATCCTACTGTTATATATAAACTGACTACTTGTAAGTAATGTATTAAAATGACCTTCCTTTCGGTTTTGCAGGATTATCTTTTTTAAAGCTCTACAATATCAAACTCAACAGCTCTTTTAGGAACCAACCCTCACAAGATCTACTAGTGAGTCGCAGCAAATCTTGCCGTGATCAGCCCTTCCCAGGTAAAGTTTCTACAATATTTCAATCAGTATTTAATCATCAAATGTTCTCCCCTGAATCGTATGGTAAATTAACTTAATTATAACTGTGTTAATTGGTATGTTTCAAGAACATTGCACATAGTGTAAGTGGAGACTTTCTTGTTTTACACCAGAGAAGGAAGACCAGTCCTTATATCAACGCAAGCTAATCGAATAAGTCCTTTGTTTCGGGTGAGGCAGAAACAGCTGGTGCCCAAAGAAGACAGAAAGGTGCGTAAGTCCATTGGTATGTCTTGTATTTAAGCAATGCTGTGTATTACATAATTTGATCTTGACAATTTTACATTGTACAGATTATCACTCGATTTTTATAGGGGTAAAACTGTTTTTCTTCAGTACTTAGCTTATATTATGTGCTGCAATATTATATATATATATATATATATATAGCTATATATATATATATATATATATATATATATATATATATATATATATATATATATAATACTTCAATGTGTATATAATATTATATAATGTACTGACTGCTGCTTTTTGTAAATTTAAATAAGGAACAGGCAACTCTGGCCCTTTTGCGTTCTCCGTTTTGAGGTGGAGAGTTTACCTCCAACCCTAATTGAGCACATCTGAACATTTTAACCAAAGTCTCCAGGTTTACTTGTACACAATAGGCAGGAGGGTTTGAGGTTGGAGCTAAATCTGCAAGACAGTGGACGCTGAGGGCCAGAGTAGCCCATCACTGCTTAGTGAAAGTGAAAGTGAATATTCGACTGAAATATGTTGAAATAACGTTAAAATGTCTTTGTATTAGCAACGTATTAAACTGCAAATTAATATTTATATGCCCTAATATAGGCTCATAAAAACAACAAACGATATGCCTATGTTACAGACGAAATATGAAAGACAACATTTCGTTGACTAGTTTTGGATTGATTATTAACTGTTTACTGTAAACTAGACTACTGCCACATTGAATAAGCTTTTGTTCACCAATTTCTGCTCAAATGTTAAATATATTAGACCATGTTTGTTTTGTCAAAAATAAAGTCATCAACTAGGATGCTATTATAGTGTTTGTTCCAATGTAGGCTTTATTCAATCTAATGAATCCTTAACTTTGAAATATGTATGATAAAATGTATACTTTAGTTTTTACAAAGAAATATTACACTTGAAATATTGTTATTTTAATTGTTGCTGTAATTGTAACCTTTTTAATAAAATAGCAAATAATATATTTACAAGGTAGATCAAATCTTAAAAGGTCAATATAAGCCTTCTCTTCAAATTATTTGTATTGTGTTTTATTAGTAACAAATTTGGGGAGAGGATACATATCCAAAACTTTCTGAAAATACAGTATGAGAATTAACTACACAATTACTAGAAATGTTCACCTTGGATATTATACAATTTGCAAGCAAAAATATTAGTGGAAAAATACTATTTTTTTATAGATGTTTCCAACTGTGAACCAATTTTGTAGTATATATACACATTTCTTTTTTTTCATTCTGCATCATTACTGATGTCAGGCAAATAATCAGCAGTCAGATGGGGTGAAAAGGATATTTTGGCACTGTTTTGTTTTTTTACTGAATGGTGCATTATACTTGTGATATAGTAATAGTTCAAAATCTAAAATCTGTGTAGACTGTACTGCCCGTCCACCCTCAGGGGCCCAGCAACGGCCCCCAGAAGAGCAAAAGAATGCACATTTCAAATGGCTGTAACTCAAAGTCCGGTTAGTGTATCAAAGAGACAATATGAAGGACAACTGCTTATGCTATGTTTACTAAATAATGTTGGGCACAGTTTTCAGACACATATGGAAAGCTGGCATAAAGGTTATTTTAAAAGTGCTCACAGTAAAATATCAAATTGCAACCTATCCCTCATATACAGTATATCATAAAGGTTTGCACAATTAATAAATTTAGATATCTAGTTGCCCAGTAAAGATATTATTTATTTAACATTTACTGTTTCATTACTAAACGTTTTAAACTACATTACCCACATATCTCTGTCATTAGATCAATGGAACAGTGAACATTGTGCTGTAGTTCATTGAAATGTGCAGACATGCTTAGGGTTAGGGTTGAGATCTCGGTAAAGGAGTAATTTCTCACAACATAGAGACACTTTCTAGTTACCTTAATGTATAACTAACGTAATAATAACGCCAAAACATACTTTGTAACATGAAGCGCCGTTTTATATGGGTTAAAAGATAATCCAATCACAGCGAGTTCTACGATAAAGTCACAGCCAATAACAACCCAGCTGAACAGATGCGTCACACTTACTTGCCCAATTATGGTAAATGATGACAGATCTCTTCCGGTTCCGGCTGCAGGGATAGATTCCTTAAATATTTAATATTTGGGCTGTTAAATATGTATTGCTTCTAATTACATTATAAAACTCACATTTAAAAACAAAAAGACTCCTTTGTGTGGTTACCATCCAAATACGTTGGATTCATATGATCATGACAAATTTGCTCATTTGATTAGACTGATGCATACATTTGAAAGAGAAACTTTTTTCTAAGCAATGGCAGGGTAGTTTGCAGTTTTTTTTAATTAAAGATAATTGCATGTACTAAAGTGCATCTAACATTTACAGTGTATGTATAGTATATCAAGTATATTATATAACAAAATGTAACAAAAGCATAATGAATGCACACAATTTCTAAAGCAAATTCCTATGTTTAATGTCAAACTGTTTAAAGACAAATGTAGTGCCAAAACTACTGCTCAACAGAATAAAAATCAGATAATTGTAAACAAAACATAAAAATCCAGATACAGGGGCAATCTATTATAGTGACACATACAGTTATTTTTAAAAAATCGCTGATGATGTTATATTTTTACAAACCACGAGTTGAGATTCAACTTTGTTATGTGAAAATATATTTGTTTCTTCCCTTTAAAGAACAAATAGGTGAAAACTTAAGCACAACACTTAACATTCTCATCTTTAATTCTATATCGTTGTGATTATTGGTCACTTTTATTGTAACTAAATGAGAGGAAACCTAAAATAGTTAATTATTATACAGGTCCTTCTAAAAAAATTAGCATATTGTGATAAGGTTCATTATTTTCCATAATGTAATGATAAAAATTAAACTTTCATATATTTTAGATTCATTGCACACCAACTGAAATATTTCAGGTATTTTATTGTTGTAATACTGATGATTTTGGCATACAGCTCATGAAAACCCAAAATTCATGTCTCAAAAAATTAGCATATTTCATCCGAGCAATAAAAGAAGTGTTTTTAATACAAAAAAAAAGTCAACCTTCAAATAATTATGTTCAGTTATGCACCCAATAGTCAATACTTGGTCAGGAATCCTTTTGCAGAAATGACTGCTTCAATGCGGCGTGGCATGGAGGCAATCAGCCTGTGGCACTGCTGAGGTGTTATGGAGGCCCAGGATGCTTCGATAGCGGCCTTAAGCTCATCCAGAGTGTTGGGTCTTGCGTCTCTCAACTTTCTCTTCACAATATCCCACAGATTCTCTATGGGGTTCAGGTCAGGAGAGTTGGCAGGCCAATTGAGCACAGTAATACCATGGTCAGTAAACCATTTATCAGTGGTTTTGGCACTGTGAGCAGGTGCCAGGTCGTGCTGGAAAATGAAATCTTCATCTCCATAAAGCTTTTCAGCAGATGGAAGCATGAAGTGCTCCAAAATCTCCTGATAGCTAGCTGCATTGACCCTGCCCTTGATAAAACACAGTGGACAAACACCAGCAGCTGACATGGCACCCCAGACCATCACTGACTGTGGGTACTTGACACTGGACTTCAGGCATTTTGGCATTTCCTTCTCTCCAGTCTTCCTCCAGACTCTGGCACCTTGATTTCCGAATGACATGCAAAACTGAGCAACAGTCCAGTGCTGCTTCTCTGTAGCCCAGGTCAGGCGCTTCTGCCACTGTTTCTGGTTCAAAAGTGGCTTGACCTGGGGAATGCGGCACCTGTAGCCCATTTCCTGCACACGCCTGTGCACGGTGGCTCTGGATGTTTCTACTCCAGACTCAGTCCACTGCTTCCGCAGGTCCCCCAAGGTCTGGAATCGGTCCTTCTCCACAATCTTCCTCAGGGTCCGGTCACCTCTTCTCGTTGGGCAGCGTTTTTTTGCCACACTTTTTCCTTCCCACAGACTTCCCACTGAGGTGCCTTGATACAGCACTCTGGGAACAGCCTATTTGTTCAGAAATTTCTTTCTGTCTTACCCTCTTGCTTGAGGGTGTCAATGATGGCCTTCTGGACAGCAGTCAGGTCGCCAGTCTTACCCATGATTGCGGTTTTGAGTAATGAAACAGGCTGGGAGTTTTTAAAAGCCTCCAGAATCTTTTGTAGGTGTTTAGAGTTAATTAGTTGATTCAGATGATTAGGTTAATAGCTTGTTTAGAGACCCTTTTCATCATATGCTAATTTTTTGAGACAGGAATTTTGGGTTTTCATGAGCTGTATGCCAAAATCATCAGTATTAAAACAATAAAAGACCTGAAATATTTCAGTTGGCGTGCAATGAATCTAAAATATATGAAAGTTTAATTTTTATCATTACATTATGGAAAATAATGAACTTTATCACAATATGCTAATTTTTTGAGAAGGACCTGTAAATGTCAGCAAGAAAATGCTTCTATAAAATACATTCACAGGTAGGCCTGTATTACAAGTACATTAACCAGGTAGTCATATAATGATAACATAGATGTAGTTATGGTGGATAAATAGTGACCACTGTGATTGAAGGTTTAATGAAGCTAAATGTAAGACATTAAGTCCATCTAAATGTAAAGGTAACAAACTCAGAATAATGTCCAGTTGTCAAGTGTGTCAGTTTTTGTAATACTCTTTCAGCACCAAACAGAACTCCATAAATATTGCTTGTTTCAAAAGGTTTTCCTGAACACTCTCACTATCTTCAATTGTTCGGACAAACACCTGCTATATACACTTGCAGAAATATACATTTGACTAATGTCATGAAGTCGCTGCATGACTAGAACTAATGGATGTCAATGAATATGTCCTTTATCAAATAAGCGTCAGTGCTCATCAGGAGTTTTGGTAAAGGCATTAGGCAGACCTCAAGTACAGTTTATGAAGAT
This sequence comes from Siphateles boraxobius, assembly GCF_051911475.1. Classification (NCBI taxonomy): domain Eukaryota; kingdom Metazoa; phylum Chordata; class Actinopteri; order Cypriniformes; family Leuciscidae; genus Siphateles; species Siphateles boraxobius. The sequence continues at coordinate 8,318,380 of NW_027508953.1, forward strand.
GAAACGAGAAAACAAAATTCTTTAACAATATGGAAAAAGATAAATGACTATTTTAAATAATGGTTCTGCATATATCAGAGATCATAAGAGTGGGACTCCACATGAAGACTTTCAGAAACTGTGACAGAGCAAAGGGAGCACCTCGCTGGACACATCCTACACATGCCCAAACTACACAACCCAAAGACAGTTATGAAGTGGACACCACTAGGAGGATGCAGGAGACAAGCAAGACCAAGGAAGACACGGAGACAGATGTTTCATGAAGACCAGAAGAATGTCAGTGTCCCATGGGAAGATGTGGAGAACTTGGCCACGGATCGAATACGTTTGAGGACACTTGTTGCCCAATGTGCCCAGCACAGGACTTGATGAGGATGTTGTGAGTTTATCCATAACTGTGGGATATTTTTCTGTAAGGAGTATTGCATTTATGTAATAAGTTCACTGATATGTGGTCATTTCTATGAAAACAAGCATGTCTTTAATAGCAAGCAATAATCATATAAACGTGTTTAAAAATAACACAATTTATATGCAAGCGGGACAGTTATCAGCAGTGTAACTGATCTGATTACGACAAAATAATCGAGTATCTGATGTCATGTGACAAGTCAAATTAGCTTTTCCACTCTTGCAAACAGAGGTAGGTCATGAGGTGTGGAGAGACATCATGTATCACTGGCACATCAACAGAAAGGGTCCAATTTGTAATAATTTTAATGAATACAATGCAATTAATATAAACTTTTCTGACAGTGTATGGGACATCCGACTACTTTCCAAGAAGGCGCGCAACTGATTTACAAATATGGAGATAAATATGTACAGGAATTGAGGCACTAGCCATTGACAGCACTAGGAGTAAAAGCTGCATGATTATGTACGAGTATTGTACGAATTTGAGAACTTGTTAAATCTTGTGAATTATTAAAACTTTGAGACTACGTTTGTACTGATTGGGCTATAGGTTTTGTAAGAAAAGGTTTAAGAAACAACAAATGCTTGATAAAATGTTTGATTTAGGGTTAAAACCAACACATACATACCATTGTGAATATTTGCCTTTGTAGCTTTTCGTCTTCTCCTAAAACAATAATGAGCTGACTGAGACCGAAAGGCCCTTTTGGTCGTTTCAGCTTAAAAAAAGAGAAAAGAAAATATCATTATATATAATATATCGGATTATTTAATGGAAAAATTACTGATTTACCTTACAAATATTTGTTGTTACATTATTAGACATTAAAAGCATGATAAGTGTTGTGATTAATATGCATTTACAACAAATATCCCTTTAAAACTACCAATACTGAGGTAAAAGCATGGACAGTTTTGTTACTGTCCTTTTACCACACCTATCACAGTAAAACTAAGGTTACTGTGGTAAAAGCATGGTAAGTGTTGTGGTTACTGTGCATTTACAACAAATATCACATTAAAACTACAAATAATGTGGTAAAAGCATGGTAAGTGTTGTGGTTAGTATGCATTTGAACAAATATCACATTAAAACTAAAAATAATGTGGTAAAAGTGTGGTAAGTTTTGTGGTTACTGTCCTGTTACCACACCTATCACAGTAAAACTAAGGTTACTGTGGTAAAAGCAAGGTAAGTGTTGTTTTTACTGGGATTCTACTACAAATACCACTTTGGAACTAATTGTACTAACTTACTTTAAACACTATCTGTCACGTGACGTGCTATAGGCCTAGACCTTCTATCAGTAAATAATATTCATATTAGGTCTAATCACCTTGTTTTGAATTAGAAAGCAATGAAACGCAAAGCCTCCGTGGAGATGAGGCTTTATATATAGGTATATAAGATAGTGCACATTCAATACAATAAAGTGCACTTCTTTTTCACAGTAAGTCTAAGTCATGTACTTAAGTACTAGACATTTGAATAACTGAGTGAAGTTTGGACTTTGGAGTTTATTTTACTGTGTGTTTAAATCACATATTTAAATTTTTTCATAGGCTACTATTAAAAATAACTACAAGCCATTTTTTTTCGAAACATATTTTGTAGTTGAGTGGTGAAAGATTATTGCTTTGTGCCAGGGGCAATAACAACAATATAACTTTTTGTTAAGTGAAAAGATCATTATAATTTTTCGGTAACACTTTAGTTTAGGGTCCAATTCTCACTATTAACTAGTTGCTTATTAGCATGAATATTATATGGATATTGGCTGTTTATTTAGTAGCCTATACTTATAAAGCACAAATTAATGCCTTATTCTGCACACATTCTACATCCCTTAATCCTACCCAATTGTTAAACTTTACAACTACTAATAAGTACATTTAATAAGCACTAATTAGGAGTTTATTGAGGCAAACGATAAGCAAGCAGTAATTAGGAGTTTATTGAGGCAAACGTAGTTCATATAGTGAGAATTGGATCCTAAAACCGGGCTCAGACTAGGCTACAGGAGTTTATGCACGATTTACCCCTCCCGATAATCTGAGAAAAAATCTTTTGTTCCGATGTTCGGCCCAAATTATCTTCTACAGATCAAATCTAAAACCTCCCGATCTTTATTCTGACTGTTTTCAAAATCATACCCCGGCCTAGCAGGCAATGATTTTGAAAACGGTCAGAATAAAGATTGGCCGTAAAACATTGAAGATTCGAGCATTCGATTTACTGTCTGTAAAATAGTAACTAAACTAACTAAAAGCCACATCTAATCTGACTCAACAGAGAAAATTACATTTTGATTGTCTAGATTTTCGAGTCCATTTGGATTGTTGTATTGCTGTTGCTGTGATCTCATGTGAATGAGTTCTCCCGCCAGTAAACACGTCATCAGAGAAGAGAGGAGATATTGCAAGTGGGAGGGAAGTTATTTTGATTAAACATGATTTTTTTTTTAAACAATGTTAAATACTGTAATAGTCCATAAAAAAAAGTTGTCAATTTTTATTTCATGTTGACTTTGAGAGGTTCATGTTCTCAGAAAAAAACGTATTATTATTGTAAGATAATTGGGAGATTATTTGATTTTGGAAAACACTGGACCTAGGCTACTGTAGACCTATGGCCTTCAGCATGTAGAACTCAGAAGACAACCTTTGCATATAAATAGTTCATGTAAAGTTTTGTCCGTTTCCATTCTAAAGCCTTTAAAACAATTAGGCTCGTCCGGGATTTGAACCCGGGACCTCACACACCCTAAAGGCCTCATTATGCTTCTGCGTCAACTCCACGGCGTAGCAACGCCGTCACTCCTACGGCGTCGTTGCCGTTTTATGGTTCTGCGTCAGGTTGAGTTGCATCGGCGGTGCATCTGACCAATCACAGCCCTTGTGGTCTGCGTCGCCTCGATGCGTAGTTAAAATTTTTTGGAGGTGCACGTCGAGCTACGGCGGAGGGGTTCGCGACGACGCAGAGGGGTCTGCGGGGGTACGCCGTCGATTCGACATAGAAGCATAAAACAGGCTTAAGCGAGAATCATACCCCTAGACCAAGTATGACATGTCTCAGATGGGAGATTCAGGCCCATTTTTTGCCAACGTGGATGTGGGATGCTTGTTCTGTATGGGATTAATATCCTGCCATGATTCAAAACTGAAAATAAAGTTCTGAAAGGTTGAAACTAAGTGTTTTCGAAAACTCACTCTCTGAGACAACTCGGTAGTCCCGAGTCATATTAATGATTCGTTCAAAATAAACGAATCGTTCATGAACGACACATCACTATTGCGCATCCTGTGCGCTTTCGTCATTGGCGGAGCTGTCGGTCAATCCCACCTTTCTAGTAAATACGACTTGTGATTGGACTGTACGTCAGCAGACAGCAAAGCATTGGCCAAGAGCAGAAGGCCCTCCCTCCATGCTTTTTTTTTAAGTTGCGAGGTTACGAGGCTTCATTTTCGCTCAGTCTGAGTTTCAGAGTTTCAGAGCAGAGAGCGTGACAACGCTGCCACAAATCACGTGAGTCGCAAGCTCGCAACTGTGTGGGTGTATCTCCGCAAAGTGGGTGTTGTAAACTCAGCTCTGAAAAAATAGTCTGCAATAGGAGTGCAAATGTAATGTAATGTGATAAGTTTCGCCCTTTCAAACCTCAGTTTTCAGAGTTTCAAAACTTTTTTTCACCTATTCGCACAGTTTTCAGATCACCATTTACAAGATTTCAAATCTGGAAAACAAACTAAACACTGGGAGAACAGTGACAAATTCGAAACTCTGAAAAATGATTACACAACACCGTAAATAAGAGTGTTGCACTTCTGAAGAAGGAAAACTCAAAAACAAAATTATGTTTGCAGAGATTTAATTTTTTTTACCACTTTGCAAGCCTGCAAAACTCTGTTTTCAGAGTTTCAAAACTTTTTTTCACACATTCGCACACCAGTTTTCAGATCACCATTTACAAGGTTTCAAACCTGGAAAACAAACTGATTCAGTGGGAGAACACTGACACATTTGAAACTCTGAAAAATTGTTTGCGCAACATTGTAAAAAAAATGTTGCAGTTCTGAAGAAGGAAATCTCAAAAACAACATAATGTTTGCAGAGATATTTTTATTTTTTTACATTTTGCAAGCTTGCAAATCTTATGTTTTGATCTTGCAAAACTTTTTATTGTAAGATTTTGAGTTTTCGAAAACACTTAGTTTCAACCTTTCAGAACTTTATTTTCAGTTCCCTTTCAGTCGATAACGTCAGACGTAGTCGACGGTCGACTGAATTGGGATCTCGCTAGAGAGCCTATCCTCTTCGAGTACTATTGAACGAGCCAATGTAATTGGCGTGCGTGATTCGCATCACACACTCCGCCCCCGCGGCGTGGGTATAAATACGGAAGTGGATGCACGCACTAGTTGCCTTTCGCTTCGGAGCCGATCGTTTGATGTCTCTGAGAGTGCTGTTGTCTACAACGAGCGAGTGTGTCGGTGTTCTTCAGGAAGACTCTCCCAGTGCTGGTGTTCTACAGCGCGAGTGCAGCGGTGATCGCGAGCTTTGAGCTCTCAACTGCTGTTTTAACAGCAACAAATTTCTAAATGTTTGTGTGTGTTGATGGCTGGTTAGAGGGCGGAAAAGTGAGTGCTTCACTGTTTCAGTTCTCTGTTCAGTGTTGCCGCGGTCATTCCCCTGTGTGCTCCGGCACTGGTGACGGTCCTATTTTCTGAAAGAGCAACACGGGTGCGTTTGCGTCTTTTTCAAGATGTCATTCCGCCCGTTCGTTTCTGGGTGCGGTCGTTCCCTGTCTCTCTCTGATGGTCACAACTGTTGTGTCACGTGTTTGGGCTTACAGCACGCTGAGACAGCTTTTGTGGACAGCTCATGTTTTCACTGTGGGAACATGACTGTCGCAGTGTTGAGGGCGAGACTCGCCTTCGTTCGCGGAGAGCGAGTCCCCATTACCATGCCCCACCCTCGGGTGCTGTGTGGGATGGGTGACCGGAGGATAGTGTTGGATGTCCCGCCTGGTAACCATTCCCTGTGGGCTCCTCACTCCTCCCTTCCACTGCAACCACTGGAGCCTCCTGTGTTGTCTGCTGGTCCATCTGTAATGGGTGGGCCAGCGGTTTCACTCGGGGCTCCCCTGGAGGACAGGACGCCGATTGCAGCATCGGAAGGTGAGCTGACTTCTAGAGATGATGACTCGGCTGCATTGTCTCCCTCCGGGAGTTCAATGTTGCCCGAGCCGGATCCAGAATTATCAGCTATGCTGAAACGGGCCGCCGAGGCTGCCGGGCTCGAGTGGAACCTCCACCGTGTCCCGTTCAGTCTCGGTTGGAATCTGGAGTTTGGTATCTTGGGGCGGGCCGCGCTGGTTCTCAGCTCGCCGCCCCAGTGCCTTTCTTTCCCGAAATGCATGAGAGCTTATCAGGTGGTGAACAGCATCTTTCTCTGCCAGAAACTGCCTGAATAGCTTTTCCCCCTCATTACCCTTGATGGAGGAACGGTGAAGGGTTGCGAGGTGTCCCTCCATTGGAGCGGTCTGTCGACACAGGTGCACCTGTGTCCGGCGGCTGCTGCCTTTTGGGGGGATCCTCGTCTCCCCCCTAAGGCCTGTGAGTTTTCGTCCGTTCCGACGGGCAGAGCTTACAAAGCCTGTGGGCAAGCCGCTTCCTCTTGCGTGCCATGGCGTTGCTGCAGGCTAGGGCACCCATGGCATGCACGAGGGTAATCCAGACCGTGCGCTCATAGGTGAGCACTGCACTGCATCCGACCTCACCCTCCGGGGCATGAGTGTCGTAGCGTGCGTGATCGGTCTGGCGATGTCCACCTAGGTGGTCCAGTAGCGCCTTTGTTGGCTCAGCCTGGTTGGTATTGCGGATGCGGACAAGGTTCGGTTCCTGGTCTCCCCATTTTTCCAGGTTGGGCTGGTCGGCGATGCGGTGGAGAACTGCATCCAACAGTTCTCTGCCGCAGACGGAGGTCATCCGGCACATCCTGCCCCAGTGGCCAGCTGCTGCCTCCACCCGCCGTCGGTGGCAGCTCCTCCGCCTGCTCGTCGCCGTGGGCGTTCCCCGGCCGCCGCTCCTGCTGGCCCTCCGCAGCAGCCTCCACCCAGGCCTCAGCATGGAGCCTGCCGCAGTAGAGATGCCCAGCCCGCTCCAGGCACTGCCAGGCCAGGTGGCAAGCGACAGCGAAAGCATTCCGGAGCGGGCCGCCCAGGAATGGATGAGATGCTCTTGGAGTGGCACGATCACTCCCTCCCCCCGGGTGAGGGCCGGGTGGAGCCTTTGTTTGTGTGTGTGTCTGTTCCACCGCTGGCTCCCTAAAAAAAAAAAAAAAAAGCGGGGCAAGCGGCAAAGTTGCACTTAGTGCTTGCCTTCATTTCGGTAAAAATCCGAGATGCAACATGTCCACTTAGGTGTTGAGCTCCTCTATGATGAGTGTTAAGTGCTCCGCCTGGGCGTTGACGATATGCTTTGCTAAACAGATTCTAGAGTTGGGGGCTGGACGACACGTAGTTGAACCGCTGCTTCCCGTGGGCTCCCTTCTCATGAAGCCAGTTTCACCGTGAGCCCGGTTCAAGTGTCGGCTTGCTGCGCCATTCCCCTCCTATGGACTGGATACGTGCGCCTTTCTACTCTAGTTGAGTTCCCTTAAAATTGAACCCTGTTGAGTTCCTCCACACCCCTCCGACGTCGGACGTGCGGAACGTCTGGTATTAGGCCTACCACTCGTAAGCAGTGTGGAACCTGTGTTAGGCTGGGTCCATATGTTGCGGTCCCTACGGCGACCCCATATGTGTATTCTTCCACGATACGGCTCCCTGCGGCGAGCCCGTGTCTTCCCTCGGCAGAGTCTCTCTGCCGTCACTGTCCGGTGTGTCGCCCCCCGTCTTAGGCTGGAGCCACCCCAGTGACATTCCATATGTTAGACTGCCTGGTTTCCGCCCAGTTTATATGTGTATTCTCCACGTTACCTCCCTCTGGGTTGGATGTGGCTTCCGCAGCGTCCCTTCCTTCCAATGTACGGGGAGCGCTTTCCCAGTGGTCCTGTAGGAACAGCAGTGACTTCCCTGGCCTAAGCCCTGTCCTTCCCCGCCTTAAATTTGCGGGGGCATCAGGAGGCTTTGGTTTAGGCACTGGAAGGTGGCAGCGTTAGTGGTGTTTTCAAAGGTTATCCCAATTCAGTCGACCGTCGACTACGTCTGACGTTATCGACTGAAAGGGAACGTCCTGGTTGCGTATGCAACCCACCGTTCCCTGAAGGAGGGAACGGAGGACGTAGTCCCCTTGCCACTACCGCTGGACCACCGCTGACCCCGGGTTACTCTCGGCTCCTCAGCGAAAAGCAACTAGTGCGTGCATCCACTTCCGTATTTATACCCACGCCGCGGGGGCGGAGTGTGTGATGCGAATCACGCACGCCAATTACATTGGCTCGTTCAATAGTACTCGAAGAGGATAGGCTCTCTAGCGAGATCCCAATTCAGTCGACCGTCGACTACGTCTTCCGTTCCCTCCTTCAGGGAACGGTGGGTTGCATACGCAACCAGGACGTTTTGAATCATGGCAGGATATTAATCCCATAGTTCTGTTGGATTTCTGGTGACATCAAGTGTCTAATGGCGACATCTAATGGTTGTCAAGCAGAAGTAAAGCTGTTCAGTGGACGTGTGTTTTATTCAAAATAGATGAGGTAGGCATATTACTTTTTTTTTTTAAACAAGGCTGTTCGGTATAGATGTAAAAAGTACCTTTAGTGCCTACAGTACGACTAAATTCAATGAATTGTACTTAATTGTAATTGAGTGTTGGAATAGATCAATATAGGCTAATGGGCAACTGTGTGAATTTAACATTTTGCTTTGTAAGATGTGTTTCAAAAAATGTTACAATTCACCCCACAGTCTGGGTCAGTTGTGACAGTCATACCCTGGGGTGAGATAAAAAAAAATGATATTTTTTGTGATATTATGGGTGAGATATAACATTATGAAAAAAGGATTATGGCAAAAGAAAAAAAAAGTTTTGAAAGCTTTATTTAACACAGGCTTTAAAAAAAAACATAATCGGTGAGTGTGCTTGTGTGTAACAAAAAATAATCAAATGAGCAATTTTTTTATCCCTCAGTTTGACTTTCCTTTGTCCAAAAAAGCATACTGAAATTTTAAAACAACAACATATAAATTCAACTAAAAATTTACTGAAATTGATGTTAACTAACCCAGAGTCTTGCTGTTACAACTATCCAGAGTCTTGTAGCCATGAACTAACTCATCTTACAGCTAACAGCCAAAACATTAGCACTAACAACATGCATGAAAATATCTACACAGACACACAATAAACATATTTTAACTTTGATGAGTTTAACTTCAAAGCAGGAATTGCCATAACAAAGATAAATGAAGTAAAAAAAAAAAAGTTACTTTCTTACTTCAAAACTAGTTTTTCCTCCTCTTAAATCTGCACTACTTTCTCACATGTGGAATAAGCACTAAACCGAGCATCTGTGAGGTGAATCAGGTGATTTGTAACTTGTCCCTGGTCTCCCCTTCAATTATATGCAATCCATTTCCATTTGGACTCTGCCTACTAATGTAAAATAGCACATTTTTTCGAGTACAAATGAACAGGACATTTATTTGTGCATTTAATTTGGCTACAGATAAAAAAATACATGGGCGTAGGTTTGGTCTCAGGTTTGGTGGGGACATCCCCCCCCCATTCTATTCTTTAAAAAAAAAAGTTCATAAGATTAAACTGGGAAGGGTCATAAAACTTGCATATTGTTATCCTAGGTTTACAGCTTCTATTGTTCTCAATTGTAAGTCGCTTTGGATAAAAAGTGTCTGCTAAATGAATAAATGTAAATCTGTTGTGGTTTGATACTGTCTTTTCCTGCATACAAAATGGTAAATTAATTTTGTAGTCTATCCTATGGCTAGCAAGTTTAACCCTCCTACCAGATATTGTTATTTGGATATTATTAATCAAATAATGATTCATTATATTTGAATAACCAACAGTGTTAACTTTTACCTTTTTAACATTGCCAACATATTTTTCCAGCACATGTGTCTAGCAAGTAGGCTACACTCACAAATACATTACTTAAACAGAATGTAGAAACGAAAAATGTCTCAGATGATCCACTGTTTATGTTGACTGCAAGATTCTAAGTTAAGGTAGGCTAATTAACATTCAGTGACTTGCTAACGTAAGTTAGCATTCTATCATGATAGCGCGACTTCTATGAGTCTATCCTTGCTGCACACCCCTAATTAATGCTCCTAACCTTGAAAGATTGCAGAAGCTAGGTTTAACTGTAACAATATCCTGGGTAACCAGGATCACCAGTTAATACTATTTTCCACAGTAGAATCTGCATTTGAAAGCCTGGTCAGTCAATACTACTAACTGCTAGTTATTTGTGTGACTAGTTATTTTTGCCTACTTACACTCTGCTTTATGAAAAAAAGCTTTGTATGTCCCCTTTCTTCTTCTTGGGTGACATAGCTGATCTACAAAGTACAAAAAGGGGCAAAAAAACGGAATATTAAAATGTTTTACTCTGGCCTTTGAATATGGCAGGCAGAGAGACAGCCCTGGTAACTTACCGTCGGCGTCGCCACGCGCGCACACACACACAGGCACACACCACCCGATCCGCTCGCTGCCATTGAGTGCAAGCACATAAAGTAGTCCCGGCCCGCGCGTGTAGCCTGCCTGTCAGAAACCCCGCCGCCAATCAAATTACGGCGTATCTTGTACTGTCGTCGTCCTGGCCGTTGGAATCGATACAAATAGCAGCGCAAAGATCCAAATGCAGCGCAAATATCAAAATAGCAGTTCAAAGGAGCTTGCTAAATATTGGTGGGGACAAATTTGTCATCTCAAAATATTGATTGGGACAAGTACCTAGCGTCCCCCCCTAAACCTACGCCCTTGAAAAAATAACATTTAATTTGTGCCTTATATTGTGAGCTCACATAGCAGTACAGGCTTTTATTGGCTACATTTGAGGGCGATGTTCATAAATGTGACGTGTATATAGGCCTATAACAAATATGTGCTTTTTAAAAAAAAAATATATATTTTTTAGTTTTGCTTGCTGTAATCATCTCCACATTTATTCATCTTGACTTGAAACTACTCAACTGTTCAACGATAAAAAGACATAAAATAGAAATTGTGAGCGGGGTGGCCCTGCTTCGGCCCTAACTCCACCCCTGAAGAATATTTGCATATGAACTGCATGCTTCAGTGCTCTGGAGGTCTTTATAGACCTGTGAATGTACTATTTTCTGACTGACAACTCTCCTTCATGATAACAGATCAAAAAGCAAACATGACTTTAATAGCCGTCTTTATTTGGACACTCACAACCTGCACCTGGAGTAAGTATAGGCTATAGCAATTTATATCATCAGCCAATTTAGAGAAACCTAAATTAGCAACCCACAAGATCTGTATTGTCACTGATTATGTAGCATATTGTGTACCAAAAAAAAAAAAAGATAATTAGTCATTGTAGTGCAAATGTAAAAAATATTGTGTGCTCAGGCTGACAGATGCTTTATAACTAGGTGTTAGCATTTTTTAAATGTGCTCATCAGTTTAATATTATTCTCAGTGTTTTCTGTCTCTCTCTTCAGGTTCTGTGGGACAAACTCTGACTCAATCTGAAGCTCAAACAGTGCAGCCTGATCAGACCGTCTCTATTCAGTGTAATCATAAACCAGCAATAGATTGTTTTAAAATAAATACCACTCAGAGATGCATATCCTGGTACCATCAGATTCCTGGAGAAGTTCCTAAACTCCTGATCTATTACACATCAGAGAGAGCTTCCGGTGTTTCTTCTAGATTCAGTGGCAGTGAAAGTGAGAAAAAAATAGATTTTACTCTGACTATCAGTGGAGTCCAGCCTGAAGATTCCGGAGTTTATTACTGTCAGAGTCAACACAGTAGGACAGGAGACTCAAAGAACTATGACTGGGTGTTCACACAGTCTAAAAGCATCATACAAAAACCTCCTTTGCTGAGACTTTGAGCTTCTGCAGATGTTGAAGTTGAAGATCATTATTCACCTCACTGACTTTACACACAAACACACAGATACACAGAAGGCTGGTGAGCTGTTGATGTTCATTAGTCACACACTGCTTAACACATTCTTTATACAAATTATAAGTTTGAACAACTTGGAGTAAATGGCAGACGTTCGGCATCATGCGCTGTGGTAGCGCGTCAAAGCATTATAGACTAGAGTATAAATATGCAGCTATAATGCATGTAGGGGATTTTGAATTAATAAATGTCGATATACAATGTATAGCTACATATTTTACACAATAAAAATCGCCTCGGTTACGTATGTAACCCTCGTTCCCTGAGTAGGGAACGGAGACGTTACGTCGGATGACGACGAATGGGGTTTCGCTTAGAAAGCCTATCAACTTCGAGTATTACAAAACGAGCCAATGGCAAAGAAATGCCATGGGTCTGCGGAATTTGCATAGCGTATCTCCGCCTTACCTCGTGGGTATAAAAGGAGGACGCCGGCAACATGCAGATATGTTTCTTCGCTGAAGAGCCAAGACTGAGCTTCAGGCGATCCCCGCGGTACAGCGGAAAGTGGCAGGAAGACGTAACGTCTCCGTTCCCTACTCAGGGAACGAGGGTTACATACGTAACCGAGACGTTCCCTTCGTTGTCACTCCGAGTTACGTCGGATGACGACGAATGGCACGGACGAAGGACTCCTATTTAGCACAGGAATACCAAGGTACACTGGGGAGCATATCCAAAGGTTTAGGGGAAATGCAATTATTGCCAACCCAGAGGGGGGGACTTAGAGAATACACATATGACCCGAAGGATGCATATGGAGAACACTGGGGTATCCAGCCGCAGGTGGAATATTTCAACCCCAGGGGTGGCAAGGTGGCTTGCCAAGGGAAAGACACATGCTCAGAGAGGCTTACAGTGGAAATACACATGTGGGGGTCGCTCAGAGGAGGGACCATGCACACGGGAGGCACCTAGCCGACGCGCAGGCATTAGACACTGGCGCCGACGCCAGGATTACTGGAGGAACTCAGGGCTTTCGGGGAAGCTCACCTGTGGAGAATATCGCACGTATCCAGTCCGTGGAGTGGAATGGCGAGCAAGCGAAGACACCTGAGCGGGTCCAGTACTAGCTGGTTGAAGCGAGTACATGAGAGGACACTGGCTTCACTCGGAGATTGTAGAATCTGGCGAATGTGTTCGATGTCGCCCAGCCTGCAGCTCTGCAGATGTCTGTCAGCGGGGCGCCATGCGCTAGAGCCCAAGAGGACGCCACACTCCGGGTGGAGTGGGCAGTCACACCATGGGGGCACAGTCGACCTTGCTGCTGGTAAGCCAAAGCAATGGCATCCATCTAGTGCAATCTCTAGTGTTTTCTCAGAAAGGGAGGATTTAATTTTAGAGAGAAGACGTAACTAAAAAAAGCAAGAACTAATCACCGCATTGATTTGTTTTTCAAATTTCAGGTTTTGATCCCAGAGAACACCTAGGTTCTTAATGCAAGATGACTTTGGATCAAGTAGTCCAGATCAATGTTGCTGCTATTATAGTTGTCATGGGGGCCAACGACTATAACCTCGGTCTTGGATTCATTCATAAATAAGAAGTTTTGAGAAAACCACATTTTTACTTCCTCTATGCATGCAAAAAGAGATTTTAGTGCAGTATCTTTGTTGCGTTTCAGAGGGAAATAAATGTGTGTATCATCTGCATAGCAGTGAAATGATACGCCATGCTTTCTGAAAATGGAGCCCAGAGGAAGTAAATATTTGGAAAAAAGAATGGGTGCGAGAATAGACCCCTGTGGCATTCCACAGGAGAGTTGAGCTGGCGAGGAAGAAAAATTACCCAATTTAACAGAGAAACTTCTATTTGTTAGATAAGATCTAAACCAGCTGAGGACAGTTCCCTGGATGCCCACAGACCATTCTAGTCGGGATAATCGAGTTTTATGATCAACTGTATCAAAGGCCGAGGTTAAGTCTAACAGTATTAGGATCACAGAGTCGCCAGCATCGGTTGCTAACAGTATATCATTAGAAACCCTTAAAAGAGCAGACTCTGTGCTGTGCAGAGGCTTAAAACGTTTCAAGAAAGTTTCAAGAATTTGATTTGCGCTAAGATGAGATTGGAGTTGATTGAGAACCGTTTTCTCCAATGCTTCTGTAATAAAAGGAAGGGTAGAAATAGGTAGAAAATTATTAAAATCCCTAACATCAAGTGAAGGTTTCTTGAGCAAAGGTGTAACAGTAGCTTGTTTTAGTGTATCAGGGTGTGATAAAGACGAGCCCACCAGCTCGCCTTCGGGGAGAAATGTGAGTCCGTGAACGGATGTAAAGGATGGCGCACTCGCAGAAACACTTCGTGCAAGGTGGAATTTATTTACAGGGCCAATAAGAAGACCGTCCACAGTGAAGTATATTTACAGGTGCCCACAAAAGAAAATAAAAAAAATAATAAAAAGTATAACAACAGAAAAACAAAAACGACAAACTCTTAAAAAAAAAAAACGTATCTACAGAACACAAAGGTTTTCCTTGCTTGAGGCACCACAGTTGCACTCTCGGTTCCGACTTGGTTAACAAGTCCTGACTTTAGGTTTGGCCTTGGCTTAAATAGGCCAAACCAATTCCCGGAACATATAACAGTTAATACATATACAAATACTTCATCTATTTGATTATCCATAATAATTAATCCCAATATATATATATATATATATATATATATATATATATATATATATATATATATATATATATATATATATATATATATTATAATAAACACATAAACCATTCACACATAATCCACTTAACACATAATTTTTCCATTCAAATACCCACAGGAACACCTATTCACACTAGACAATGGTTTCGTCAGCTTCCGGTTTCGATTCGCCGGCGCGACCCGGCCATGACGTCATAAATGGCCGCCACTCGATCGTTCGGTTCGGCCGGCTAAACTTTCCCGCCGGAGGACTGACTACGCCCACACAGACAAACAACACAGAGGCGAAACAACAAGACAGTGCAGTGTAAGTGTATGAAATGACCGGGAATTAATATGGAAGGGAGAGTGGAGAAATGGAAGAATGTCCATGTGCTATCAGCATCGCGTGTGCACCCGCTCCGATGATAGCGGCAAAGGCAGGGAGCATCGACGTGAACGAGGTCAGTATGTATGTGCGTATATATATTTGTGTATGTGTGTGTGCCAGTGCTGCTTCCCCAGCGGTGGCAGCTAATGTGACTTTATCACATCACCTTCCCCCTCTCCTAGCCGCGTACTGGCCGGAAACCTGGACAGGTAGTCGGCTACCACGTTGAGTCTGCCCGGTCTGTGCCGTATCTTGAAGCAGTATGGCTGCAGGGCGAGGTACCACCGTGTGACTCTAGCATTGTGGTCCTTCATGGACTGAATCCAGGTTAGGGCCCGGTGGTCGGTTTCTAGATCGAACTCTCGACCAAGGAGGTAGTAACGCAAGCTGTCCAGGGACCACTTGATGGCGAGACCTTCCTTCTCGACCGCCGAATATCTTGTTTCCCTGGGCAGTAGCTTACGGCTGAGGTAAACAACTGGTCTCTCTTCTCCAGCGCTTCCCTGGGCAAGGACCGCACCAATCCCCGTTGCGGATGCGTCTACTTGCACCAGGAACCTCTGAGAAAAGTCTGGACTCTGCAGGACTGGGCTGGAGCACATCTTGTCTTTCAATGTAGTGAAAGCAGTCTCGCAGTCATCGGTCCATGGAATGGGGTTCTTCACCGGTTTTGACAACAGGTTGGTCAGGGGGACCGCAATGGAGGCAAAGTTTGGTACAAATGTCCTGTACCAGCCCACCAGTCCTAGGAATGACCTCACTTCTTTCTTGGTCTTTGGTTGTGGGCTCCTTCGGATTGCCTCCACCTTGTCAATCTGTGGTCTCAGTTGTCCGTTGCCCATGTGATACCCCAGGTAGTTTGCCTCTTGTTTTGCCCACTCGCATTTTGAGACGTTTAATGTCAATCCTGCTTCCTCTATCCTTCTTAGGGTTTGTTGGAGGTGTTGAAGATGCTCTGCCCAAGAGTTGCTATGGATTACCACGTCATCCAGGTACGCCGCAGACCAATCTTCACAGTCTTGGAGGACTCGGTCCATCAGCCTCTGGAATGTGGCTGGTGCCCCGTGCAGCCCAAAAGGAAGGACTGTGAATTGATATAGTCCTAGTGGTGTTCGGAATGCGGAGTATGGTCTGGACTGAGGGTTGAGGGGTACCTGCCAGTATCCCTTACACAGGTCTAACGTGGTGATGTACTGGGCTCTTCCAATTTTCTCCAGCAGGTCATCTATTCTTGGCATGGGGTATGCATCGAATTTAGATTGGGCGTTGAGCTTGCGGAAGTCGATGCAGACACGCAGGGATCCGTCCTTCTTGGGTACGATCACCATCGGGCTGCTCCACTCGCTCGTTGAAGGTTCTATCACTCCTAGCTCCTTCATCATCTTGATTTCTTCCTTTAAGGGTTCCACCAGCCTCTCAGGCACCCGGTAAGGACGTTGGCGTGATGGTGTTGGATCGGAAAGGTGGATGCTATGTTGGGTTAGCTCAGTCCGTCCAGGCCTCTGACGGAACAAGGCTGGAAACTGGTTCAGGAGATGCTGCAGCTCATTCCTCTTGGAGTCCTCTAGGTGCGTTAGGTTCACCACAGACGGCTGCCTCTTTGCATCCTCTGATTCCTCTTCCTCTTCCACCTCCACCTTCCTCACCAGAAGAGATGTTTCTGGTCCCTTACCGGGTGGCTCCTTCCACTCTTTCAGCAGGTTCACGTGGTAGGTCTGCCTGGTCTTGCCCTTGTCCGGATGATGAACTTCATATGTGACGGGCCCCATCTTGCGGACGACGCTGTATGGTCCTTGCCATTTAGCCAGTAGCTTGCTCGTCGAAGTTGGCAACAGGAGTAATACCTTCTGCCCGGCTGGAATTGTCATAGCCTGGCGTTTTGGTCATACCATTTTTTTTGTGCTCGTTGTTTTTCCTGTAGGTTCTCTTTGGCTTGCTCTCTGTACTGTTCCAGGCGATCTCGCATCTCCAGAACATACTGTACGATGCCGCCTTTCTCCTCCATCTTGGATGCAGGTTCTTCCTCCCAGCCTTTCTTCAACAGGTCCAGGGGTCCTTGTACCTGCCATCCGTAGAGGAGCTCAAACGGTGAGAATCCCGTTGATGCTTGGGGTACCTCTCGGTAGGCAAAGAGAACAAACGGTAGCCACTTGTCCCAGTCTCGTCCTGTGTCTGCAACGAACTTCCGCAACATGTTCTTGAGGGTTTGGTTGAACCTCTCCACCAGACCGTCCGTCTGAGGGTGGTATGGAGTTGTTCGAATGGCTTTTATGCCCAACTGCTTGTTCAGCTGCCCCATCAGTCGTGATGTAAAGTTCGTACCCTGGTCTGTCAGGATCTCCTCAGGTATGCCGACTCTGGAAAAGAGTTGAACCAGGGCATGCATGATCTTTGTTGTGGTGATAGAACGGAGTGGGAAAGCCTCAGGATACCTTGTAGCGTAGTCGTTGACTACCAGGATGTAGCGATGCCCAGCACTGCTCTTTTCTAATGGTCCCACAATGTCCATGGCGATCCGCCTAAAAGGTGCAGAAATGACAGGGAGGGGTTGCAGGGGTGCTCTGCCCCGCTGGGACACAGCACTCGTCTTTTGGCAGATAGCACATGTGTTGCAGTGAGTTTGTACATCAGTGTATAGTGTGGGCCAGTAAAAGCGTGAGCTAATACGTGCATATGTTTTCTGTTGGCCCAGGTGGCCAGCCCATGGAACAGTGTGTGCAAGGTGCAGAACAAGATGACGACAACAAGATGGTACAATCAGACGAGTCACATCATTCGTTCGCACATACAACACACCATTCACCACCACATATTCTTCTTTGCACAAATTCAAATTCTTTCCACACTCAGCTTTGACAAATAAGGGTTTTAAAGTTTCATCTTCCCTTTGGAGTTGTACTATGTTCCCTGGGACCTTCCAGCCATTAACTTCAAGGCCCTCCACCGAGGCTTCAGAGGCTGGGGTACCCAGGTACTTTGCAAGCCGCTTTTGACGCCGTGACTTTTTAGGGCCTTTAGTCCCGCCCTGCAACAGACTACCATCCAAGTCTGGCAGTGGCTGCAGACCTGCCCTGGCCTGAGCTCTAGTAAGAGCAGGACATGACAAATTAACAGTGGCAGTGGCAAAAGAATGTTCAGAGTCCTTAATGGTGGGTTGCAAGAGTTCATATAACACTGGCAAGTCTCTTCCTAGAATCATATCCGCTGGTAAATTGTCCACTATGGCAACACTAAGCAAGTACATTTGTTCCTGTACCTCTACCATTATTTCAGCCCGGGGATACTGCTTTACATCCCCATGTACGCACTGAACAGAGGTAGTGTCCACACAATTGACATTATTTACAAAACATGATTTCAACATTGACAGAGAACTTCCAGTGTCCAAGAGTACCTTTAGGGCATGTCCATTAGCAGTCACATCATATACATTCTGACCCTCCCCCACAGAGTCAAAATCACATTCCCCTTCTCTAGGCACATAACAAAAGCCCGTAAGCTTCGCTTTGCGAGCGGGACACACAGCTGCTTTGTGCCCCGGCTGCTGACAGTAAAAGCATACCAGCTCATTCCCCCCTTTTGACTTTTGTGCATTGTCTGACAGTTCAGCACGACCCCTCTCAGCCCCAAAGTGCGTCCGAACAGTACCTTTAGATGGTTGAGTGCGTAGACCTCCACGATGAGCGTTCTGGTATTGCTGAGCCAGTTTAGCCGCCGCCAGTCCTGAAGTTGGCTCATGCTCCCTTACCCAGGTGCGAGCATAATAAGGAAGTACCCGGAGTAGTTGCTCAAGGATAATGGCCTCGCCGATCTCCTCCTTGGAATGCTCACTCGGTCGTACCCATCGCTGATACAGGTTCTTTAGGCGATGATAAGTCTCGGATGGCGACTCTCCAGCTGGAACAGTGGGTGTTCGGAACCTTTGCCGATAAGTTTCTGGTGAGATGTTGAATTTCTCCAGCAACGCCTCCTTCAGATCAGCGTACACCTCTGCCTGCTCCTCATCCATCGCCAGGTACGCCTCCAATGCTTGCCCGTTGAGTAATGGAACCAGATGATAGCTCCACTCCTCCTCAGGCCACATCCAAGTCCTGGCCAGACGCTCGAACCGCCGAAGATAGTTCTCAATGTCTTCCCCCTGCTGGAAGATTGGCATCTTTAGTTCAGCTCGATGCATTGGCTCTCTCCGCACTGGAAAACTTGGGGAGTCTCTGTCGTGGGCTGTTCTGCTTTGTGTGGATACCCTCTGAGCAGATGGCGTTGGTAGCTCCATTCGCGGGCTCTCGCTGTCGGACAACGTCTCAGCAGGACGAGTCGACTGCCGGATAGACTCGTGAAGACCCCGGAGCTCCTGCATATATCTCTCTTCTCTCTGCTGCTGTGCATCAAGGAACTGACGCATTAGGGAAACCATTCCCTCCCCAGTTGTAGCGACTGGAGCGATTGGCTCAGTCTGTGGTGACCTGGACTTTTTTTAGGTCTCAGGAAGCTCTGCCATCACTTCCTCTTCCTCTGTAGTCTCCGCCGAATTCCAAGCCTCATCCTCCATCGTCGCAAACTTCCTCTCTGACCGCAACCCAGCCCTGGGTTTTTTCCCTTTTGGCGCTGTCTTGCGAGTAGCCATCCCACCGCTGCCACCATATGTGATAAAGACGAGCCCACCAGCTCGCCTTCGGGGAGAAATGTGAGTCCGTGAACGGATGTAAAGGATGGCGCACTCGCAGAAACACTTCGTGCAAGGTGGAATTTATTTACAGGGCCAATAAGAAGACCGTCCACAGTGAAGTATATTTACAGGTGCCCACAAAAGAAAAAATA
This sequence comes from Siphateles boraxobius, assembly GCF_051911475.1. Classification (NCBI taxonomy): domain Eukaryota; kingdom Metazoa; phylum Chordata; class Actinopteri; order Cypriniformes; family Leuciscidae; genus Siphateles; species Siphateles boraxobius. The sequence continues at coordinate 8,337,791 of NW_027508953.1, forward strand.
AATAAAAGAAAAAGTATAACAACAGAAAAACAAAAACGACAAACTCTTAAAAAAAAAAAACGTATCTACAGAACACAAAGGTTTTCCTTGCTTGAGGCACCACAGTTGCACTCTCGGTTCCGACTTGGTTAACAAGTCCTGACTTTAGGTTTGGCCTTGGCTTAAATAGGCCAAACCAATTCCCGGAACATATAACAGTTAATACATATACAAATACTTCATCTATTTGATTATCCATAATAATTAATCCCAATATATATATATATATATATATATATATATATATATATATATATATATATATATATATATATATATATATTATAATAAACACATAAACCATTCACACATAATCCACTTAACACATAATTTTTCCATTCAAATACCCACAGGAACACCTATTCACACTAGACAATGGTTTCGTCAGCTTCCGGTTTCGATTCGCCGGCGCGACCCGGCCATGACGTCATAAATGGCCGCCACTCGATCGTTCGGTTCGGCCGGCTAAACTTTCCCGCCGGAGGACTGACTACGCCCACACAGACAAACAACACAGAGGCGAAACAACAAGACAGTGCAGTGTAAGTGTATGAAATGACCGGGAATTAATATGGAAGGGAGAGTGGAGAAATGGAAGAATGTCCATGTGCTATCAGCATCGCGTGTGCACCCGCTCCGATGATAGCGGCAAAGGCAGGGAGCATCGACGTGAACGAGGTCAGTATGTATGTGCGTATATATATTTGTGTATGTGTGTGTGCCAGTGCTGCTTCCCCAGCGGTGGCAGCTAATGTGACTTTATCACACAGGGATAGACCCTGTGCTCAAGAATTTATTCATAAGAGACACCAAACATGTTCCAACCGAATCAAAAGTTTGTTTCAAGATACGCGGAGAGAGAACATCAAGAGAGCAGAAGGAAGGTTTCAAATGATCAACAATTTCTCTGAGAGATAGAAGAGAAACAGGGTCAAACACACTCCATATGGGTGAAGAACAACTCAGTTCAGGCGAGACATTAGCAGATGATTGCAACTGAGATCTTAGAGAGGTGATCTTCTCACAGAAAAACCTTGAGAAACCTTCACATAATGATACTGAACGATTTGAAATCACAACTATAGGAGGATTGAGAGCAGACTTTAACACAGAAAATAAGGCTTTTGAACTAAGATGATTTTTTAAAATTAAATTAGAAAAATACTTTAACTTAGCAAATATCATAGCTTTCTGAAAAGCACTGAGGGAGTTTTTCAGCATTTCATAAGAGATTTGTAGCTTATCACTTTTCCATTTACGTTCTGCTCTTCTACACGTTCGTCTCAGAGAGCGGATGGTATCATTGAACCATGGTTCAGTCTTAGGTTTTGACTTCTTAGCTTTTAAAGGAGCAGTGGTATTTAAAACCTCAGAGCATACAGTATTAAACAGACTAAGATGTTCTTCAGCATCCAAGTCGGGTAAGGGTGACTCCAGGGACAGAGACAGACACACCTCATTAAAAGAGTTAGTGAATTCCTCTTGGAAACAGGGAGAAAAGGAACGAGTCCATTGTGCAATAGATGAAATGTGCGATCTTGTAGGAGGAAGGGACATAGAAAACAGTACAGGCATGTGATCAGAGATCAGAGTGTTAAAAACCTGAACATCAGTAATGCAAAGGCCATGAGAGAGTACCAGGTCCAGAGTATGTCCATGAATATGTGTGGGATCTTTCACCCACTGAACCATGTCAAATGAGTCAATGAGATTTAAAAACTCCATTGTTAGAGGCTTTGACTGAGAGCACACATGAATATTAAAATCCCCTAATAAAAGAATATTGCTGTAATTAGTTACACATTCGCCCATAAAAGCAGTAAATTCACTTATAAAATCTTTCACTAAGTGAGGGGGGCGATACACCAGCGCTAACAAAATAGGATCGTCAAATTCCAGTCGCAACAGCTGTACTTCAAACCTACTGTAGAATGTAGATGGGACAGATTGACAGTAGCTACTAAAACGTTTTTTTTTAAATTACCGCTAGACCCGCGTCCAGAAGAGCGGGGAGTGTTAAAGAATGTGCAGCCTTCCGGAATCAACACAGCAAAAGGACTTAAATCACCAACCTTCATCCAAGTTTCTGTGATGCACATAAAATCCAGTGCGTGGGTAGTGAAAAAGTCATTTAAAATGAACGTCTTATTGACTAGCGACCGAGCATTAATCAGAGCCATCCTGGAAGGTGATACAGAGTCAGAGATCGCGGGAGAGAGGACTCTATTCAAAAAACGAAGATTCTCTAGAGTAGCTCCACCAAGACGAACACGGATAGGAGGGTAGCAGGGGATCGTCGAAGTAGAATCCGGGAGAATGGTCCGAAGCCAGCGAACAGGTGGATCGACCAAACGGCAACCAGCACATCGGCCAACGCCTAGATTCCAAGTCGTCATGGAGACGAAGCTGGACGCGCGGCCGGCGAGTAGCGTCAGTTTCAGTTTGACAGCAACCCCTCCGCACTTTCCGCGTCTCCTGCAGCGCGTTCTGTGGGGATCATAAGAGTAGGTAGCGGGCGAGTTGCGACATACGGCGGGAGCGCAGACCACCTTGGCGGCTGATGTACACTACAGTCGCGGTATTGTCTGATTGGACTAGTACGTGTTGGCCCTTGAGCACGGCCCGGAAGCGGCGCAGAGCAAAACGTACAACCAGCAACTCGAGGCAATTGATGTGCCATAGGCGGAAGGGTCCTGTCCAGGAGCCTGCAGCAGCACGTCCATTGCACATGGCGCCCCAGCCCGTGGAGGAGGCATCTGTCGTTACAACAACATGCCGCAAAGCTCGTTCCAGGGGCACTCCGGCCCGTAGAAAACTGAGGTTCGCGCACAGGGTGAAGGTCTGATGGCAGGTCAGAGCAACTTGTACTCGAAGGGTGCCGTGTTGCCATGCCCACCTCGGGACTCGGTCGCGAAGCCAAAGCTGAAGCGGTCTCATATGAAGCAATCCGAGCGGCGTTGCCGCGGCTGCAGATGCCATATTCCTCAGGAGCCTCTGAAATAATTTCAGTGGTACCGCACTCTTGCCCTCGAAGTTGACCCAGTTGACCCGAAGGCCCAGACGGGCTAGGTGCCGGAGCACTAGATCCCTGTGTTCGCAAACCTGATCTCGAGAGTGAGCTAGGATCAGCCAGTCGTCGAGATAGTTCAGGATGCGAACCCCCGTGTTCCCAAAGGGGAACAAGGGCTGCCTCGACGACCTTCGTGAAGACGCGAGGAGACAGGGCTAACCTGAATGAGAGAACCGCGTACTGATATGCCTGCCCCTCGAAAGCAAACCGCAGGAACGGTCTGTGTCGAGGGAGAATGGAGACATGAAAGTAGGCGTCCTTCAGGTCGATCGCTGCAAACCAATCCTGGGGCCGTACACATTTGAAAATGCGCTTGGCAGTGAGCATCTTGAACGGCAGGCTGTGAAGGGAGCGGTTCAGCACGCGCAGGTCCAGGATTGGCCGTAACCCACCGGTTTTCTTCGGGACAATGAAGTACGGGCTGTAGAAGCCTGACCTCATTTCGGCTGGAGGGACAGTCTCGATCGCACCCTTCGCCAGCAGGGTGGCAACCTCCGCTCTCATGATAGGGGCATTGCCACCGACCATAGTGGAGCGGACTCCCCTGAAGCGGGGAGGAGACAGCGCGAACTGAATCGCGTAGCCGAGCCTGATCGTTCGCGCGGGACAGGATGGGAAGCTCTAACCAGGCTCCCAAGAACTGTACCAGCGGGGTCATGCGAACCACAGACTTCCCGTCGGTGGAGCAGCAAGGCGGAATGACTGTCCCGGACGTGGACGGCATAGCGGCCCAGTGTCGGGGCATAGTCATTGACCGCGACCTAACAGAGGAGACCAGGGAAGGACAAACGTTCCACGGGGGTCTGCTCTGCCAGAGGTGTGTTCAGGGATGAACATGTCACTTCTTCTTTAACCACATTAGGGTGCTGCCCACCCGGGGGTGAGCAGCGGGAAGTGGAAAACAAAGGATTCTCCCCCGGCCCTCCACCGGGGAAAGGAGTGGTCCTGCTACCATCTCCTGAGAAGTGACCATCATCCCTGAGCAGCCCGTCTCAGGAGCGCCGCTTGGCCCGGCGTTTAGCGGGGGGCGGGGCAGGAGAGGGCTGTGGCGTCCCCCTGCGGCCTCCAGAGCCAGCCCGGGTGAACGGGCGGGGAGGGAGCCGCGGGGGGGCGCCTTCGGCGGTGGGCAGACCGAAGGATCTGAGCGGACGGCGGGGCCGTCGGGGCAGAATGCCTCAGTCTGCTCATGGGCGGTTGAGAACTGTTGTAGAGCTCTCAACCACACCGCCGAAGGGCCGACCTGGGATATGAGGGTGTCGAGCAGACGGGTCCGCCGGACATCCTGCACATCGAACAGGTTAAGCCACAGGCCTGAATGGTGGACATCACCTGACCCAGGGAGCGTGCGGCCACTTTCGTCACACGGGGAGCAAGGTCAGTGGCGGCGCGCAGCTCAATGAAGAGCCCTGGGTCAGTCCTACCCTCCTGCATGTCCATGAACACCTGGGCCAGGTAGATCAGCAGAATGGCCATGGCATGCAGTGAGGCGGCTGCCTGTCCTGGGCGCTATAGGATTTCCCCACAAGTGTAGACGTAAAACTACAGGCTTCAGACGGGTGCTTAGGATCGCGCCGAGAAGGAGCACCCTGAGGACACATGAGCATCGCAACAGAGCGTTCAACCGGGGGGACCCCAGTGTACCCATGGGCAGCGGCCCAGTCGAGGGAAGGAAGGGCGGAGGTGATCAACGAGGGATCGCTGGAAGACATGGGGGTCTTCGAGGAATTCGAGATTTCCTGATGCACATCCGGGAAGAAAGGAATTGGGGTTAGACGGCGACGAGAGTCAGCGGCCACCCCAAAACCAATCGTCCCGGGAAAACATGGCCGTCATCTCAGGATCTGACTCGACAAATGCCATATGCACACCCGAAAGTGGCAGCACTGTCAAATCTTCACTTCCTGAAGATTCTTGCCCGCCCTGTGATGCTGCAATGGACAACAGATCCGATTCTGGAACATCAAAGGAAACCCGCGGGGGGTCCGAAGACGGGAGTGATCGCTCCCGGGTTGCGTCAATAAAGAGGGGGGCATGGGGCACGGACGGATAGTCGGCGCCTTTGTTCCACACCAACACCATCAGGTCGCCCTGGCCACCAGCCGAAGTAGCACCTCACGTGGAGAGTGTTAGATGGGGGTGTGGATGAGGGCACTCTCTCTCAGACGAGATCATTGAGTCTCGACCGTAATGACGCGATGGTCACGTTCCCGCGAGGAGAACGTGAGTCATCCACAAACACTGCTCTAGCGTGATCAAGCCCAAGCACGCAGAGCAGAGAATGTGCCCATCAAAATCTGAAATTAGCCAACCGCAACCAGAAATGCACGGGCGAGCCGTCTTTAAAAAGACGTACCGCGTGCGAGCTCTTTTGTGAGAGAAAAAAATCTGAGAGTGTTGAAGCGCTCGGGGAGAAACACACTCACTGGCAAACCACTGCACAGAAAAGCAGGAAGCGCGCACTCGCCGGGAGATTGCCGTCACACCAACACCAGAGAATCTCGCTCGTCTGTAAGAAGCTGACAGTTCAGAGATGGCTTGTGGAACGATGAATTAACTTGGCTCCGAAGTAGACCCCGAAGCCGCCGCCAGGCGCCGCCATTTGCGCCATTTAGAATTTCAGCCGCCGCCAGCCAATAATTTCGTAAGCCAAATTGAGCCGCCATCTGATAAAGTTTGGCTGAGCTGGCTAGAATTATTTGCATCAAATAATAATTCTATCACATAGAGACATACACACACGACACGAATATATAAACAATACACGAGATCTATTTTCCCACTGGATTCATAACAGCACAGTCTTGTGCTCGTTGCTACGATACACAGACTCACAGTGAATTGACGACCAATTAAAATTGCTCGTTTTCCGTACAGAAGAAGCGATGCATTTTTTTCTCGCACTGAGGTGAAATGGCGGAAAGAAGCAAGCAAGGTAATTTTGATCTCACTTCTCACATACTTTGCTAATTCCTACTTACTTTTTTTTTAACTTAGGCCTAGCCAGACTTTTGTTAAATCTTCAGGGCACGGTTGCACAAACACCTGAATCAAAGATATGATGTTATGAACCAAATATTCTGGAACGGAGAGATTTATAGCACTGAACGTGATATTACTGCAGTAACAAACCACCGTTTCCACATTGCTAATTCACGACGCATGCTTCAGTGTACATTGAAGTGAAATGTGCAAAACTTTGTCCAAAATAATACTGATAACAGTGTGTGTTTATATTAAGGCGAGACACGGCAGGCAAAAACATCGTTTTTTTTTTACTGGTCAATTTTGAGATTTTTGGATATTTGTCTTCCATGTCTTCTTACAGACTTGTGGTGAAAAAAAGTCCGAAATACACATTTAGGTCTTTATTTTACTACACTTCGTCTGTTTGCGTCTGTAGATTTCTCATAAATTCAACAAAAGTTTGCGTTCTTAATCAACATAACGTTACTTCTCCGCGATCAGACTACAAAATAAATATGTACATACGTTGTGAAAGTAAAATCTGGTGTTTTCTTTATTACATTGTATTGCATTTTGTAGAAATATAGTGTAAGCCATGCATTGCTTGGAAATATTGAGATCTAGTAAATCAGTATAACATAGACATCTGTAGACATGAAGTGGCAGCTTCAGCCATTTGCAGCTATGAAAAGTTTGGCGGCTGCAGCAGCCATTTAGGTTTTGGCTGAGCCGGCTAGCCAGCCAATAACTTCATCAGCCAGCCATTATTCTCAAAACAAATGGCTTCGGGCTCTACTCCGAAGCAAAAACATATCTGCATGTTGCCGGCGTCCTCCTTTTATACCCACGAGGTAACGCGGAAGTACGCTATGCAAATTCCGCAGACCCATGGCATTTCTTTGCCATTGGCTCGTTTTGTAATACTCGAAGTTGATAGGCTTTCTAAGCGAAACCCCATTCGTCGTCATCCGACGTAACTCGGAGTGACAACGAAAGGGAACTAAATGTCTCAATCATGAATTACACATATAAAATGCATCTAAGATGAAATAATGTGATGAAATTAAGATTTTATATCAGTCCCTCATTAACTATTTCACTATAATAAAATGTTTAGTGGATTGACTGGGAAACTATTTGTATTTCTTTTATGTGCCTTATTTCAGCTCTTAAAACTTATATTTATTGTATATATTTATTTGGTGCAAAAACTGCTTTTAAAGACCCGTTTAGCTGATCTCTTGCACCTTAAGCAAGGTAATAAAAAAGTAAAAAAAAATATAACAAGCAAAAATAAAATAAATAAATAACAAGCTGTCTGCAGTTTAACTGAATCTCTATTTGCTTTATTGCATGAAAGAAAACAGTGTAACAGTGCTTTAAATGTCCAGTTTAGTCTGAATTAGATCCTGAATCCTTTTTTCCCTGTCCATTTTTCCTCTGGTAACAATCGTAATAAGTTTCCCCCTGATATATAATTAAGATAAAAACTTTTTAAAAGTTTTTTTTTCATGACATTGGTATTTAACTCCATTCAAATGAATGTTAACATGTAAACTGATAGAATCCAAATAAAATGAATAAAATGCTAAGAACAAATTAAAGACAAAATAGCTGTTTTAAAGAAAAATATGAAAATATGGTATAATATATTTGAAACAATAAATGAATACAATTAATGATTTAAAAAGCTTTTATTTGGCAAAAACAAGAATAATACAAACACACTTTACAAAGAAAGACTAACACGTACAGAGCAAAATGTACACTGTGTGTAAAGTGTGAATTAATAATTAAGCATGCCTGTATGTCTTTGTGTGATGTGTGTGTGTGTTTCACTGGTCATCATCACACTGCTGTTTGTTCAGGCTCTCGGTCACTGCATTCTGGGATGTGTGTGTGGCGTCACAGCTGATGGTTGTTGCTCGGCTCCACTCACTCTCAGTGAGACTCAGGCTGCTGCTCCAGCTGTACAGTCCATCCTTCTGCAGAACACCGGGACTCAGATTCACAGCAGAGCTCCTGCTAATGCCGTCCACCTTCCAGCTCAGCTTCCAGTCAGAGGGGAATCCCTTACTGCCCAAACACAGCACTGTAGCTTTACCCTGCTGCAGCTCGGCTCTGGAGGGAGGCAGGACCGTGAGAGTGGGGCGAGTGCCAGCTAGAGAGAGAGGGGGAGAGAGAGAAGAGAGAGAGAGAGAGAGAGAGAGAGAGAGAGAGGGGGGGGGAGATAGGGGGAGAGAGAGAGAGGGAGAGAGAGAAGAGAGAGAGAAGGAGGGAGAGAGAGAGAGAGAGAGAGAGAGAGAGAAAAGGAGGGAGAGAGAGTTTCATTCTTCTTAAAAACAGCTCTATCAGTCTTTCACTTCCCTTTAAGAGATTCAGAGTTAATCAAGCAGATCCGAAATGCAACAGCCTGTAAAAACACTTTTCACTGAATCATATTATTCTGATTTTAGTGTGATCGGGAGTAATAACATTAAAATATTCAGTAAAAAAATTCAGTAATAGCATTAATATATTCTGTATAAATATATATAAAAACTGATAACATATCAGACTAAAATGTATAAATTCAATTTGATCTATTCTGATAAAAAATATATATTCAGAGTTTATTATGAAAATGATTTATTATTTTATACAGCACGAAAATGAAGATGATTTACTTTGTTTTAACATTAAAAAAGATCAAGAGTAAAATAATACATTTGTGTAAAACACCAATATGTAAATGTATTTAAAATACATTAATTTCATACTAAGAATACTACAAATCCATTAACATATATTATGACAAATTGCATGAGACTTAGTGATATAAACTTTATTTCGAGTACTTCTTTATTGCACAATGCACATTTCTGAATATTAAGCCTAAAATGTGTTTCACTATTATTAAGGATAGTGTCTGTATAATATGATTATTTAAATGCCAGATATTTAAAGTGTACTTAAAGTAAACTTGCAATATTTTTTTTATAAATATATACATATTTATTTTTTGAAACAGAAAGAGGTTTACTTACTTCCAACTGAGAGTCGTGTTCCTCCACCGAACGTCCACCACAGTGATACAAACCCAATGAGCGGCTGTACAAAAACTCCTGCACTAAAACTGACAGAGTTACACTAACATCAGCACTAACACTGACACTGACACTAAAACTGTATCTTAGTTTAGTTTCGCTCAGCTGTAAAGAAATACATTTTTAATTAATAAAGTCCGGCAAAATGTATTCTGATTGTTTTTTGAGGTTTATTCCATGATGCATCTGAAAATGTTTTGCATATTAACTGAACACTGCGCTTAAAACTCTTAGTGTGTGACACCGACACACACACACACACACACACACACACATACAACAATGATGTCTCTTATTCTAATGTTGGGGACACTCGGTCTGCTGGTTCAAGGTTCAAAAATATGTTTTCTACATTATAATGATACAATTTTTATTTTATTTGTCAGCATTTTTTGAATTTATACGTTGTTTTATTTTTTATGCAGTAATTTGAACTGTTTAGCAAATGCAAGCTTCTTTTCATTTATTTTTTACTCTCTCTCAGTGTCTCATCAAGAGGTCCAGTCTCCTGAGTCTCTGTTTGTTAAAGCAGGAGATTCAGTCTCTATGAGCTGCACTGGGACCAGTGGAGTTGATGATGACATGAGCTGGTATCTGCTGAAACCTGGAGAAGCTCCTAAACTCCTGATCTATACAGCAAGTGAACTTCAATCTGGAGTCCCAGATCGGTTCAGTGGAAGTGGATCTGAACCTGATTTTACACTGAACATTCGTGGAGTCCAGCCTGAGGATGCAGGAGATTATTACTGTATGGGGGTTTACAGTGACAGATGCACACAGTGAAACAACATCATACAAAAACCTCCCTCAGTCAGACACTACAGAGAACATGAGAATAATTTCACGTTATAGTTGCTGAAATTAGGCTAGTTGCACTGTTAACAAAAGTTAAAGCAGCAATAAAGATTTTATTTTAGTTATTTAATTATTTTTTCACTTTAATTTTCATTATTGATTTCAGAAGAAATTAATATGTGGCATTTTGAGATTAGCATAATTGTGGACAGAAGATTGTTTTTATCTTTAAAGACTGGAATTATAAGCTTTATTATATGCAGCATGAAATACATCACATTCTGACATCACATTATGAACATGTGAACTCATGCCATCGTAACATACTGAAACTATTCTCTTTTAAGTGATATTTTCAATATTAAAATATGATGTTATTCATGTTACTTATATCCACAAGGTACAGTTTGCTTTATTTAAAAATGTATACTATAAAAGTAATATAACTAAATAAAAGTAAATAAACATGAAAAATATATTTCCACAGTCCATCCTTCTTCAGCACATTACAATCCAGAATCACTTTTAAAGTGTCTTCTCACTCACAGGGAAATAAAATAAACTGTATATTGTAATGTTGACAAAGTAAGTTACAAGTAGAAAAATGGCATATCATTTAAAATGTTGCTTTCATAAAATATACAGTACAATACTTGCATAAATGTTATTAATTATTTTCACATTCCGCTTGGCTCTTTAATGATAAATAAGGGGCATGAAGTGCAAAATATGTCCAGCCTCCATCTGCATAATTGTAAAATAAGGAAAATATTTCAGGAAACTGCCAGTATGATGGAAACTTCTGGTCATATTTGATATTTGCATAGTCAGTGTCAGTGATCTGAGATGTTTATAGGTGTTTAACTCTTCATCGAGCTTCTGTTCATGATAACAGATCTAACAGCCAAAATGACTCTGATCTCCATTATCATTTACACACTCTACAGCATGCAAGGTATAGTTACATGTGACTTTTTAAATATATTTCAGTAATAATATAATATATTATATAATATATCTGTGCTGTTATATATTGCTCTACACAGGTTGTTTAGGACAAATTGTTGTGACTCAGTCTGAGGTTAAATCAGTCCAGCGCGGTCAAACCGTCTCTATTGACTGTAAAGTTGACACTGTGGTTTACAAAAACGAGCAAGGCTCAGTATCTAAAGGCCGTTATTATGTATCTTGGTACAGCCAAAAACCTGAAGAGGCTCCAAGACTCTTGGTTTATTATACAAATGAAAAAAACTCAGGAATTCCTTCAAGATTCAGTGGCAGTGGACAAGGAAACGGTCTTGATTTCAGTCTGACCATCAGTGATGCCCAGCTTGAAGATGCAGGAGATTATTACTGTCAGAGTCGACATGAGATCAGTGGTAGTTATGTGTTCACACAGTGAAAAGATCCCGTACAAAAACCCTCCCTTGTTCAGAATCAGATTACTAACATTACTAACATCTTCTGATTATAGCTGCAAGTGGAATAAATACACACAAGCACTTATCATAATTAATCATCCAAATCAATAATATATTTCTTTATACTTCTATTCCCATCCTCCTTCTCCTGTAACATATAGTAGGCTATTTCCATAATCTTAAATTTGTTAGCACATATTTGTTTGTTTGTTTGTTACAGCTTTCTGTACAAAATGAACATATAAAATTCACAAATTTTGTCTGTTGGACCTTCCAATAACCTGTATATTTAAAAAAAAAAATCTGATTAAATTATTCATTTTAAAACAGAATATATCTAATGGGAATTTTAATTGTGTTATAAATTAAATGTGAAATGTATAGAAAGTAATAGAAAATGTTTGCCTTCAAAATGGAGCTGACACACCATCAGTTGACTCTTTGTCTCCTATATAATAAACATTTATGTAAGATACAGCAGCAAAATTAGAAATTTCCCAAATATCCATCCTACTATACATAGAAATTACTTTTGCATTGTGTATAATCAGAATACTAAATATAAAATGTAAAAATACAAGCAATACAATATTACTAATGACATTGATCTAAATTGATGTACATAATTCAGTTCCTTTAGATTTATATTTGAATGCATCTCCATCATTTAGTTTTCATATTAAGGTAATTTACCATTTACAGTCTTTTACAGGACATAATGGAAATTTGTTATTTTCTAAAAATGCTTATTTTCAAGTTGACATTTATAATTTGATTAACTGAGTATAATATTTAATTTCTTATTTCATTCTGCACTTACTTCCAGCACTCAGTTTAGTTCCTCCACTGAAAGTCTACAATGATTCTCATTCATTCATTGTACAAAAACCTCCAGAATATTTAAAGAGCAATAGAAGTCAGCAACAGAATCCTGCAAAAATGCATGTTTGATTGTTTTATCACATTATGTAAATCCAGGAGGAAACTGAATGTGTTTTTGACAGGAGTCTGTTGAGTGAAAAGTGTTTTGCATGTTTACTGTTTCACACACAAAACTCCTCATGATCAGTGTGTGTTCAGTCTCGCCAGAGTCACTGACACACCAAACAATAATGGCTCTTCTAATTCTGGCTACACTGACTCTGCTGGCTAAAGGTTACATTTTACCCCCTAAATTATTAGAGTTTGGTGTTCATTTTGTAAAGCTTTGATTCTCTTGTGCTTTGTTTTCATTTTTTAAATACAAATGTTTTCATAAAGGATATGAATATCTCATAATTTGTATTTAAATGAAACACTTACCCTTTTTTATCTTTCTTTTATCTCTCAAGTGTCTCATCAAGAGGTCCAGTCTCCTGAGTCTCTGTTTGTTAAAGCAGGAGATTCAGTCTCTATGAGCTGCATTGCATCTTCTGGAATTGGTTATGACATAAGCTGGTATCTGCTGAAACCTGGAAAAACTCCTAAACTTTTGATCTACAGAACAAGTAACCTTGCATCTGGAGTTTCAAACCGGTTTAGTGGAAGTTATTCTGGATATACATTTATGCTGAACATACGTGGAGTCCAGTCTGAGGATGCAGGAGATTATTACTGTATGGGGGTTTATTCTGGTCCAGTATTCACACAGTGAAACAACATCATACAAAAACTTCCTCAGTCAGACGCTACAGAGAACATGAGAATAATTTCAGGCTATAGTTGCCCTGTACAAAAGCTCAGCAACAGTTAAAGTTTTAAAGAAGATTTTCTTAAGTAGTCAACATTTTTTTTTCTTTATTCTGTTACTTTATTATGGTTATTTATTCTGGTTCAGTATTCATAGAGCGAAACGGCATTGTACAAAACCTTCCCTCAGTCAGACGGTACAATGAATTTACTCACGCAGTAAATAAACTCATTTACATTAAGTGAAAACATATTTTTTCAGTGTGAACAGAATGGGTAATAAATCTACACAATCTGTCTATGTCTCTGTGATAGTTAAACCAAGACACATGCAAAAATATTTATTGCACTTATTTTATTTGTGTCTGTAGATTATACATATATTTAAAGGCCAAAATGATTTTTTCTCATTCTTAGCCAGAAAATATCCACTTCAGTAAAGCACTTTCTTTAAAGATTTACTCCCTTACAGAGGGGTTTGTTCACATTTGCCTGATTTTCATTTTATTCCTAAAAATATGGTGATTTTTTTTATGGCTGTTGATATTTTCAGATTTTTGAAATGATAAAAATAGATTTCCAAAATCCCCTCAATAGAAACGTGTGACTCTAATATTTCAACAAAATCTGACACACTAAATTTTGAAGCTGTCTTTATCCTATGTTCAGATTTCTGTTCTTGAAATAAATGCAAATTAGTCCATATTTAATTAGAAAATGCGTCATGTTTATATTTGAACATAAAATTTCAGAAAACTAGTTAAAAATTGATTGTGATTCTTCATGTAATAAATCAACTGGGGAAGTATGGTGAAATCTATTAGTTCTTTATTATTATTTTTTTACCCTATTCATCTCTTGTGACTTGGCTTAATATTTTCATTCATCCTGTTTAAATGAGATTTAATGAGATTTTTAAATGAGCGTTTATAAAAGAATTCTCAAATTATTTTAGATTTTTTTTACATATACATTTTTATAAATTAAATGTAGCTAAAATATTTCATTAAATATATGATTAAGATGCCATGTTAACATAAATATCTATTTTACTGTAATCAATATTTTCAATATTAAAATATTATTTTGGACATCCCAAAAAAATTATAAAAAGTCAAAATGCTTTTATTTGGCAGCAATAAAACAACAAAGCATTGCTATATATTTGAATATTTGAACATTAAACTAACAGAATGATATATTAATTATTGAGGATTGACTGATTTAGGACAGTCCTTTGTAATAGTTTGTGTGTGAATGAATGATTATGCATACTATCTCCCTCTTTGTGAGAGAGAGAGAGAGAGAGAGAGAGAGAGAGAGAGAGAGAGAGAGAGAGAGAGAGAGAGAGAGAGAGAGAGAGAGAGAGAGAGTTTCATTCTTCTTAAAAACAGCTCTATCAGTCTTTCACTTCCCTTTAAGAGATTCAGAGTTAATCAAGCAGATCTGAAGTGCAACAGTCTGTAAAAACACATTTACCAGCAATCACACATATCTATAATTGGATTAAAAAAAATATTCATTAATTATATCATATTATAGCCAGGATCTTTAATTTTTTGGGAATCTATTTTTTTTTATTTGTTCAAATTATTAAATAATTTCTTGTTTAATATTTACTGTATTACTAACAGTTAAAGCATTTTTTTAGTGAAAGCAACACCAAATGAAGACACATTTCTAATGAAAACTTTTCATTAAAAAACTTTTTCATTATTCAAGAATTATTAAAAATAATTATTACAAACTGTTAATAACAGGATACCAAAGCTTTTCTACTATCTTGACACTTTTTGCATGACAAAATGCTATAATGTTTTCTTGTTTGCCTCTGTTAAATCGAACTGTAGATGCGAGTAAAAGACTTATACAGATATAAGCATTAGGCTATATTTCATGCCCAAAGAATAAAAAATACAAACAGTTATTCTTTGTCAAATATGATTTACCATTTTGATAGACAAAATGCTCAGTAATAAAAAAAAAGTGATTGGTTTAAACTGCTTTATTGAAGAGCTAAGGAAAGTTAGCAATTGTTTTGGTAATGTCACACCAGAATAAAACTTTCAAATTCTTTATTCTTATATTAGTCATTTTAAAAATGTAAAAAAAAAAAAAGAAGTCATTTTATGTTCTTTTCATTCTGTTTAATTTTTTTAATAAAAATATGTACTTCCAACTGAGAGTCGTGTTCCTCCACCGAACGTCCACCACAGTGATACAAAAACCTCCTGCACTAAAACTGACACTGACCAGATTGCTCTTTTATAACTAATAGCTAAATAAATAAACCAGATAAAGCTGCGTAATTAAACCAGTTAAATTTGGATAATTTCCAATAATTTTATGTCACAGGTTTATCAGGGAGGACTCAAATGCAGAATGGGTGTTAACAGGTTTATTGACAAACAGTAGACAGATGACAAGATGTGGTGGGAGAGGTGAACAGTCCAGACAATAGCCAGGGATGAGACACAATGACAGCCGTTGTAACTAGCCGAGCAGCAGTTGTAACTAGCACAAGATGACTGTAGGCTGGGGAGTATGGCAGGCAGAGCAGGATGAGACCTGAGAATACTAGCAATAGCCAGACAGGAACTTCAAGTACAACTGCAAGGCACTCAGGGAACTCAGGCTCAGCACCAGGCTTGCTCCACAGCAAAGAGTGTAAGCAGCCAGGGACGCTCTGCTAGCAGGACAGGACTGGAACTAGAGACACAGGAGAAAAGACAGACAGGACCGATGGCAGAACTAAAGCACTAAAAAACTTCTACAAATAAAACGCTATTGACTTCAGTAACAAGAAACAAACTATGTTGCACAGAAGTACACAGCAGGACAACATCTAACGAACTGGCAACACATGAGGAAAAGAGCACACATATATAAAGGGAGCAGAGAACATGAGGAACAGGGAACAACACTGACAAGGAACAGAGAACAACAAACGAGAACTCAACTAGACAAGAGTGCTTGGTACAGGGAAACAAGGAGGCAGGAACAAAGGAGCACATGGCCAACACGAACAAAACCATATGTTGAAGCACAACACGAACATAGAGACATGATACAAAGACAACACAGACAAAGCTGCCAGGGCAGAACCCTGACAATTTATTATTACCAATACAAACACTATTGAACTACTAATTAAGAAGTAAAAATGTACATCAATCACTTTCATGTGAATTTATATTTTGATTCGCTTAAGCATTTAGTTGACTTAAAAAACTATTTAAATTGTTTATACAGCTTTTTATTTTATATGGCTTTCATTATAGTCGAATTTATAATCCAAAGCCGTATCAATGCAGTATGTATTAAAAAAGTCTCGGTTACGTATGTAACCCTCGTTCCCTGAGTAGGGAACGGAGACGTTACGTCGGATGACGACGAATGGGGGTTTCGCCTAGAAAGCCAATCATCTTCGTGTATTACAAAACGAGCCAATGGCGATGAAATGCCATGGGTCTGCGGAATTTGCATAGCGTATCTCCGCCCCACCGCGTGGGTATAAAAGGAGGACGCCAGCAACATGCAGATATGTCTTCGCTGAGGAGCCGAGACTGAACTCAGGCGTCTACCCAGCGGTACAGCGGAAGTGGCAGGGAGACGTAACGTCTCCGTTCCCTACTCAGGGAACGAGGGTTACATAAGTAACCGAGACGTTCCCTTTCGTAGTCACTCCGAGTTACGTCGGATGACGACGAATGGGGGTCCCCGTGAAATCACGCCACCTTCACAGCTGTCTTCCAATGGCCTGCGAAAGTCTGATCCCCCTGTCGTGATACTGGCACGGACGAAGGAGTCCTACTTAACACAAGAATACCAAGGTACACTGGGAAGCATATCTCAGAGGAGATATACCACAGCATACCTACCCGTAGGGAGGACTTAAGAACACACATATGGCCGTAGGGCTTCATATGGAGGAACGCTGGAGTGACCAGCCCGAGGGGTGGCAACTTTCAACTCCAGGAGTGGCAAGGTGGCTTGCCAAGGGAAAGACACATGCTCAAGGAGGCTTACAGTGGAAATACACATGTGGGGGTTACTCAGGGAGGAACCATGCACACGGAGGCACCTAGCCGACGCACAGGCAATAGACACTGGCGCCAGCAACAGTGCTGGAGGAACTCAGGGCTTCAGAGAGGAAGGCTCACCTGAGGAATAATCGCACGTATTCAGTCCGTGGAGTGGAATGGCGAGCAAGCAAAGACACCTGAGCGGGTCCAGTACTAGCTGACTGAAGCGAGTACACGAGAGGACACAGGCTCCACTCGGAGATTATAAAATCTGGCGAATGTGTTGGGTGTCACCCAGCCTGCAGCTCTACAGATGTCTGCCAGCGAGGCGCCATGTGCTAGAGCCCAAGAGGAAGCCACACTCCGGGTGGAGTGGGCTGTCACACCAAGGGGGCACGGTCGGCCTTGCTGTTGGTAAGCCAAAGCAATGGCGTCCACTATCCAGTGGGACAACCTCTGCTTTGAGAGAGCCTTTCCCTTCAGTCTCCCACTATAACAGACAAAGAGCTGGTCTGAGGTCCTTAAACACTGCGTCCTGTCTACGTAGGCACGGAGAGCGCGTACTGGACAGAGCAGTGCCATGGCTGGGTCTGCCTCCTCCAGGGGCAGCGCTTGCAGGTTCACTACCTGGTCCCGGAAGGGAGTGGTGGGAACCTTGGGCACATATCCAGGCAGGGGTCTCAGGATCACGTGAGAGTGACCGGGCCCGAATTCCAGGCACGCTTCGTCAACTGAGGATGCGTGCAGGTCCAGTAGCGACATACGGCGGGAGCGTAGACCACCCTGACGGTTGATGTACGCTACTGTCGCGGTATTGTCTGAACGGACTAGTACGTGTTGACCCTTGAGCAACGTGCGGAAACGGTGCAGGGCAAGGCGTACTGCCAGCAACTCGAGGCAATTGACATGCAGAAGGCGCTGGGGTCCTGTCCTGGAGCCCGCGGCAGCATGTCCGTTGCACATGGCGCCCCAGCCCGTGGAAGAGGCATCTGTGGAGACAACAACATGCCTGGAAACTCGTTCTAGGGGAACACCGGCCCGTAGAAAGCTGAGGTTCCTCCACAGGGTGAAGGTCTGATGGCAGGTCGGAGTTACTGGAACTCGGAGGGTGCCATGATCCCATGCCCACCTCGGGACTCGATCGCGAAGCCACAGCTGAAGCGGTCTCATATGAAGCAATCCGAGCGACGTTGCCGCGGCTGCAGATGCCATATGCCCCAGGAGCCTCTGAAACAATTTCAGTGGGACCCCACTCTTGCCATCGAACTGTCGAAGACAAGTCAGCAGTGAGTGTGCGCGCTCGCTCGTAAGCTGCGCGGACATAGCGACCGAGTCGATCTCCATCCCGAGAAAAGAGATCCTCTGCACGGGGCAGAGTTTGCTCTTCTCCCAGTTGACCCGAAGGCCCAGACGGGCTAGGTGCCGGAGCACTGGGTCTCTGTGTTCGCAAACCTGATCTCGAGAGTGAGCTGATATTAGCCAGTCGTCGAGATAATTCAGGATGCGAACCCCGTGTTCGCGCAGGGGAACAAGGGCTGCCTCAACGACCTTCGTAAAGACGCGAGGAGACAGAGCCAGCCCGAATGGGAGAACCGCATACTGGTATGCCTGCCCCTCGAAAGCAATCCGAAGAAACGGTCTGTGTTGAGGTAAGATGGAGACATGAAAGTAAGCGTCCTTCAGGTCTATCGCTGCAAACCAATCCTGAGGCCGCACGCATTCGAAAATGCGTTTGGCCGTGAGCATCTTGAACGGCAGCCTGTGAAGGGATAACATAACCCACCGGTCTTCTTGGGGACAATGAAGTAGGGGCTGTAAAACCCTGACTTCATCTCGGCTGGAGGGACAGTCTCGATAGCACCCTTCGCCAGCAGGGTAGCAACCTCCGCTCTCATGATAGGGGCATTGCCACCGACCACAGTGAAGCGAATTCCCCTGAAGCTGGGAGGAGACCGTGTGAACTGAATCGCATAACCGAGCCTGATAGTTCGGGCGACCCAGCGGGACAGGCTGGGAAGCTCTAACCAAGCTGCCAGAAACTGAACCAGAGGGGCTCATGCGAACCACAGGCGTCCCCCTGGAGGGGCAGCGAAGCGGAGTGACCGGCCCAAGCGAGGGTGGCATAGCGGGCCGAGGCGGGGGCGCGGTCAAGCTCCGCGTTCTGACAGAGGAGACCAGGGAAGGACCAGCGTTCCACGGGGGTCTGCTCTGCCAGGGGTCTGGCGATAGAGGGGGACGAGAGTGGTGAGGTCCGGGGACGGCGCAAACTGCGGTCCGAGAACTCTGTGACAGAGAGGGATGAGAGCTGCGAGGCTCGGGGGCATCGCGCACTGTCAACCGGCTCTGTGTGCTCAGTGATAGGTGTATCGGTTCTTTCTTTAACCATGATAGGGTACTGCCCACCCGTGGGTGAGCAGCGGGAGAACAAAAGATTCTCCCCCGGCCCTCCGCCGGGGGAAGGAGGGGGCCTGCAACCACCTCCTGGGGAAAAACCGACACCATCACTGAGCAGCCCGTTTCAGGAGCGCCACTTAGCCTGGCGTTTAGCGGGGCGCGGGGCTGGAGAGGGCTGTGGCGCCTTCCTGCGGCCTCCTCCGCGACCGCTCCGCCGAAGAGGCCGGCCTGGGATATGGGGGCGTCGAGCAGACGAGTGCGCTCAGCGTCCCGCATATCGGCCAGGTTCAGCCACAGGTGACGCTCCTGGACCACAGAGGTGGCCATCACCTGACCCAGGGAGCGTGCGGCCACTTTCGTCGCTCGGAGAGCAAGGTCAGTGGCGGCACGCAGCTCATCGAAGAGCCCTGGGTCAGTCCCCGCCTCGTGCATATCTCTGAGCAGCTGGGCCTGGTAGACCTGCAAGGTGCTCATCGCATGCAGAGCGGCGGCCGCCTGTCCTGCAGCTCTGTGAGATCTCGCCACGAGGGTCGACGAAAATCGGAAAAGCGGAGAAAGCTGACGAACGTACACGGGAGGTCAAGGGAGCCTTCCATGACTTCGCCAGTTCCTCATTCACTTCCGGGAAGAATGGTATTGGGGTTGGCTGTGGCCGTGAAGCGGCAGCCGCACCCAAAAACCAGTCATCCAACCGCGAGCGCTCAGGGCAGGGCGGAGGGTTCCACTCAAGCCCGATGCTCGCGGCGGCCCGGGAGAGCATGGCCGTCATCCCGGGATCTGATACGGGCAACGCTGGTACTCCAGAAGTAGGCAACGCAGCCGCATCGTCACTTCCCGATGACTCCTGCCCGCCTTGTGATGCCGCGATGGACATCGAGTCCTCCTCTGGAGCGCCGAATGAAACACGCGGGGCATCAGAAGATGGACCCGGTAGAATCACCGCAGCGCTCGCGGGTTGCAACACTGTAGAAGGGGGGCGTGGTCCTAGAACGCATCGTCGGATTGTCCCACACCGTCACCCTCAAGTCACCCTGTCCACCAGCCGAAGTACCACCTCTCGTGGAGGGTGTAGATCGGGGTGTGGATGAGGGGACTCTCTCTCGAATGAGATCATTGAGTCTCGACCTCAGTGTTGCGATGGCCATGTTCGCACAGAAGGAACATGAGTCATCCACAAGCGCTGCTTTAGCGTGCTCTAAGCCCAGACACGCAAAGCAGCGATTGTGCCCATCAAAGGAAGACAGGAATCGACCGCACCCAGAAGAACACGGGCGAGACATCTTTAAAAAGACGTGCCACAGGCAGCTCTTTTAGAGAGGAAAAACTCAGCGATGCTGAGGCGACCAGGGAGAAGCACACAGACCGGCAGATCACTGCTCAGATCGCAGGCAAGGTGAAACTCGCTGGGTACCGCCGTCACACCAACACCGGAGAGTTCGCTCGTCTCGAAGAAGATGATGTCACAGAAAACTCAGGATTTGGCTTGTGGAGTGAAGAGAAGCTCTTGGCTCCGAAGAAAAAACATATCTGCATGTTGCTGGCGTCCTCCTTTTATACCCACGTGGTGGAGCGGAGATACGCTATGCAAATTACGCAGACCCGTGGCATTTCATCGCCATTGGCTCGTTTTGTAATACACAAAGATGATTGGCTTTCTAGGTGAAACCCCCATTCGTCGTCATCCGACGTAACTCGGAGTGACTACGAAAGGGAACAAAGTTATCTCTATGCTATTCAGATTCACACTTCATTGGTGTTTATTCATCTTTTTATTTTATTCTGCACTTACTTTCAATTTTGTTTGGTTTGGTTCCTCCACCAAAAATCCTCCACAATATTTCATTCTCATTCACTGCAAAAACCTCCAGAATATTCTGAGAGTTTTAATCAGACCATGATGTTGAACTCATAATTAAATAATTACAATGCCCATAATCATATGAGAGATATTTCAGTTCAGAAAGGGTTTTTCCACTGTAATGTTATTTTGCATTGGCAGCTCATGCTTCAGTGCTCTGGGAGTGTTTATAGTCCTGTAAACGATTTTAACTTACAAGATCTGTCCAGAGAAGTCAATGTGATATACAGTGCTTAGCATGAGTGAATACACCCATGCTAAAGCTGACTAAAAAGAGGAATAAAGAAATCATCTTTTAGAAAATTGATCTTAATGCCTTAATTAAAAAATGAGGAAAAATCCAACCTTTAAGGACACCAATTTTCTTTGTGAATGAATAATGTATCGTAAATAAATACAGGTGGCATAATATAGTACACCCCTATGTTGAATCCCCATAGAGGCAGTCAGATTTTTATTTTTAAAGGCCAGTTATTTCATGTCTCCAGGATACTATGCATCCTGATAAAGTTTCCTTGGCCTTGCGAATTCAAATAGCCCCACATCATCATATACCCTTCACCATAGAGATTGGGGTACTTTCCATAAGATCATCTCTCAATGCAAATCAAACCAGCTATTAGGCTAACCGAAATAAAACCATGCCAATCTCTAGGTATGGTGAAAGGTATGAGATGATGTGGGGCTATTTTAATTCCAAAGGCCAAGGGAAGCCCTGTACATGGACGTTTTTATGTCATTTTCAAATTTCTCTGCACAGTCCATCATCAGTGAAAAAAGTTAAAATTTGAACATGATATATAAAATATTTGTGGGGTATTTTGAGTTAAACCTTCACATACACACTCTGGGGACATCAGAGATTTATTTTACATCCTGTGAAAAGGGCATTATAACTTGTCAGCAAATGAGATCATTCAGACTTTTTAAGATGTTCAAGAAAAAAAGAAAAGATCTGGCTCTATTTACCAACTGCAATATGTTTCTTGACAGTAAGTTTCTTGTTCTCAGAAAGGACATTTACATTAAAAGAGACTTTGCATATAAACTGCATACTTCAGGTCTTTATAGATATGTGAGTTTATGATTTTTTGACTGACAGCTCTTCTTCATGGTAAAAGATCCAAAAACAAACATGACTTCAATAGCCATCATAATTTGGACACTCACAACCTGCACATGGAGTAAGTATATAGAAATTAATATAATTAGATTTAGGCCTAAAGCTCAGATCAAGTGTAACCCGTGTCATGGCAAGTGTGTTACCCTCACTCTCCTCAGTAAAAGACACAGAGGGAAGTGAAAGAAGACACTGCTTCAATCTATGGACCAGCGATCAGAAGACCAGAATTCGCTCAAGAGACTGTGTTAGCAGCAAAGAAGCACAGGGACACACTGTTTGAGTTAGAAAAACAGGTACGATATATTTAAAAGGAATAACAAGCAATTAAGACAAAAAAAAGAAAATGTTCAAAAAGACAATAAAATTAAATTATTACCACATCACATAAAAGAAAATAAACCAGAAATAAATAAACTCTTATTTGAATCCTAATTGTAACCTTTTATTCTTTCTTTTTATCTACTATAATTTATACTTTCTATTTAGTTTTAAATCTAATTTCACCTAATTAGCTTTTATTTTGGTATAAGTAAGATATAAGGTTTCTTTAGTTATTTGAATTATTCCTAATTTGACTTATTTATATTAAGAATACTTTTCTCCTCTGGTCTGATTTAAATGTAACTTTTCAATTTCAACCTTTCAAATTACCTTTCAGTTCACTCTTATTACCCAAAAATAGAAATTATGAACACTTAATAGACAAATCAAAAGAAATAAATCACAATAGAATTGAAACAAAATAACAATAAAGAAAATAAATCACCGTCCAATTATCTCAGTGTTCACAGAAATCTCAATGTGATATGAGATTTTATCTCAGTTCTCAGCTCCAGTTCAATGTTCCTTCACGAGATCCTTCTTCCGCAACTCAAGTTAACTCACAGTTCAATAGCAACAGGAAGAGAAAACCTGTACTCAATCCTACCACAATATTCACAGTTCGATTCGCAGTTCGATCCTTATTTGGGCATGGCTCGCCAGTTCCTGCTTGCAACAACTCTCGAACTTTCGCTGTGAAGCAGGGACATCTCACGTGCAGCTTTCTCGATTCTCGTTCAGCATCCAAACTCAGCAAATAGAAAATATCAGACAAAACCAAAAGAAAATCCAGAAAGGATATAAAAAGAAATGGAAAGCCCAAGGGGGGGGGGGGAAGAAAAAAAACCCAACCTTGAAAAAACAAGGCCAAAAGTACAATTAGGCACTTTTCTCAAAAATACACATATTACCACACTTAATATCAATATATTCAACTATTAACATTTCAAACTTCACTTTTCATATAATGTTAACACATTAACTTCTCATTTATATTCAAAAAACAGGATTTCAAATGACGCGCTAGGCCACATCTGCTCAATTTTCACGTGCGTCACACTCATCCGTTAGCTCAAACTCAGTTATTCGACGAAAACTACAAATTTACATTTCACAAATCATCAAAAATAACTTCTCCCTTTATAATATCACTTATTTAACACATTTATGAAGAAATCTTCTATTATTTTTCTCTTTTTTTACAGAAGGTTGACTCTTACATAAATTTAGCTAAATATAACACACATATTTGGCATTTGAACACATTTTATCGGATATTTATACATAAGAACCTTGGTAATAACAATAAAACGAAAACTTCACTTACCAAGAGTACTTCTAATATCAATTAGAAAAAGTTCGCGGCAGCTCTCTCAGCTTTAGGCCCGTACTTCAATGCACGTACAAAAGCTAGTTTCACTTTTACTCAAAATCAATCAATCACAGCATCAAGTTCTGTTTCTATTTCTCAAAATCTTTGTTCTATATCTCTAAATCTCTCTAAACAAACTACTAGCTCGCTCAGTCTAATTCTTTCTCTTCTCAGATCGCGCTCAGTGCTTCTTTCTCGGTGCTTCTCTCGGAAAAAAAATGATCATTGCATCATCTCTCGACTCCGATGACTCCACCCACTAAGGCGGCCAACTCTGATTCGTCTATTAGGACCAATCATTGTCTCATTTAATCAAATCACTCTTCTCTAATTTATGTATTCTTGTTTTCTCTTTTCTTTACAGATATTTAATAAAATAACTGTTTATTCACATAAGTGTCAGTTTCTTTCTTTTCTATTTCAAAAAATAAAACATCTTTAGTAACCTGGGTTACACCCTCCCCTCTTGAATACATGCACGTCCCGCTGCATCTACACATTTTTGGGATTGAATCAAAACCACAGGTACATCAACAGAAGAAGCGTTTACTTCCTCTAAGGCAGTACTGAATGCCACACTTAGACCTTGCAACAGAGATTGAATCACTACGGTAAGTGGGTTCCCTAACTGGGGATATTCAAGCCTTTTTGCAGGTTTTCGCTCTCTCTGCGAACGTCTGGGAATAGTTCCCTCTTCAAACTCTGTGTCGTTCTCTCGTTCACTTTGATCAAGTTCAACATCTCCAGCTTCAATCAAAACTGGACTCTCTTCATTTCTGTTCTCACCTTCACAACCAATTTCTGTTTCAGCTCCCTGGGAAGGAAACTCAGAACAGGGATCAATTTCTGGATCTTCTCTCACTGGAATCTCTAAATCAACACGAACAGGTTCTATCTCAACAGAAGGAGCTTCTGCTTCTCCAGATTCAGGTAAGTTCTCTCTCACAGGTTCATCCACAGTTAAGTCAACAGGGACGTTACAAGGATTTCGACAAGGCAAGTGCTCGGGGCTCACCAAAACTCGGGTTTCAAAATCAATTGTATCCCTAAATGCAGGATTAATGAATCGATCAGTGTCAGACTCATATTCACATTCAGATTCTGGCTCTTGTGAATCATTATCATCTGCACAGGCTCTAGTTCTGGGCCTGCGACCCCTTTGCTTAGGCTGTTTCTCATGTTGACTCGGCTGCAAAAATCCACAAGGTAACAACAAGTCACGATGTAATGTCCTGAGGGGACCACTCTGCCCAACTGGTCGGACAGTGTACACCGGTAAATCTCCCGCTCTCCTAACTACTTCTTGAACTCCTTGCTCCCACTTGTCTGCGAGCTTGTGCTTTCCTCGCAGCCTAACATTGCGCACAAGAACTCTGTCACCCTCTTCCAAGGTTGAATCAACCACACGTTTATCAAACCTTCCCTTGTTGCGCTTTGCTATCTTAGCAGAATTCTTCTTAGCTATTTCATAGCTCTCTCGCAACCGTTCTTTCAAATCTTTAACGTACTGAGAGTGAGATTTAGCTGGAGATTCTGCTGGCAATCCAAAAGCTAAATCTACAGGCAAACGAGGAAGACGTCCAAACATAAGCTCGTAAGGAGCATACCCTGTTGTATCATTACGCGTACAATTGTATGCATGTACCAAGGGCTTTACAAACTCCTTCCACCTAGACTTCTTCTCATTCTCTAGCGTTACCAACATTTGGAGAAGCGTCCGGTTAAAACGCTCTACCGGGTTACCCCTGGGGTGATAAGGCGTAGTACGAATCTTGTGAATACCCGCTACATGACAACTCTTTTATTGTACGGGATTCAAAATCGGGTCCTTGGTCACTATGTAGCTTTTCGGGAAACCCATAATGTACCAGGAAATTTTCCCACAGACACTTCGCAACTGTACGAGCCGTTAGATTCTGGGTCGGTACTGCTACGGCGTATTTCGTGAAATGATCCGTAATAACCAATATGTTACTGGTATTACTGCGGTCTGGCTCTAATGACAAGAAGTCCATACAGACCAATTCCAAGGGTCTACTGGTTTGAATGTTAACCAGGGGAGCGGCTCTGTCTGGAGGTCTTTTTCTACGCACGCAACGTTCACACGTCTTGATCTTCTCCACGGCTTGGGACATTCTTGGCCAAAAGAATCTGGACCTCACTAAGTCTAAAGTCCTCTCAATACCTAAGTGCCCCATATCATCGTGAAGACTACGCAACACCATGTCTCTTAGTCCAACTGGCAACACTAACTGATAGTGAGAGACTCCGTTCTCTTGCTTCTTCCTATACAACACTCCGTTCTTCAACTCAAATCGACTCCATTCTCTCAACCACAATGCTAAATCAGATGGCTGACCCCTCAGAGTACCTGGCTTAGTTCCATTTCTCATCCACTCAACTATCACCTTGAGCTCTGGATCCTTCTCTTGCCATTCTGCCAATGCTGCCTCCGAGAGATTGGGAAGAACAGGCAACTAGGGCTGCAACTAACGATTATTTTGATAATCGATTAATCGGACGATTATTTTTTCGATTAATCGATTAATCGGATAGAAATTAAATTAGATTTTTTATTTTTATTATAACTAAATAAAACCGTAAATCAGGGTATTTATGTGTAAAAGTGTACTTTAAAAAGTGCAAAAGCCACACATTGAGTTTTACTAATATCAATATTTGCATTGTTTTTAATGATAATTGCTGATGGCAAGTTGACAAACATGATTATTGTTATAAATGATATCCAACATATTATGTTTTAACAAAATTTTTGTTAAAACAAATTTACACAGACATGTTGTTCAGATGTGAATATCTGAACTAAAAACAAACTAAAAACATCTAAAATATATAATTCATTTAATTTGTATTTAAAATTAATTATATATAAGGAATATAAGGATAAAGAATATAATATATATTATATATATAATATATAAAAGAATATAATATAAGGATAAATTGATTAAATAAATATAGAAAGACTGAAAACAATTGTGTGAACGTAGAGCCGCAGTAGATCGCGTTTGAAAAACAATTAAAACTTAGTAGACAAATGCTATAAAAAGAGAACGGAATGGAGGTAACGTTACCCAGCAAGCTAACAGGCTTGAGTAAAGGACAGGAGAAATTATGCATTAGTGCACAAGCATTCGCTGAAAACCACTGAGTACAGTGACTAAAAAACAATATTTTACTGCTGCTGTTATTAACTGCCTTTGTATTTAATGCTTCACTTTGTAAACACCGTTTTAATTTAACCTATTTCTGCGGTAGCGCTATTTTAATCCATCACTTACGTTGGGAGCGAACTGATTGCACAACCTGATGCTCGAGTCAAAATACAGACATCCCGGAAGTCCCGGGAGTCTCCCGCATATTGATTGCGGCTCCCTGATGCCCGCGAATTAGTTCAAACTCGCGAAATCTAGAGCGCGCAAGCAAGAGCGCGCATGCGAGACATAAGAGACTGCTCCAAACCGTGTAGCGCGCGCGCTCGGCAGAGCGCCTGAGGGAGAGAGACCTTGCGTGTGTGTGCGTACCAGTAAACGCTCCTCGTGACGTAAGCAGACCAACTAATCGATAATGACATTCGTTGACAACGATTTTCATAATCGATTATAATCGATTTTATCGATTAGTTGTTGCAGCCCTACAGGCAACCCATGCTCAGTCTCATGTTGCAACTCCTTCGGCAAAGCATTAACACAATGAGCGAGAGACTCAACTAATGTAATAGAAGGGTGTGTCAAACGGAGACTTTCAGGTGAACTAATCACCTGATGCCTTTCACATATAGCTTTCACTACATCAGCCATGAGAACATCAGACTTGTTTTCAGGATCTGCAAGGTGATGAAGTGTAAACTTCTCAATTCTTTCTCGTTCTTTCTGAGAGACCAAATCATCTAAAGGCTCACCATGTGGACGCCGGGAAAGACCGTCCGCATCCTGATTCTGGCTCCCAGCCCTATATTGGAGCTTGAAAGTGTAGGTCGACAAACTAGACAGCCAACGGTAGCTGGTAGCATCAAGTTTCGCAGATGTTAAAACGTACGTCAAAGGATTACTGTCTGTTACAACAGTGAAGTCTGTACCATACAAATAATCACTAAACTGAGCTGTGACAGCCCACTTCAATGCAAGAAATTCCAACTTATGGGCCGGATATTTAGCCTCACTTTTTGTCAATCCCCTACTGGCGAACGCTATCACTCGCATCTGCCCGTCCTGCTCCTGGTACAATGCCGCACCCAGCCCCGTAGTACTAGCATCAGTGTGAAGCGTATACGGAAGTCTGGGGTCAGCAAAGCCCAGGACAGGAGCAGAGGTCAACTTTGAAATAACATCATCAAACGCATTCTGACATGCATCCGTCCATCGATCACCAAACTGCTCTTTCGTGTTAAAATACTCGCCCCCCTCTCGTTTCCCACTGCGGCCCCTAAGAAGTGGAGGGTACCCCTCAGTGAGTCCCGTAAGAGGTTTGACTATTTTCGAGTAGTCACTCACGAACCTCCTATAGTACCCTGCGAAGCCTAAGAAAGCTCTTAACTCTTTCAAGTTGGTAGGTCTCGGCCAAGTCTTTAAAGCTTCGACCTTAACTGGGTCGGTCTTTACTCCGTCCTTTGAAACAACATGCCCCAAATACTTGACTGATGTCTGAAAGAAGCGGCATTTTTCAGGCGCTAGCTTTAACCCGTACTCCTTAAGCCGGTTTAGGACCTGTACCAACCGCGACTCTTGTTCTTCTAAAGTCTTTGAAAAGACAATCAAGTCATCAATGAAAACTAAGACCTGCTTCCTATGGAGATCACCCATACACCGCTCCATTAACCTCTGGAATGTACTAGGCGCATTTGTGATTCCCTGAGGCATCCTATTGAATTCCCAGAAGCCTAGGGGACATACGAAAGCAGTCTTACACTTATCAGCTTCATCCATTTCGATCTGGTAGAATCCAGACTTCAGATCAAGTACCGAGAACCATTTGGAACCAGTAAGCACAGAAAAGACCTCCTCTAGATTAGGTAGCGCGTAAGCATCCTTAATCGTTTGAGAGTTCAACTTCCGAAAGTCGATGCAGAGCCGAACCGAACCATCTTTCTTCCGGACCACCACTATGGGCGAAGAAAAGGAAGACTCGGACTCGCGAATGACTCCGGCAGAAATCAATTCCTGAAGATGCTTTCGAACGGCATCGATGTCTTGAGGGTGAATTGGACGCGCCCTATGCTTAAAGGTTGTCTCATCTGTCAATCTAATCTGGTGCTTCACTTGACTTGTACAACCGAAGTCAAGATCATGCAAAGAGAAAACTTCAGGCATGGAATTTAGCCGGTTCGAAATTCGCTCTTTCCAATGTGAAGGCAAAGGAGAATCTCCAAAGTCAAAGGTAAGGTTGGCAGAGGTAGGTGCTGATGACTCTACTCCGCAATAACTCTTGGTGCTCTCTATCACTTTCTCTACAGCGTGGATCTCTGCAAGTATAGCTTTAGGAGGAATCGTTATATCAGTCCGAGTGTCATTCTTAAGCAGAACTGACAGCTGGGAGGATCGGATGGCAAAGTGTGTACACAACTCGCCACCGAAAGACCGCTGAACGCTGGGGTTGAAGGCGGTTCAAGAGCTATCAATTTCTCTAAGCAAGGTTCCCGAAGCTGAACATAACCATTCAAGACTACTGTGTTCCCGGCAGGCACAACCTCGGGTATACTTCCCATCAACTTCACATGTCCTAACGGTTCACTGCCAGCTTGTCTCCATCTCGCTTCAAGAACTCTAAGCACTGCTTGATACCCGTGAAAGTCTGAACAAGGATTGTTCTGTTTCTCGTTGATACAGTGACCATAAAGCACATCCAATGAGTTGGTACCTACTAGAACTTGCGACGGACTCTTGAGATCCGGAACTACCAAAGCTAAGGTAGGGATTTCAACTTCTGCACCCACAAACTCTTTCGGAAACTTCAAGACCAACTCTATGTACCCTAGATATGGAACTGCTTGTCCATTGGCCCCTTCTACCTCTAGTAGGTTTCCCAATGACTTCAACGAATGATCAGACAGATGCGACTTGTAAAACGACTGAGGAATGGTAGTAACCTGAGATCCTGTGTCTAGGAGACAACTAACTTCTTTACCCCCAATAACAATCTGCGCTGTGCACTTTACTCCTACTAACCCCTCTGGCAGGTTCTTTAATGGTGATCTATTCTGGTTACTCGTGACGGCCGCTTGTCTATAACACTTAGGGCGGTTCAAATTACACCTCGTCTCTGTATGCCCCGCTACAGAGACGTCCCTTGGTTTAAAGACAAGGAAGAATTCCCTTGCAGAGAGTCCCACTGGGCCTGCTGCTCTCTCAACTTACGACGCTTTTCTTCAACTCTCAAGGGGTTTGCTGGATTATCACAGGCAACAGCCAAATGACCATTCTCTCCGCATCGGAAGCAATATCCGGGACGAGGCCGATTGGTCATTGGTTGGGCCCTTCTAACATCTCGACCAGTATCTGTCTCTATTAAACTCTGAAGCGGAAAAACTCGAGGACTAGCAGTCACATGGGAGTGATCTCTAAAATTTCTCTGAGCAACATTCTGAGCTTGCAGTTCAGCTACCTGTCGTCGTAGGTTAGCGACTTCTAAGCTATCTGAATCTTCACGTTTTGCTTCTTGAGTCATGGAAACTCGCATAGCGGCTGAGCACGCAACTCTTCCACTACTTTTCTCAAAGCATCAAATTCTGTTTTCTCAGAACATCCGCTCTGGCGTTTCTGATCTGAATTTCCACCTAAAGTAACAAGTTGGGCCTGAGCTTCTGCAAGTTGCTTTCTTAGAGAATCTGTTTCAGAACTACTAGCATTTGGTGCTTCATGAGAATACACTGCCACTTGCTGGGTGGCAGCTCGAGGTTTCGGGTAAACAACAGGAGTTTTTGGCAACCCAAGGTGCTTTTTCATTCTTTCTTCTTTGGAAGTACGTTTACTCTCTTCTGTTCGAATTAACACAACCAACTCAGCGAAAGTGAGTGGCTGGGCTCCGCTTTTCCCTAACTGAAGGCTGTCAATGAGACCATTGTCCCAACATCCCCTCACAAATTGCTTCAAAAGACAACGGTCATGATCTTTCTCCGCGATGCCTCCCCTCTTAATCGTTGAACTCCGAAGAACTTGCAACCGGTGTAAGAAATCTGATGACTTTTCACCTTGGTTCTGCAAGGTGCCCATAAACTTGGCCAACAGTTCGTCACCATCCTCTACAGAACCATACACTGATTCTAGCAATTTAAGGTACACCGCAGGCAAAGCGGGAGGTCGTACATGCTTCACTACGTCTGCGGCAGGGGACAACAAGCTATCTAGGATCCTACGTACTCTTTGCAAATCGGAAATAGCCGGATCACTTAGCAGGAGTTCTACACTTACTCGCCAGGTGTCAAAGTCAGGTTCATTTGGAGGACACGGGCACCTCCCTGAGAAATTCCTAAGACGGACTGACGTTTGCTGTAACATCGTAGCATCAGCCGACTTCACTATGTGCTCTACAACCATCTTCTGAACACCTGGTGGGTCTACAATGTTCATGGGGAAACCAGAACGAGTAGTCACTGTAACACCATCAACGGTGGTTTCTGGAAAGGCCATAGGGCCCGTCTGTCTCTTGATTGGGTTTTTGAATTCTAAATCTCGCATTTCTACTGTTTCTGCTTTCCTAGAATCATCACAGCTCACATTTCGCACTCTCTGGAGTACAGTTGGTAGAGTGAACTTCCTGGAGTTCATTCAACTCCTCCTGAAACACATTTGAAAGAGGTTTCTCACTGGTCGTCTGGTTACGGACACTAGCCAAAGCTCGTACTTGGAACATGACGCTTGGATTCGAAAGACTTCCCAAAGTTATGGGTAACATTGGCGCTAAGTCCAGCATTGCAGAGCTGTGAGCATATTCTACAATGGCATGCTGATGGAACTCAGACGTTTGATCGTCAATTATCAGATTACGTTTAACCGAGCCATACCTTTGCAAGAAAATACTCAGCTCATTATCCGTTTCGGTCAACGTGAGACCTTTGACAAGAAGCGCATTTGCTACGTCCACACTCTCTCTCTCTCAATGATTTCCATCGTCACAATGTAAGATCAACACTCTGAGAAAATTTCGGTTACTAATTAGCTCGTTTCCTACTACTATCCTTGTTGCTAAGCAACAGTCTCCTGGCTGGCTCGCCAACTTTCTGTAACCCGTGTCGTGGCAAGTGTGTTACCCTCACTCTCCTCAGTAAAAGACACAGAGGGAAGTGAAAGAAGACACTGCTTCAATCTATGGACCAGCGATCAGAAGACCAGAATTCGCTCAAGAGACTGTGTTAGCAGCAAAGAAGCACAGGGACACACTGTTTGAGGTAGAAAAACAGGTACGATATATTTAAAAGGAATAACAAGCAATTAAGACAAAAAAAAGAAAATGTTCAAAAAGACAATAAAATTAAATTATTACCACATCACATAAAAGAAAATAAACCAGAAATAAATAAACTCTTATTTGAATCCTAATTGTAACCTTTTATTCTTTCTTTTTATCTACTATAATTTATACTTTCTATTTAGTTTTAAATCTAATTTCACCTAATTAGCTTTTATTTTGGTATAAGTAAGATATAAGGTTTCTTTAGTTATTTGAATTATTCCTAATTTGACTTATTTATATTAAGAATACTTTTCTCCTCTGGTCTGATTTAAATGTAACTTTTCAACTTCAACCTTTCAAATTACCTTTCAGTTCACTCTTATTACCCAAAAATAGAAATTATGAACACTTAATAGACAAATCAAAAGAAATAAATCACAATAGAATTGAAACAAAATAACAATAAAGAAAATAAATCACCGTCCAATTATCTCAGTGTTCACAGAAATCTCAATGTGATATGAGATTTTATCTCAGTTCTCAGCTCCAGTTCAATGTTCCTTCACGAGATCCTTCTTCCGCAACTCAAGTTAACTCACAGTTCAATAGCAAAAGGAAGAGAAAACCTGTACTCAATCCTACCACAATATTCACAGTTCGATTCGCAGTTCGATCCTTATTTGGGCATGGCTCGCCAGTTCCTGCTTGCAACAACTCTCGAACTTTCGCTGTGAAGCAGGGACATCTCACGTGCAGCTTTCTCGATTCTCGTTCAGCATCCAAACTCAGCAAATAGAAAATATCAGACAAAACCAAAAGAAAATCCAGAAAGGATATAAAAAGAAATGGAAAGCCCAAGGGGGGGGGGAAAGAAAAAAAACCCAACCTTGAAAAAACAAGGCCAAAAGTACAATTAGGCACTTTTCTCAAAAATACACATATTACCACACTTAATATCAATATATTCAACTATTAACATTTCAAACTTCACTTTTCATATGATGTTAACACATTAACTTCTCATTTATATTCAAAAAACAGGATTTCAAATGACGCGCTAGGCCACATCTGCTCAATTTTCACGTGCGTCACACTCATCCGTTAGCTCAAACTCAGTTATTCGACGAAAACTACAAATTTACATTTCACAAATCATCAAAAATAACTTCTCCCTTTATAATATCACTTATTTAACACATTTATGAAGAAATCTTCTATTATTTTTCTCTTTTTTTACAGAAGGTTGACTCTTACATAAATTTAGCTAAATATAACACACATATTTGGCATTTGAACACATTTTATCGGATATTTATACATAAGAACCTTGGTAATAACAATAAAACGAAAACTTCACTTACCAAGAGTACTTCTAATATCAATTAGAAAAAGTTCGCGGCAGCTCTCTCAGCTTTAGGCCCGTACTTCAATGCACGTACAAAAGCTAGTTTCACTTTTACTCAAAATCAATCAATCACAGCATCAAGTTCTGTTTCTATTTCTCAAAATCTTTATGTTCTATATCTCTAAATCTCTCTAAACAAACTACTAGCTCGCTCAGTCTAATTCTTTCTCTTCTCAGATCGCGCTCAGTGCTTCTTTCTCGGTGCTTCTCTCGGAAAAAAAATGATCATTGCATCATCTCTCGACTCCGATGACTCCACCCACTAAGGCGGCCAACTCTGATTCGTCTATTAGGACCAATCATTGTCTCATTTAATCAAATCACTCTTCTCTAATTTATGTATTCTTGTTTTCTCTTTTCTTTACAGATATTTAATAAAATAACTGTTTATTCACATAAGTGTCAGTTTCTTTCTTTTCTATTTCAAAAAATAAAACATCTTTAGTAACCTGGGTTACACAAGATTTTGACTTCATTTTATGCAAATATTTAAAAAAAAGTATTAAAAAAAAGGTATTTCATATATTAATGTTTTTAACCTTTGCATGCATATGTTAACGTTAATCTTTAATGGTTTGATTTTCAATTCAAGTTCTTCGTTGTCATTGATTAATTAAAGGGTCATTCCACCGGTGGAGACATGAATATGTATGGAAAGTGGGTCATATATGTAGTAGAATAGTATCATAAATGTCTAATTTGGGACCTTCTTGGCCGATAAAAGGCAGAAAATGCCTTTTAGTGCTTGTGGATGGTAGACAACAATCCCCATAGTGCATTGCAATGCTCAGCTCCGCAGACCACTCCACCTACAGTAGCTAGCTTAACTGCAAGATATTTGTGCAATGAACTTGCCACGTTAGCGTGTTAACAAAATGAAAATAAACGTACTTTACAGAAAGACGACCATTTGACCCTGTAGGCTTTGGCTGACGTTGCCAGTTGACCTTAGGTATTCTAAAGTAGGTCTCCAGGACGCCGCTATCCATATGGGGTGCGAAACTCGGGTGAGCAACAACACACACGTCCGTGTCATCCTCCGATTCCGTAGCACCGCTGGAATTCTCGGCAGCAGCTAGACTCTTGTTCTGTGTCCATTGGCGCACAGTGAGAGCACAGGCACCACCAATCTGCCCCAGCTCGAGCCATTGCGGGCTCCTCGTCCGCGGCAGGCAGATTGTCTGCATCGGCTGTGGTGGCAGCAGCTTCAGCCGCCTCGCTGTCCTCCATAGCCCTCAGCTGCGCGTCGCTATACTGTGGCTCATAAAGGTAGCCACGAACATCCGTTTCTACCATAACTTCGTCAAAATCCAGATCCTCCATAATGCATCCGCCTGTGTATTCAGTACCATCGTCCATATTTTCAAAAAGTTTCTCCCGGTGAAATCAAACGCACTGGCACTGATCTGATAGGTCTGTTAGCGCATTAGGTCCAACCCCCTATGGGCGGGTTTGAAAGGGTGGGAACTAGCGCTTCTAGTCTTCACAGAAATCCCCCCCTTTTACACTTCCCCCTACAATGACGTAAAATGACGATTTTTGCGTCATTGTAGGAGGAAGTGAAAAAGGTAAATGGAGGATTTCTCTCGTCTCAGGGGAAAATGAAAGAGTGTTGCACGACCATTCAATAGTATTAATGGATTTCTAACAATGGAAATCTTAATGCAAATGGGTGGAGTGACCCTTTAACGTTTGATGTGAAAAAAATGGAAAGTAGTGCAACAGCAAGAAATGTGTGCTCAGTCCTGACACATGCCTTATAACTAAGTGTTAGTGTTTTAAATGTGCTCATCAGTTTAATATTATTCTCACTCTTTTCTGTCTCTCTCTCTTCAGGTTCTGTGGGACAAACTCTGACTCAATCTGAAGCTCAAACAGTGCAGCCTGATCAGACCGTCTCTATTCACTGT
The DNA here is from genome assembly GCF_051911475.1 of Siphateles boraxobius. Lineage (NCBI taxonomy): Eukaryota > Metazoa > Chordata > Actinopteri > Cypriniformes > Leuciscidae > Siphateles > Siphateles boraxobius. Next base: position 8,373,651 of record NW_027508953.1, read on the forward strand.
AATCATAAGCCAGCAGTACACTGTGTTAAACCAAACACCACCCTGTATTGTATGTCCTGGTCAGATTCCTGGAGAAGTTCCTAAACTCCTGATCTATTTCACATCAGAGAGAGCTTCAGGTGTTTCTTCTAGATTCAGCGGCAGTGAAAGTGGAAACCACATGGATTTTACTCTGACTATCAGTGGAGTCCAGCCTGAAGATTCAGGAGTTTATTACTGTCAGAGTGAACATGGTATACCAGGAAACTCGGGGAAGCTAGACTGGGTGTTCACACAGTATAAAAGCATCATACAAAAACCTCCTAGGTTGGGACTTCTGCAAATGTTGATGTTGAAGATCATTATTCACCTCACTGACTTACACATAAACACACAGATACACAGGTTGATGAACTGTTGATATTCATAGTCACACACTCTTCAACATGTTGTAGCAAATTAGCTCAAAATTAATATTAATAATCAATCATAACTTTGGATCAGTTAATATAATTATTTTAATGTAGTAAAATTAATATTACAATCAATCAACCTGTTCGTCTCGTGAACACTCAGTGTTCATTTTTTATTCATTCTATGAAATGTTCATTTCCAGGGAAGGGAAATGTCTTCCTGTACTAATACATATATATCTATATATATAAATCATAATCATAATGCAATAATCTGGAACAACAAACAATATATATATATATATATATATATATATATATATATATATATATATATATATATATAAATATTTTTCAGAAGTAGGGCTGGGAGAAAAAAATGTATTCTCCAATGCATCGTGATTCTCAGACAATTCTGAAAACTTCAGAATGTATTCTTTCTGAACATAGTTTTTTTATACATGCATGATAGAACTTGTGTGCACTAGAGACAACCATATTCTTCTTGCTGCCAATAACACACATACACATAAACACACACACACACACACACACACACACACACACACACACACACACACACACACACACACACACAAGCGTACACACACAAAACCATCAGAACAAGTAGGCAACATAAATTTGCATAAGATTTCAAGGTTGAAGTGAAAAGGAGGGCATTTGTTTCTTTGCGCAGGACATACACTATGAGAAATGTGCACTTTGCTTGACAATGTGCAGTTTTGCTGGTATTTCAGTGTTTTCTCTTTCAAACAGTCTACAAAGGCATAATTTATACAGTTTGAAGAATAAATTTGATACCCAAAACTCACTTACTGACAGGCGTCTGCATTTGAATTTCCACATGCTCTTTGTACATTCGTACATTGTACAGTGTTTGCGGCATGCGGCTATCTATGACTTGGTGTAAGTTGTTGTAAAATGTTAAATGCACTGGCATTTCCAAATGCTTTTATGATGCAAAATGAATGTAAACATTTATGTCTTACATACAGGACAAAACATATCAAAGTGCAATCAACGTGCAATAATACAAAAGAAAAGAGAATTATAATAATATTTTATAATAAATTAAAATAATATATTTGATATTATTTGTCAGTTGTTTTAAAATTCGATTGTGAGATAAGTAACTTTCCTTCCAGGACAAAAAGTTGGAGAGCTACTTGACTAGAATATAGAATATATATTTGCTCTGAAAGGCTTTAAAACACTCCATTTCAAAGTAAACATACAGTACAGCTATGATAATACGATAATTGTAAAAGTATTAACATCATACCTTTATTAAAATATATTTAAGGACCTGGATATAAGATATTTCTTAATCTAGTGAAAATTGTAATAAATACTTTGACACATCAGTGTGCATCAAGTTATTTTATAAACAATTTAAATTTTCTTGTTTCTATATTTTTCCCCATCAGTGATCCCTAAATACTGTCTAGTCCACACTATAAATATTTGCAGATAGATTTGGGAAGATGTGAAGTAAAAATAAAAATAAACATGTAGGCCTACTAAACTGTAAACTTACATGCGGTCACCCAGCTCCCCTGCTGTGAAGTGTCATATGATATTCTTTAATATTGTGCACAACCCAGGCTCATGGGAAATACGTTAGGGAAACGTACCTGGAGGTACGTATTTCAGGTTTTGCAAAAATGTAGGCAGAGTAACGTATTTCCCATGAGCCTGGGTTGATTGTGCAACATACGCACTGAAAACTCAGTTGAGAGAATCAGTCAGAGTATTTTAAAGTTACATGTGAAATTCCTAATTTGTTTTATATTTTTATTGACAAACTTGTGAAGGGTTTTTGTTGAGTACTTAAGAAAATATTAGTGGCATTCATGATTTTCAAGACAATGTTTATTGTTGTAGAGAAATTGTTTCATTAATAGAAACACTAGTACCAGGAATCCATGCTCATGAATCTCATGCTACCCATATTGCTGAAGCTCCTGTACTCTCCAGGCATGAAACAGGACATCTTGCCTCTGTAGTGGGGCTGGTCATACATGAGCCAGTGGCCGTCCATCACATGACAGGACTGACAGTGAGACATGCGGTAACGGTCCATGATGTTGTCACAGTCATCCATCATCTCGTACATCTGACCCATGAAGTTATCCCTTTCGTAGATCCTCATTCTGTAGGAGCCCCTGTGCTGTTGTGGAAGTGAAATCAGTTTAAGTTTATCAGCCAGATTAAAATGTTAACATGTAAACCATGTAAACACAGATGCATCTTTATCTTATATAAGCTTAAACTGAACTCACCATGGGGATCATATGGCAGGACCTGATGCAGTTGCTCATTCCATACATAGACATGTAGTCAGCGTACTCTCCCCTTTTAAAGAAACACTGATTTCCCATAGTTGGGATGATCATGCATCATCCAGCACCCGCTCTCTACTCTGCAAGAGTGACAGCGGTTCATGTAGGAGGAGAAGTCACCACTGTCACCCATACACTCATAAGAGCGACCCTGGAAGTTCCTGTCCTAGTAGAACATGACCTGAAAATTCAAAAGTTAAAGTTTTCAGGTTTTTTTTCTACTTATATTTTCATTTGAATTAAACTTTGAAATTGAAGCTGTAATGAAGTTTACCTTGCCCATCATGGTTTCGCTGGCTGATCCTCAGTAGTTCCACAAAGGAGAAGCTGAAGCTGATTCTGGTTGTTGACTGACTGCTGTCACCTGTGCTTTTATACACGACTAAGACTAAAGACTACACAGCACCTATTGTTAGTCAATTCCTGACTGTGCAAGTTGGCACAGAGGCTGCTAGTAAGCGTGGTATCTAGATCTTAGTCCTTAATAATTTGTCTGAAGTTAATATTTGTCCAAATTAAAGACTAGAGCCTCACGATTGTGGATAAATGTGTTAACATTTTATGTCTTTTATTTGTTTTTCTGCACAGCACTTTGGTCCACTTCAGTTGTTTTAAAATGCTTTATAAATAAAGTTTGATTAATTGATTTATTGATAAATTGAGAATATATTTTTTAAAATTAAAATTTCTTTCCTAGAATAAAAAACTATGAAACGAGTATAAAAAGAGTTTTTATCTTTCAACGTTTTAGTTTTCCATTTTCCCACCATTCACACATAGATTTGGTTTTATTTCGTTTGGTATACATTTTGCAATGGTGTAATTTCTAATTTCCCAAATAAAAACCAATAAAACACTGCTACAAAAGACTATTTCTTGTGAAGCTAAGTCTGGTTTTATGATTGGAAAATGTCTAGGTTACAACTGTAACCATGGTTCCCAGAGAAGGGAACAAGACTCAGTGCAGTGCTCATGAAGTGAGTGCTCAGTGTGTAAGAAGGGCACCTGAAAACACGTCATCAGCTCCAAATTTTCTGAGGGAATACACGCAGGCCTACCCGACTCATGGCAGCGACGTGGCATCTTGTTCCCTTTTCAGGGAACCATGGTTACAGTCGTAACCTAAATGTTCCCTTTATAGGGAACTCAACCCTGTGTCAATACCAACTACGCCATGCTTACCAGGGCCTGCTTGACCTTAAAAGTAATCTAAAACCCTAGGCACCAACAATGCAAGGCTTCAGCCCTGAGCCATTTTTGAGTCAGTCAGCGAGCAGTACATACCATGTACATAATTTCTCCCAGTAATCTAAATGATGTTATGAAAGGCCATGAAGCTTCTATGCCCAATTTGGAGCCACATAAAGCAGATCTACCAGAAATTCATCAGCCCACAACTAACTAATCTGCCATAATTGGGGCAATGGGAAGGAGCATAACCTTACTTAATGCGCTCCGGCCTGCTCATTTCCACAAAAAGTGCCTGGTGGCTCAAGAACACAAACCATGAAATAGGTTCCAAAGTGCAAGCCTTGAAAAATTTTGGGGGAAAAAATGATCTCTGCGCAAACTTCAAAAAGGCAAACCCGTGAGAACGCCGACTGCGTGCACATGTGCATTAGTTTATAGGTATGCGCGTTTGAATGTTTCCAGGCGTGTAGTCCTTCTTTACAAACCAACCCTCAACAAACTACTTGTCTGGCCTTTAAAAATTATAATACAGGATTATTTATCTCTTCCGCATAGCCACACAAACCGGAATTATCCCGAAAACGTTTTATCTGTACAAAGGTAAAGGGGAGAGACTAGTTGACACTACAGAAAGTCCTGGTTGCGTATGCAACCCACCGTTCCCTGAAGGAGGGAATGGAGGGTGTAGTCGATGCCGACTGAAATGGGATCCCGCCAGGGAGCCTATCGTCTTCGAGTATTATTGAACGAGTCAATGCGCATTGGCGTGCGAGATCTGCATCTCACACTCCGCCCCGCGGCATGGGTATAAATACGGAAGTAGATGCACGCACCATTTGTTTTTCGCTGAGGAGCCGAGCGGTGGTCCAGCGGTATTGGCAAGGGGACTACGTCCTCCGTTCCCTCCTTCAGGGAACGGTGGGTTGCATACGCAACCAGGACCTTCCCTTTCGGTAAATAACGTCGGACGCAGTCGACACTGACTGAAATGGGATCCAACCTTTGAAAACGCCACTAACACTGCCACCTTCCAGTGCCTAGAAAAAAGCCTTCTGATCCTCCTGACACTCCTGAATACACATATGAACTGGGCGGGTGACCGGGCAGTACAACATATAGAATGTCACTGAGGTGGCTCCAGCCTAGGAAGGGGGGAGACAACACCGATTTTACAGTGACGGCAGAAGCTCTGCCAAGGGAAAGACACGGGCTCGCCGTAGGGAGCCGTACCATGGAGAATACACATATGGGATCACCGTAGGGATCGCAACATATGGACCCAACCTAGCACAGGTTCCACACTGCTTACAAGTGGTAGGCCAAACACCGGACGTTCCGCCACGTCCGATGTCGGAGGGGTGCGGAGGAACTCAACAGGGTTTGGAAAAAGGGAACTCAACTGGAGTACAATGGCACACGTATCCAGTCCATAGGAGGGGAATGGCGCAGCACGCCGACACTGAACCGGGGCTCACGGTGTTACTGGCTTCTATGAGAAGAGAGCACACGGGAAGCAACCGGTTCGACACGTAGGCTATAGAATCTAGCGAACGTATTAGGTGTCGCCCAGCCCGCAGCTCTACAGACATCTGTCAGCAAGGCACCCTGCGCCAACGCCCAGGAGGCGGCAACACTCCTTGTGGAGTGAGCTCGCAGTACGGGGGGACAGGGTTCACCTTGGGACTCATACGCCAAGATGATGGCATCCACTATCCAGTGGGCCAACCTCTGCTTGGAGACAGCCTTTCCCTTCTGCTGGTCTCCGGAACAGACGAAGAGCTGCTCTGAGGTCCTAAAGATTTTCATTCTGTCCACGTACAGGCGCAGAGCGCGGACGGGACAGAGAAAAGCCAAAAAAGTTAAAAAGCCTTTATTTATTCATGGCTTTAAGCATTTAAAATTGGTGACAGGTACACCTACGCGTTGCGGCTTTACATGCCTTTGTCAGGGTGTGTGTAACAAAAAAAGTCTCTAGTTAATTTTAAGCTGCAATTAATTAGTCAAATTACAATCACCTGGTCGCACTGCAGGCAACCTAAAGAGAGAAAGTTTAAATTGAACAAATTTTCAATTCAGTTTCTTTCCCCAAAAAAAGAAAAAGAAAAAAAGATCTCACACAATATAAAGTTAAATCAAACACATTATAAAAAAAATTATAATAAAAAATAAAAAATATAAATATTAATGAAGAATATAAGTCAGAATACACAAATCAATATTGTATTCAATGAAATAAAGTATTTAAAAACAAATTACACTGGTTGAAATACACAAATCAAATGATGTATACATCAAGTAATGCATAGTATAACTAATTACTAGAAAAAACTAAGCTATATTACAAAAATGGTATGAAATCTAATTATCCGTTTAAGCCTGGAAATGTAGTTGCTTTCAGTGTATAGATCCAAGGCTCTCTTTGTAAAAGCCTGTTAACCCTATCTCCTCCTCTTATTGACTTGGGAACATGTTCAATGCCGATTTTCTTCAGTGTACTTGGGCTACCATGATGTATAATGTATGGCCATAGGATATAGAGGGTTACAGACTCGAATAGCATTTTTATGTTCTAATAATCTGATCTTTAATTATCTAGTCATCCCTATATAAAAGAATCCACATGGACACTCCAACCTATAAACCAGAAATGAAGTATTACAATTAATAAATGATCTTATTTTCAATTCGAAGCCTGAGGTGCATCTCTAAAAATTTTAGTCTTAACCATATTGTCACAGTGATTGCCACACCTGTAATTTCCTGCACTTAAACTTAAACCAGGTATTTGATTTCTTAGAGGAAAGATGGCTTCTCAATAATTTATCTTTAATTGTAGGTGCTTTCCGGAATGCAATAGAAGGAGATTCAGGCATGACTTCCCTGAGATAAGGATCACTCATAAATATTTCCCAATTACTTTTTATAATTTTCTTAATTCTATTTGCCTCTGTACTATACTGTGTCACAAAATAAACTGAATTATCTGAATCTTGTGATTCACGTTTTTGTCGTAATAGCTCATCTCTACTAATGTTTCTTACTTTATTGTATGCATTGTTAATCACGCTATTTTTATATCCTCGTTCCTTAAATCTTTGAGTCATATCTTGTGCCCTGATGTTAAAATCCTCTTCCTTATCGCATATTCTTTTCAACCTCTGGAACTGGCCACAAGGAATATTATCGGTCATCCATAAGTGATGAAAGCTGTCTGCTCTTGATATGGTTTCTGTCAGTTTCTTTCCTAAAAATAGTGGTATGCAACACACATTACTTTCTTTAAAGATTTTTAAGTCCAAAAAATGAATCTGAGTATGTGAAAAATCAAGACTCAACTTCAAATTTGCATTGGTATTGGATCTGCCTCCGAACCTGTCCATATCAATACGATGTCATCTATATATCTACCACACTATATACTTTAAATATGGATTTAGATCAGAAAAAAAACAAATGTCTTTTCCCAAAATCCAGGGGCGTGTCTAGAAGGGGGGCACGGGGTGGCACTGCCCCCCCCCTGAAATATGATTGGCCCCCCCTGGTGCCCCCCCAACATCATTGGGCTAGATTTACTGTCAACCTGTCGAAATGTGCAACAAAATCCAAAATGGCTGCCTGTATGTAGCATGTGTGTTTGTGTTGTCGATTCCCGTTTTTCTTTTTAAAGCGTTAGTTTTAAAAGGATATCAAAGACTGTTTTTAAGACCTACGTTGGATTTCTATCTGCATTTTCAAATTGATCACTAATCCATTGCCAAAATGAGGGCATCTACACTCGTTTACCTGCTCGGCTGTTTGATACTTTGGATTCCTATGGACGGCATGCTTAATGCTAATGCTAATGAGGAGAGAAATACACCTGTGTCACTTTTGTGGATTATTCCGAGTGCTGTGACTTCCCTGGAGCCGGTTGGTGGAGATCCTATCATGAAGCCTTGGGTGTTTGAGAAGTATCTTGTTGGACGGGCGTCTTTTATTCTGAGGGATGAACCGAGAGGTCTGCGATGTCTGTGGGCCCGTGGAAATGGAAAGCTGTCTCCCTATGCGACGTCCATCTGTAGGGACAGCTCGACAGCCGGCTCAGCACGGAGAAGCTGGTTGGTCTTTCTTCTGCTCTTAATATCGGGCAACATCCATCCTAATCCAGGCCCAGAACTTGCGCAGCTTCAAACTCCTGCTGAGTTCAAGTCTATTAATGGTTTGCGTTTTTTTCACCTTAATGTACGCAGTCTGGTAAACAAAATAGACTTAATAAGAATATGGGCTGATTCAACGAATTCTGACATTATTGTTCTATCTGAGACATGGTTAAATAAGTCAATTCCCAACACCATGATCTATATCGAGGGATATGATGTTTTTAGATCGGACCGCACAAAAAAAGGTGGTGGAGTTGCAGTGTATATTAAGTCTAAGCTAAACTGCACTTGTATACTATCCATTAGCAAACCAAACTGTTTTGAACTTTTGGCAATTAAATTACTTTTTTTAAATGGTCCAGATATCATCGTTGTTGGATGTTATCGTCCCCCTTCGGCTTCAAGTGAAGCTATTACTTCACTTACGGACCTTCTTCATAACTGGACTAAATCAGAGCTGATTTTACTCGGTGATTTAAACTGGGATTGGTTATCACAAAAGTCTGATCAATTCAAGAGTATTTGTGACTCTCTTTGTTTGGATCAATTGATAAATTTACCCACTCGATTAAATCATAAGGATCTGGTTAAATCTACACTACTTGATGTTATTTTAACTAATGCTCCTCATAGATTCTCTGCAGTTGGAGTTTTTTGTAATGATGTTAGTGATCACTGTCCAATAGTATGTGTAAGAAATTGCAGGATTCCAAAGAGTAAACCACGTTTTATTTTGAAATGACAATTTAAACATTTTAACGATCTAGCTTTTTTGCAAGATATTTATAACAGTGATTTATATGTTGTTTCACAGATACCCGATGTCGATATAGCATGGGAGTATTTTAAATGTACTTTTTTGACTATATGTGACAAACATGCACCTTTTAAAAGGTTTAGAGTAAGCAGTAGAGATAATCCCTGGTTTAATGAGTCAATATCTTTACTTATAAAAAAAAAGAGATGAGGCATGGGCTAAAGCAAAGAAAACAAATAATAACATGGACTGGGTAAATTATAGGACAATAAGAAATAATTGTACAAAATTGGTAAAAAAATCTAAATGTAATTATTACATAAAAATGATGAATGAAAATTTGAACAATCTGACTAATTTCTGGAAGTTGACTAAATCCGTTTGTGGTAAAAAAAACAACCTCCACCAGTCTGCCGGATTGTTTGAAATTAAATGAGAGTGTAATCCAGGACAAAGAAAATATTGTAAAAGCCTTTAATAGCCATTTTATCTATGCTGATTTAATATCAGATTTTGGTAATTTAAAGGAACATAACATAGAAGGCAATGTGGAAAACGTTTCATGTCATTCCCAGCGGTTCACTCTTACTCCTATTTTAGCTACACAAGTTTATAAAGCCTTATCAAACTTGGATTGCAAAAAATCAGTGGGGTCTGATAAAATAGAGCCTTATTTTTTAAAAAATGCTGCAGATCTTATAACAGAGCCCATCACTTCTATTTTAAATTTAAGTTTAAATTCTAATTTAAGTTCTAATTCTAATTTAAATTCTAATGTTATTCCCCGTGCAGAATCGGCTATGATTCTACCTTTGTTAAAAGGTGGTGATCCATCAGAGATGAATAACTATCGTCCAATTTCAAGGTTGTCGGTGATGGCACAAGTATTTGAATCTTTTGTAAATGATCAAGTAAAACAGTTTTTAACTGAAAATAAAATTTTGAATGAATTCCAATCAGGCTTTAGATCAGGTCACAGTACTATAACAGCAGCCATGCTGGTCACAAATGATATTATTGAATGTTTGGATAGTAAACAGCATTGTGCAGCCTTATTTGTAGATCTCTCCAAAGCATTTGATTCTGTAGATCATAAACTTTTGTTGCAGAGACTTAGTTGTGTGGGTTTTAGTGAAACAGCTCTAAATTGGTTTAAAAACTACTTATCAGAAAGAACTCAGTGTGTCTCAGTTGAAAATTTTACTTCAGCAGAACAAACAATTAAAAAAGGTGTCCCACAGGGCTCTGTTTTAGCACCAATTTTATTTTCTATTTATATCAATGACCTAGGTTGTGGGATAACTCCAGCTAGAATTCATCTATATGCTGATGACACAATCATTTATACAGTAGCACACTCTCTGAATCAAGCCATAGAGCTTCTGCAAGATTCTTTTCGGTCTTTGCAACTGTCATTGTCAAGTCTGAAACTGGTTTTAAACACGAAAAAAACTAATTATATGCTTTTCACCCGTTGTTCCATCAACACAGATCGCTCGATTTTAAGTTTAGAGGGGGACTGTATAGAAAGAGTAAATTGTTATAAATACTTAGGCATATGGTTGGATGAAAAATTAGGTTTTAATGTACATATCGAAAATCTCTTGAAAAAGCTTAGACCAAAACTGGGTTTCCTCTTTCGTTTAAAGAAATGTTTTCCTTTTGAAGCAAGAAAGAGAATTATTCAAAGCTGTTTCCTCTCAGTATTGGATTACGGTGATGTGATTTATATGCATGCAGGTTCATCGTCGCTAAAAAGATTGGATTGTGTTTACCATGCTGCCTTACGCTTTGTGACGAGTGCCTCCTCACGCACTCATCATTGTACTTTATATGAATTGGTGGGTTGGACTTCTTTGTTTCAAAGGAGAAAAATACACATGTTGATGTTTATTGCCAAGGCATTGTTAGGCAAATTACCAATTTATATCTGTTGTCTATTATCTTATTGTATCTGTAATTATAGCACTAGATCTAGTGCAAAACTGCTTTTAAAGGTTCCTAGAGTACGTTCAGAGCTTGGTAAAACTGCCCTTTCTTCCTATGCTCCCTGGTTATGGAATGAGCTGCAGAGTATAATAAGGATACAAACTCTCCCCTCTTTAAAGGGTTAGTTAACCCAAAAATGAAAATTAAGTCATTAATTACTCACCCCCATGCTGTACCAACCCCGTAAGACCTTCGTTCATCTTCGGAACACAAATGAAGATATTTTTGATTAAATCTGAGAGGTGGATCACTGCTACATAGGCTGCCAGAGGGAATGAAACTTGACGGCCCAGAAAGTCATTAAAGAACATGTTTAAATATTCCATGTGCCTACAGTGGCTCAACTATAAGTTTATCAAGCGACGAGACTACTTTTTTCCCGAAAAAAAAAACATAATAACGACTTTATTCGACTATTCCTTTTCATTCCTTGTGGGCCTGAGACGAGAGTTCAAGAGATTTCCACGACGCATGCGCGAGAACTGAACAAGAAGTATTAGAAGAAGAACGTTCTCTTCTCAGTTCTCGCGCATGCGTCGTGGAAATCTCTTGAACTCTCGTCTCAGGCCCACAAGGAAGAAAAGGAATAGTCGAATAAAGTCGTTATTATGTTTTTTTTTCGGGAAAAAAGTATTCTCGTCGCTTGATAAACTTATAGTTGAGCCACTGTACGCACATGGAATATTTAAACATTTTCTTTAATGACTTTCTGGGCCGTCAAGTTTCATTCCCTCTGGCAGCCTATGTAGCAGTGATCCACCTCTCAGATTTAATCAAAAATATCTTCATTTGTGTTCCGAAGATGAACGAAGGTCTTACGGGGTTGGTACAGCATGGGGGTGAGTAATTAATGACTTAATTTTCATTTTTGGGTGAACTAACCCTTTAAACGTTTTTAAAAATCTCTTATTGGCCAATTTGAAGGAAACGTGTGCATGTTTTGTAAAGTAACTTTTGTTGCCATTTTATGAGTGCTGGGTTACATTTTATGTACGATTTTTGAATTTTATGTTTGTATTGTATATGTGAAACTTTTTGTGCTGCCATTTTGGCCAGGACTCCCTGGAAGAAGAGATTTTTATCTCAATGGGACTATCCTGGTAAAGTAAAGGATAAATAAATAAAAATAAACCTGACAATGCCCAACGCCATTGGATCAGAGCGCTGTCAATCACGGCTTGATTTGCGATTCGCAAAGCGGAATCACAGGTCCGCGTTTTTCAAACAGTAGGAGAGAGAGAGAAACACCACGACATGTCACTGTTTATGGTATACACACTCAATTACAGAATATATTTTGAAATATCGCACCATATGTTGATATGATTACTTTCATGTGTTACTGATCAAGCCAGTAACGTTAGATTAGCTAACGTAATTTCGGCAGATGACTTGTCAGTGTTAATCCGCGGCAGCGCGTCTAAATATAAAATAGATCAACCCGGTATCACGACAAGACGTGAAATAATCACGTTGGTCCACTTTGGAAAACGTGTAGATGTCACGGTTAAACCCCCTCAAACAAGGGTGTACTCACACTAGGCACGGTTGCCATGAACCGGGCCCGAGTACGATTGTCCCCCCTCCCCACTCCCCCTCTGGCCTGCACTAACATAGGGTTTCAGGATTCGTGCCGGAGCACGCTTACGTCATTATGGTGCGACGGTTTCGGAATAAACTAGACGAGCGGCGCTCTCTGAACACAATGGAGTCCATCGGTCTGTTTTCTTTGTGGATAATTTTGTGTCGTTTGGTCCACAGCCCTCTCACAGCCTCTTGTTAAACAGATGTGTCGCCTTAGTGGCGCGAAAATTTTCACGTAATCGTGCTGCTCGTATGAGGAGGTTTGCAAGGTACCAGCTGAAGTGCAGCAAGGACTTTGCAGCTTTGATTACGGACTACAGTTCCCGTACATCACGCGTCCTGTTCCGTGCTCCAGCACGGTTAGCGCTCAGGGGGCTTTCACACTGGCAGTTTAGTTCGGAACGGGGCACGGTTCGCATGAAAAATCGCTAATGTGAACGCTGTCATGGGACCCGGGTGCGCACTGGGGTACCGAACCCGAGACTACCTGGAGGAGGTGGTCTGAGTTCGGTTGCTCCCGAACCGTGCTGCGATTCGCGTGTATGTGAAAACTACATGGACTCGGGTGCGCACTTGTTTAGGAAGTAAAGTATCCTGCGCATGCGTTTTAGTCGATTATGATGTATTTAGTTAAATAAAACACACGTAAGGGATGAAGATTTACCCTGGATACGAGCAAGAGTGAGTCTGCAGTGTATTCGCGCATAGTGCGTGCAATCAGGGCAACAAATTAATGGAAATCCACTGTCTCCTCAAAAGAGTCCATTTGCAAGCAGCGGAAAAACAGCTTATGCGAAACACACACACACAGTTAACCTGGGTTGTTTACTCAGCTATGAATAATGGCACCAAATTAATAAAAAACACAATATATTGACCCGCGTCGTGTTTTCTATCATGCGCCGTGCACGTTTGCAATGACGTAAGATGCACGCAAACGCACCAGAGTTCGATAGAATCAAGTTGAGTGTGAAACCAGACCAACGCTGCGGGGGGCGCCGGGAACAAACGCGCTCGGGCTCGGACCGCAGCAAACGAGCCCAGTGGAAAAGCCCCCTCACACTGCATGCGAACCGCGCCCGAGTCCAACTGAACCGTGCTCTGGCCCACCTCTTCCAAGCGGGCCAGGGCCGGCCAATCGAGCCGCGCCCGGGCACGGTTCGGAGCACTCACACTAGTCAAACGAACCGCGCTTTGGTGGTCAAACGCACTCGGGCACGGTTCAAACTGGCTAGTGTGAGTACACCCTAAGGATGGCTGGCGCGAAACAGAGGTTCCGAAGCTTTGCAAGATCCCGAAGCAAAGATGATTCGAAACACTGATCCGAAGCGTGATTCAAAACACCCATGTCACGTGACAACGGCTAAATGAAGCGTCTAAGTGTTTCATCAGGTGGAGTGCTCCTCCGAATCAGGGTTTCATTGATTGGTCGGTTCGGGAACAAATCACACAGTATAAAAGTTTTGTCAACGCATTTTCATATCGTGGGTTTTTGTGAGAGGAGTTTGGTTTTGAGATAGCGGATTTTTGGTGATATAGTGACATTTATAGTGCGATTTGTTTAGTTATATTTAGGATTTAATTTACATTTACACATTGACTTAGAGACACACAGAGTACATATAGTGACACATTAATAGATGCATTGATAGAAATATATATATATATATATATATATATATATATATATATATATATATATTAGGCTTGGGCGGTATCCAAATTTTGATACCGTCAAACCTCCTCCCTATTTTACCGGGGTATACGGTATTACCGTGACTAATTAAAAATTATGACATAAGGCTCAGACATCGTCACCAAACTGTTGGCTTGTGTCTACACCGTTCAGAAACTGCATACCAGATCGGGCATAAAAAAACACAACAAAAAAAATCAAGGCCAACCCGTGCACGTTGTGTCTGATCCCTGTTGACGGCATTAAATGTAATATGAGCCGTAGCCCTATTTAGACTCGACTATTTTTAATACGTGGGCCGTTATAATATGGTGGCGCCAAATAATTGTTTAACCCAGATGCTGGGTGGTAGATATAAATACTATTTTTAAATGAGCAAAAATGGGACAATTAATAATATTTAATTATTTTAATTATGACAATTGTATTCATTTTATTAATTCATTTAAATTAAATTAACAAGCAACAAGCAAGAAGTGCATTTGTAAATCCGGTGACACGCGTCCATTGATTTTTATTAATACAACTTTTCTGTCAGTGCTGCAAAGATTAAGCTGACGATCGCCATCTCCTAGTGAACGCGCATATATAGAGAGAAATGCAAATCATGGATTACATAATCAGAAGGTATAGGCTAGCCTTTTTCTTTTCCTTTTGAATTGTTTCGTTTAAAGAAATTGACGATTGATATCTCCGCAGTGAACGCGCCTATAGAGAGAAATGCACATCATGGATTAATCAGAGAGTATGCTGCCTATATTTATTTTCCTTTTGAATTGTTTAGTTTAAAGACATTGATGAATCGCCATCTCCATAGTGAACGATAGAGAGAAATGCACATCATGGATTACATAATCAGAGAGTAGGCTAGCCTATTTCTTTTCGTTTGGAATAGTTTCGTTTAATTTGATGATCGCCATTTCCGTATGAACGCGCATAGAGAGAAATGCACATCATGGATTAAATAATCAGCGAGTGGCCTATTTCTTTTCGTTTTGAATTGTTTCGTTTAATGAAATTTCAAGCTTTATTTAGATATCTGTCATGTCTGTGAGACATACACTGAGTTTCGGTTAATTTATAATGAGATTTCAATGCAAGTGACCGCGGCGCGCCAGCGCATGATCAAGTCATGATTATGTTGTCTGATATATTTGATTCTTATTTATTATTGGTTGATAAAAAAAATAATTAAAATTAGGATACAATTTAACGAAATATCACTTTAAAGAAAGGCCTTTTACAAAATGAAACTTAATTAATTGGTCAATGTCTGACTCCCGATGCATCCCATCTTACTCGTGCTGTTCAGTTTTCATTATCAACGTAAAAAAATAACATTATAATATTTTAACAAATATAAACTAATGCGCTTATTTAATGAACTCGGGGCAAAATGCATCCTCCCAGCGGTGAGTGGGTCTTTGTTTCGGAGATGCGACATTAGGTTAGAGGTGTTTCCATCTCTCGCAGTCACCTTTTTTATTGCAACATTTACAAATTGCCTCGTCAGTATTTACCGCCTCTCCCTTCTCTCTCTCTCTCTCTCTCTCTTTCTCCTCCACACTGTCACTTGATGACAACTACATAATCATTTTTAGGCATTGAATAAATTATATTTATTTATTATATATAAGTGCCGGTAATGACGGTATTGAAACTGATACGTTGCTATTTTAAGACCCCGCGGTATACGATATTACCGAAATACCGCCCAACCCTAATATATATATATATATATAGATTAATAGATAGATACATATATTACAGATACATATAGATTATTAGATAGATAGGCTACATATAAGATAGATAGATAGATAGATAGATAGATAGATAGATAGATAGATAGATAGATAGATAGATAGATAGATAGATAGAAATGGAGGCTCCACAGAAGAGATGCCGTACATCTGTGGTGTGGGAGCATTTCCATTTGGAAACCCCAAATAAAGTGAGATGTGTGTATTGTGATCGGCAGCTAGCCTACTGCAACAATACATCATCCATGATGCGCCATTTGAGGAGCATTCATCCTGCCATTCTGCAGGGTGCAGAGGATGGTAGTGTTCCCCCTGTACCAAGGCCTGCTACTGACACTGCTGGGCCACCTAAGCAAGGTATGCATTGTTTGAAATATAGGCTAATTATAAGTGAAATATAATAACTAAGTGTTGGGCCATTGTTTAGAAAGGCCATGGACTAAGACATGCCTAACATCCCAATCACAACTGCCAATCACTTTAAAAACAAATGTTGTCAATATAATATTATACTTTGTGAATATACATTTTATATGTCTACATATGAGTACCCAATCTACAGCCAAGACATCATTTTGTTTTTTTGTAATTGTTGTATTTCTATAATGCACTTTATCTTTCTCTGCACACTGAGCATAAATATTCATAACATAACTTTGTTTAGGAAGGTTTCCAAATGAACCAGTAGACTACTTTCACGGTAGGCTACTATTTTTCCAATATATTTGTCTGAAAGTATGTTTTATCTTCTCTTTTAAAAGGCAGACAGAGGGAATTGGATGAGGCTCTTCTGAACATGGTGGTGAAGGATCTGCAGCCCTTCACCATCGTGGAGGATGAGGGTTTCAGGGCCTTTGTGAACAAGCTTGATCCAAGCTATGTCCTCCCATCCCGGAAGGTGCTTAAAACAATGGTCAGCGAAAGGTACAACACAACCAAGGAGAAGACAATGGAGGACCTACAAAAGGCGGAATTTGTTAGCCTTACGGCTGACATGTGGTCTTCCATTAATATGGATGGATATCTTGGTGTAACATGCCATTACATAACACCAGAGGCAACAATGGCAACTGTTTTACTGGGTGTAAGGAGGATTTACCAAACCCACACAGCCCAGCATCTCATGGAGGCTAAAGCCTTGATAATGGCTGAGTGGGGAATAACCTCCAAAGTTCACTGCATGGTGACTGACAATGCATCCAACATGATCCTAAGTGCCCAGCTACTCAACCTTCGCCATGTCCCATGTTTTGCTCATAATTTGAATTTGATAGTGAAAAAGGCCCTGGATCAAACCCCAGTCATCAATGAAATTCGCCAGAAAGCCAGAAAGATAGTGGGGTTGTTCAGATCCAGCTGCAAAGCAAAGGACAAGCTTGTGGAGATGCAGAGCTTGATGGGCAGACCAAGTCTGAAAATGATACAGGAGGTTGAAACGAGATGGAACGGCACATTCGACATGCTACAACGCTTGTATGAGCAACGTGAGCCAGTGGGTGCTGCACTTGCCAATTTAAACAGTGATACTGCTCCCCTGACAAGTCTTGAGTATGACATTATTCAACAGTCATTGACGCTTCTTCAACCATTCAAACTAGCAACAACAGAGATGTCAGAGGAACAGAGAGTGTCTGCTTCAAAGCTCATACCATTGTACAGGATGTTGCAGCACAAGCGTGCACAGAAAAAAGGAAATGCAACGCAGGAATCAACTGTACAATTAGGTAGGACACTATGACCATACGTGTAATTGGCCATAACTCTCATATTGTTGTCATTATTTTAATTAATATGGTTTTCTCTTGTGTTGGCTCATAGGCTCACATCTACAAGAAGGTCTGCACTCCAGATGTGGAGGGTACGAGACTTTTAGAGCCTTGGCACTGGCTACACTGCTGGACCCAAGGTTTAAAAATGTGGCTTTTGGAAATCCTGCCAAAGCCCTGGATGCTGAAAAGCACATCACACTGGAGTGTGCTTCACTGATGCGTTTAAACACAACTCCTGGTGAGTTTCAGTCTATGTTATCTTATGTAATGTGATTCATGAAATTTATACTTCATATGTGTTGTCAGTTTATGATTTGTTACTAATTGCCGTTTTCTTTTAATTCAGAACCACAAATGTCAACATCAGGCCCATCATCATCAACACCAGTTGAAACACAAGACAGTTTATGGGAACATTTTGACAATCGTATCCGTGAGACCCAGATGATACACAATCCTACAGCTGATGCCACAGTGGAAGTGAAAAAATACCTCAGCGATGCGTTTTTGCCCAGAACTCATGATCCTCTAACTTACTGGAAAGAGAGAGCAGTAATCTTTCCTCATTTGTATGTCCTAGCTAAAAAATATCTTTGTATGCCAGCAACAAGTGTCCCTTGTGAGAGAATTTTTTCAAAGGCTGGAGAAATTATCTGTAAAAAAAGAAGTAGGCTGAGTCCTTCAACAGCAGAGAAATTAATATTTTTGAATAAAAATCTATAAGAAGGGAGACATTGTGGCTTGATTTATTTTTATTAATATTCATTTTTCATGACCGTGAAGAGACTACAGGTTACAAGCTTCATATATTACAAAAATACAATAAAAAAAAAACCAACACATTTTTTTATTAGCTCTCTGTAAAGGTTGTTTCAGATCAACACCTGCAAGTGACCACTAGGTGTCACCGTGGAGACGGGTTTCGGATTGATTCGAAGCCTCGAAACAAAATGGCACATTTGCTTCGACTGTTTCATTGCTTCACGAAGCCTCGATCTGCCCATCACTACTCAAAAGTAAGAACAGGCAGGTACAAACAGATGGGATCAGGCAGATAACAACACTAACACGACTATACTAGACTCAACACAACTAACAACCGACAATGAACTGACTGAAACACAGGGCTTAAATACATAGGGAACATATTAGGGAAACAAGACACAGCTGGGGCAAATGAACTGATAATGACAGATAAACAGGTGACTTAACTAAACACTAACGAGGAGCGGGAAACTGGCAACAGGACTGAACCAAAAACACAAAGAACGGGGGAAACACTGGACATACATGTGACAGTAATGTTGACAAAGTAAGTTACAAGTCGAAAATGGCATGTCATTTAAAATGTTGCTTTCATAAAATATACAGTACAATACTTGCATAAATGTTATTAATTATTTTCACATTCCACTTGGCTCTTTAATGATAAATAAGGGGCATGAAATGCAAAATGTGTCCAGCCTCCAATTGCATAATTGTAAAATAAGGAACAGATTTCAGGAAACTGCCAGTATGATGGAAACTTCTGGTCATATTTGATATTTGCATAGTCAGTGTCAGTGATCTGAGATGTTTATAGGTGTGTTTAACTCTTCATCGAGCTTCTGTTCATGATAACAGATCTAACAGCCAAAATGACTCTGATCTCCATTATCATTTGGACACTCTACAGCATGCAAGGTATAGTTACATGTGACTTTTTAAATATATTTCAGTAATATAATATATTATATAATAATTTGTGCTGTTATCGCTTGCTCTACACAGGTTGTTTAGGACAAATTGTTGTGACTCAGTCTGAGGTTAAATCAGTCCAGCGCGGTCAAACCGTCTCTATTGACTGTAAAGTTGACACTGTGGTTTACAAAAACGAGCAAGGCTCAGTATCTAAAGGCCGTTATTTTGTATCTTGGTACAGCCAAAAACCTGAAGAGGCTCCAAGACTCTTGCTTTATTATACAAATGAAAAAAAGTCAGGAATTCCTTCAAGATTCAGTGGCAGTGGACAAGGAAACGGTCTTGATTTCAGTCTGACCATCAGTGATGCCCAGCTTGAAGATGCAGGAGATTATTACTGTCAGACTCTACATAAGATCAGTGATAGTTATGTGTTCACACAGTGAAAAGATCCCGTACAAAAACCCTCCCTTGTTCAGTATCAGATTACTAACATTACTAATATCTTCTGATGAAGCTGTAAGTGGAATAAATACACACAAGCACTAAGCATATATATAATGAATCATCCAAATTAATAATAGGCTATATTTATTTAAATTTCTATTCCCATCCTCCTTCTCCTGTAACAGGCTATTTCCATAATCCACACTGATAGTTTATTTTTATTTTATTTCAAATTTGTTAGCACATCATTTGTTTGTTTGTTTGTTACAGCTTTCTGTACAAAATGAACATATCTCAGGGTTCATTATAAAATTCACAAATTGTGTCTGTTGGACCTTCCAATAATCTGTGTATTTGGAAATATACTGCGTATATTTTTTTTCCTGATTAAATTATTCATTATTTTTAAAACAGAATATATCTAATGGGAATTTTAATTGTGTTATAAATTAAATGTGAAATGTATAGAAAGTAATAGAAAATGTTTGCCTTCAAAATGGAGCTGACACACCATCAGTTGACTCTTTGTCTCCTATATAATAAACATTTATGTAAGATACAGCAGCAAAATTAGAAATTTCCCAAATATCCATCCTACTATACATAGAAATTACTTTTGCATTGTGTATAATCAGAATACTAAATATAAAATGTAAAAATACAAGCAATACAATATTACTAATGATATTGATCTAAATTCATATACATCCAATCTGTTCCTTTAGATTTATATTTGAATGCATCTCCATCATTTAGTTTTCTTTAATGGCATATTAAGGTCATTTTACCATTTACAGTCTTTTACAGGACATAATGGAAATATTATTTTCTAAAAATGCTTCTTTTCAGGTTGACATTTATAATTTGATTAACTGAGTATAATATTTAATTTCTTATTTCATTCTGCACTTACTTCCAGCACTCAGTTTAGTTCCTCCACTGAAAGTCTACAATGATTCTCATTCATTCATTGTACAAAAACCTCCAGAATATTTAAAGAGCAATAGAAGTCAGCAATAGAATCCTGCAAAAATGCATGTCTGATTGTTTTATCACATTATGTAAGTCCAGGAGGAAACTGAATGTGTTTTTGACAGGAGTCAGTTGAGTGGAGAGTGTTTTGCATGTTTACTGTTTCACACACAAAACTCCTCATGATCAGTGTGTGTTCAGTCTCGCCAGAGTCACTGACACACCAAACAATAATGGCTCTTCTAATTCTGGCTACACTGACTCTGCTAACTAAAGGTTACATTTTACCCCCTAAATTATTAGAGTTTGGTTTTCATTTTGTAAAGCTTTGATTCTCTTGTGCTTTGTTTTCATTTTTTAAATGTTTTCATAAATGACATAAATATCTCATAATTTGTATTTAAATGCAACACTTACCCTTTTTTATCTTTCTTTTATCTCTCTCTCAGTGTCTCATCAAGAGGTCCAGTCTCCTGAGTCTCTGTTTGTTAAAGCAGGAGATTCAGTCTCTATGAGCTGCACTGGGACCAGTGGAGTTGATGATGACATGAGCTGGTATCTGCTGAAACCTGGAGAAGCTCCTAAACTCCTGATCTATAATGCAGATGATCTTGAATCTGGAGTCCCAGACCGGTTCAGTGGAAGTTATTCTGGATATGAATTCATGCTGAACATACGTGGAGTCCAGCTTGAGGATGCAGGAGATTATTACTGTATGGGGTATTATTCTGCTACAGTAATCACACAGTGAAACAACATCGTACACAAACTTCCTCAGTCAGACGCTACAGAGAACATGAGAATAATTTCAAGCAATAGCTCAGTATAACAGCCGAGCAAAGGTTACAATTTTAAAGACAATTTTCTTAAGAACCCAATATTTATTTCACTTTATTCTGTTACTTTATTATGGTGTTTTATTCTGGTTCAGTATTCATACAGCGAAACGGCATTGTACAAAACCTTCCCTCAGTCAGACGGCACAATGAATTTACTCACACAGTAAATAAACTCATTTACATTAAATGAAAACATATTTTTTCAGTGTGAACAGAATGGGTAATAAATCTACACAATCTGTCTATGACATAGTTAAACCAAGACACATGCAAAAATATTTATTGCACTTATTCTATTTGTTTCTGTAGATTATACATATATTTAAAGGCCCCAAAATGATTTTTTCTCATTCTTAGCCAGAAAATCTCCATTTCAGTAAAACACT
Source organism: Siphateles boraxobius (assembly GCF_051911475.1). Lineage (NCBI taxonomy): Eukaryota > Metazoa > Chordata > Actinopteri > Cypriniformes > Leuciscidae > Siphateles > Siphateles boraxobius. The sequence goes on from NW_027508953.1 coordinate 8,395,618, forward strand.
TTCTTTACAGATTTACTCCCTTACAGAGGGGTTTGTGCACATATGCCTGATTTTCATTTTATTTTATAAAAATATGGTAATTTTTTTTTTCTGGCTGTTGATATTTTCAGATTTTAAAATGATAAAAATAGATTTACAAAATCCCCTCAATAGAAACGTGTGACTCTAATATGTCAACAAAATCTGACACACTAAATTTTGAAGCTGGCTTTATCCAATGTTCAGATTTCTGTTCTGGAAATAAATGCAAATTAGTGCATATTTAATTATATTTTAACATAAAATTTCAGTAAACTAAAATGATTGTGATTCTTCATGTAATCAATCAACTGGGGAGTGAAATCTATTCATTTTTTTTGTTACCCTATTCATCTTGCCTTAATTTTTTCATTCATCCTAAATGCATAAATCTTGACAGTCAGACTTCAGACCAATTTTCCTACATTTCATGTAAAATAAGTATAAAGGATTTCTCAAATTATTTTAGATTTTTTATATATACATTTTTATAAATTAAATGTTGCTAAAGAATATTATTTCATTAAATATATGATTAAGATGCCATGTTAACATAAATATGCTGTTCATCACAATAATCGTCCCCAAAAACTCTATAAAAAGTGGGGCGAGTGCCAGAGAGAGAGAGAGAGAGAGAGAGAGAGAGAGAGAGAGAGAGAGAGAGAGAGAGAGAGAGAGAGAGATTCATTCTTCTTAAAAACAGCTCTATCAGTCTTTCACTTCCCTTTAAGGGATTCAGAGTTAATCAAGCAGATCTGAAGTGAAACAGTCTTTAAAAACACATTTTACTGACTGTACTTTTTTTAATTTTAGTATTTATATTCAGTATTCATATTGATATATTCTGTATAAATTTGATTTTTACCTTTCAGATTTATATTCTGATAAATATATTCAGACCTTAAACGTGTATCCTTACATTAAAATGTTTTATTTTGTTCCTACATTAAATAATCTAAATTTTTCCTCCTTGAAGAAAAAAATAAAGCAGATTTAAGCAGATCTTACAGTTTTTCTAATTGCTAAAACATATTTCTTGAAACCATCCCTCACTTTCTCAAAACCTTAAACACAAAACCAAATTTTCAAACCACATTCAGTGAATCTCTGACTCTTCTAGCAAAATCAAACAATTGCCTCAAAACTATTTTATCTGTGCTCAAAATCAAACAATGCTTTCAGATCATACAGCGAGTCCATTTTATAAACACTACAGATCATTCATTAGACACTACATCAAAAAATGGAGAACAGAATCCAAAGCATGCAGTTACAGAAAAAAGTATATTGTAACAAAGTAAACTAATTTTGCAATTAAGTAAAAAAAGTATAGTAATGGCAACTAACAGTAGTAAGGTGAATGAATTGTATTCTGTATGCACTGCAAATATAGTATTGTACTGAATATTGTGAAAATACAGTGAAACAACTGCAAAATTCAAAAAGGTTACAGCAAAAAACTCTAAATGAAAAGCATGTTACAGTAAAGTACATTCAGAAGAGTAGTGCAACTGCAAAATCAAAGTCAGTGAGAGAGATTTTATTCTGCTTCTGCATCACGTCTTCATGTTGGGTACGGCCGGAGGAGTTTGTGCACATTACAGACACTGTCATCTCTGTAGGCAAAGGGAAAATCCCTAATCCAGCCTTGACAACATTCTCCACACCTCGTCCTCCTCTTCCTCCTTGTTCACCAACTCTTTCTTCTCTCCCTCTTATATTGTTTGCATCCATTGTCGGTATCAACATTCAGTGCAATATTTTGAGTCAATTTTGCTGCGCCCCTGCCTTCGTCTTCAGGCAGGAAATGCAGAGTCCGTACCCTCTGATTGCGAGCTACAGACAGGGCTTACGCCAAAGAACTTTATATAATTATACTTGCTTGCTGGGCTGTTAATAAATGCATATTGTTACGTTATTTTGCCTCCTGAGTCTTTCTGGTAGAACTTGTTTAACGCTTTACAGAAAGAGTGATTTATTCGACAAATTGGTTTGGACTATTGAGAATTTGGTTCAGAGAATGGGGTTTAGTGTTTTAGCAATGCAGAAAAACTGCAAATCACATTGTACTGACTTTTAGACTTTATATTCAGTATTCATATTAATATATAACACTTTACAACGAGATTTCATTTGTTAACATTACATACAGTTAACATGAACCAACAATGATCAGTTTTTAATCCTAGTGTTCATTGTTTAAACATTTACTAATACAAATTAAAAGTTGTATTAATATCAGTTATAGGCCTGAAATAACATGAACTTACAATAACCAGTTGTATTTTTATTAACTAATGTTAACAAAGTTTAATAAATATTGTATCAAACATATTGCTCATTATAATTTAACATTAGTCACTGTATTAACCAACAATAACTAATGAGCTAATAATAACTGCTAATACCTAACAACTTACTTTGTTGTAAAATGTTACCTAATGTTAAAGTCTATCAGGTTTAAATTTACACACTGGTTTTATATCTTTCTGATTAATATTCTGATTTGTTACAATACACTCTTAAAAATAAGTTTCTTTATTGACATCAGTGGTTCCATGATGAACCTTTAACATTCATGGAAATTTTTCAATGCCCTAAAGGTTCTTAATCATAGACATTTTTGTTCCATAGCTTATTAAAAAGATCTTTGCACCAAGAAAAAAGGGTTCTTTTAAGAACTGTTCATTTCAGGGTTCTTTTAGGAAGTCGAAATTGTTCCTCTGTGCCACCTTTGTCCTTTGGAACCGTAGTTATATATAATCCGACTTTTAAACGAATATTTTTTAATATTTTATTTATAAATATTTCACCTAAAGTTACGATGTTGTATTTTGTTTCAACATTAAAAGTTAAAGAGTTAAAGAATAAATTAAAATTCCATTGATAATTATGCATTTAGATTTATAATCAAGTCTAATATATAACATATATAACACTATAAGAATTTCATATTTGTTTAGTGTCCAATTATCCAGTAATTTATAACTGCCATGAGACACAGGATATATGTATATAATATATATATATATATATATGAAACAGGAGACATGATTCCAAAAATAATCAAGAATAAGTGTAATTTACCACTCAGATTGTCACGATTAGCCACGCACTTCCTGGGTTTACTTGGACTACATTTCCCATCATACACCTCCCTGGACTGATTACACCAAACACCATACACCTGCACTGCACTGATTGCACACACACCTGCACTTCATTTACACACACATAAAAGCCACTTCCACACACCACTTCTCTGTGAAGTCTTGATCTGCCCCGGCCATCTTTCTGAGCGTTATCGTCCGGAGTTTGATACCTGTGTTTGACCTGTGGATTGTTTATTGTAGCTGACCCTTCTCTGCCTGCCCTGACCCTGGACTGTTTACTGGACTCTGATTCTCTCTGCCTGCCTCGACCCTTTGTCTGTCTACCTGGTTTATCTCAGCCTTGCCTTCTCTGTTCTGTTTGCCACTGTTTGACCCTGCCTGTTTTGACCGTTCTAATAAATGCTGCGAATGGATCCCCTTGCGTCTGCGCCATCATTACATAGATAATATTGATTATTTTAAATCATGACTGTTATACAAGGTAAAAACTTCAGAAAACATTTTTTTCTCATTTTTTTTTCTTGTTTAGTAGTTTCTTTTTTTTTATATATATATAAATATTTTTGAAATGGAGAAGTCAGCGGTGATACAAACACAGTCAGCTGCTGTACAAAACCCTCCTGAACTATAACTAGCCCTTTCTCTTAGTTTAATTAAGCTTAGCCAGGTCAAAACTAGTAGTAGACTGTTAATGAATTATTGTGCAGTAAGATTTTATTCTAAAGAAATTAATACTTTTATTCAGGAAGGATAAATTAAGGCTAAAATTTCAGCTGAAATCGAAAATAACATAAATTGAAAACATTGTTGAATACTTTATAAAATCATACTTAATGCTTTAAATATTGTTGGAAATGTTACAAATGATCCTGAAATGTACATTTCTCATAATTGGTCTTCAGGTTTGAAACATGAATGACTGCGAGAATATTATTGATCGCAGAAACAGACACAATATGTCATATTTTATACTGAAATAACTAGTGGGTAAATCTAATTATATAGCCTATTGTAAATATTACATCCATTCAAAACGTCTCAGGTTGCGTATATGCAACCCGGTTCCATGCAGTCACACAAAACTTTCAGTAGCCTATATGCCATTTTTCTTTGGACATCACAATAAACAGAATATGATTTAGCATTTGGTCACTATGTGATGTTTTATTGGTCACACATCTTATCATCAAAAGAATTAACATCAGAGTTCACTAAACTTCATTTATATAGCAATTTGCATTTCCAGTCTCTCACATTTTCAAGAGTATGAATCAATGAGTTAGTCAGTCAGTGTGAATGTAAAATAACACCCCTGAACCTCTTTTTGATTTAAGAGATTTGGATTACAAATTTAGTGCAAAATTACTCTATAACAAACCAGCACCAATATTACAGCAGAACAACAATAACATCAGATGTATTAATTAATAACTTTTAATTATTAATAACTGAGATTATTAGATTGTTGAAAAATAATCCAAGAAAAATAACCATTTGAAATCTGTTCTTGACAGTTCTCAGAAAGGACATTTACATTGAAGAAACTTTGCATATGAACTGCATGCTTCAGTGCTCTGGAGGTCTTTATAGATCTGTGAGTTTATGCTTTTATGACAGACAGCTCTCCTTCGTAATACAGATTTAAAAGCAAACATGACTTTAATAAGCATCATTATTTGGACACTCACAACCTGCACCTGGAGTAAGTATATAGAAATTCATTTCATCTGCCAATTTAGGGAAAATTCCACAGATGGTGAAATAAAGATGTAAATTATGTACATACATTTTAAAACGCATATTCTTTATATGCATGTTTTTGCCCTGATATTATTAAATATATTACCATTGTATTCTAACGTATATGTTTTGATATATAGTTAGTCCTTGGAACAGTAAGAATTATTGTGTTTGACAGATACCTTGTGTTGTGTTCATCAGTTTTATACTATACAGTGTTTTCTGTCTCTCTCTTCAGGTTCTGTGGGACAAACTCTGACTCAATCTGAAGCTCAAACAGTGCAGCCTGATCAGACCGTCTCTATTCACTGTAATCATAAGCCAGCAATAGACTGTGTTAAAAAAGATACCACCCTGTATTGTATGTCCTGGTACCATCAGATTCCTGGAGAAGTTCCTAAACTCCTGATCTATTCAACATCAGAGAGAGCTTCAGGTGTTTCTTCTAGATTCAGCGGCAGTGAAAGTGGAAACCACATGGATTTTACTCTGACCATCAGTGGTGTCCAGCCTGAAGATTCAGGAGTTTATTACTGTCAGAGTCTACATAACAAGGGGGTCTCTGGCACCACTGACTGGGTGTTCACACAGTGTAAAAGCATCATACAAAAACCTATAGGTTGAGACTTCTGCAGATGTTGATGTTGAAGATCATTATTCACCTCACTGACTTACACACTAACATTTACATAGACATTATAAGGCTGGAGAACTGTTGATGTTAATTTGTCACAAACTCAACACATTCTACATACGAAAGCCTCAATAACATTTCCACGTGAATTACAATCCTATAAAATTCATCCAACCAAGATGATGGAAGAAAGCTCGCTGTGGCCAAATATTTCATGTTTAATTTAGTTCACCTCTAAATTCTTCTTGATGAGAAATGAATTTACCATATTCTGTGTATAGTCTGAATCCACATATGTCTCCTCTGTCCACAACTACAGCACATCATCCCTACAGCATTATTTTATATTATTCTTGTGAAGTTAAGCTGGACTTATATGAATTATATCAACATAAATAAAAAATAATAATAAAAGATTATAGTAAATCAAAGTCTTTTTTAATTTCAGGTAAATATATACTATAATATTCTTACTTCCACACAAGAAATACACACTTAATAATTCAAAAAGCTTTTATTTGGCAATAATTATTGTTTAATAACAATTAATCAAAATATGTGTATAAATGTGTATTAAAACACAGGCTTAAAGAAAGACTAACTAATAGAGAAAATTGGAAAACAGTGATGACAAAACTTTATGAAGACAGTGTGTAGGTTATATATGAGTGTAAATGAATGATTATAGCTTCTGCTAATGCCGTCCACCTTCCAGCTCATCTTCCAGTCAGAGGGGAATCCCTTACTGCCCAAACACAGCACTGTAGCTTATGTGATGAAATGAAGATTTTATATCAGTCCCTCATTAACCATTTCACTAATAAAATGTTTAGTGGATTGACTGGGAAACTTTTTGTATTTCTTTGATGTGTCTTATTTCAGCTCTTAAAACTTATATTTATTGTATATATTTATTTGGTGCAAAAACACTACTTTTAAAGACCCGTTTAGCTGATCTCCTGCATCCTTAAGCAAGGTAATAAAAAAGTAATAAGATAAATAAATAAATAAATAACAAGCTGTCTACAGTTTAACTGAATCTCTATTTGCTTTATTGCATGAAAGAAAACAGTGTATTCATCCATATGCTTTAAATGTCCCGTTTAGTTTGAATTATATCCTGAATCCTTTTTTCCCTGTACATTCTTCCTCTTATAACAATCGTAATAAGTTTTCCCCTGGTATATAATTAAGATAAAACTTTTTAAAAGTTTATTTTCATGACAATGATATTTAACTCCATTGAATGTTAAATGAATGTTAACATGTAAACTAATAGAATCCAAATAAAATGAATAAAATACTATGATGTACAGGAACAAATTAAAGACAAAATAACTATTTTAAAGAAAAATATGAAAATATCCTATAATATATTTGAAACAATAAATGAACACAATTAATGACTCAAAAAGCTTTTATTTGGCAAAAACAAAAATAACACAAACACACTTTACAAAGGAAGACTAACACGTACAGAGCAAAATGTACACTGTGTGTGTAAAGTGTGAATTAATAATTATGCATGCCTGTATGTCTTTGTGTGATGTGTGTGTGTGTGTGTGTTTCACTGGTCATCATCACACTGCTGTGTGTTCAGGCTCTCGGTCACTGCATTCTGGGATGTGTGTGTGGCGTCACAGCTGATGGTTGTTGCTCGGCTCCACTCACTCTCAGTGAGACTCAGGCTGCTGCTCCAGCTGTACAGTCCAAATATATCAGTCTTTCACTTCCCTTTAAGAGATTCAGAGTTAATCAAGCAGATCTGAAGTGCAACAGCCTGTAAAAACACATTTTACTGAATCATATTATTCTGATTTTAGTCTAATCTGGAGTGTTAACATTAATTTATTCAGCAGGGGCGGATTGGCCATCTGGAGCACCGGGACTTTTCCCGGTGGGCCGCTGGCCAATGTGGGCCGGCCCGGTACACATATAAAATAAAATATAGCCTACCCATGTATAAAAAATGACGGAAATCATAATATTACATTTCTTTTCTAAACAAATGGATGAGGGAATCGATCGCGCGGGCGCGGCCGACAAGGAGTGTGTTTCGTGTGCATGCATGTGAGTGTATTGCCCTCCCTCCCTGTTAAGTTTGGTCTACTCCATTGCGTATCTTGAAACACGCCCTCTTTCACGTCCTGGAAACACAGCAAGCCAACGCCGATGAACTAGCGCAGATGAAAGCCGACTGTGTTGTCGCCTCGCATCGCCTGTGTCGCGGGAAAAAAGCCGCACTTGAACACACCGAGAGAACTACAGCCTTATGTTAGTTAGAATGCGCGTTCTGCGCCTGTGTGTAATTGAGACAACTGTCTATTTCTGCAGATAAATTCGTCTATATTCGTCATTCAAAAAGAGAAACCGACGCAGCCGGCTGGCGGCTGCAGATACACACCGTAAACAAAGCAGTGCGTGCTTACCATTCTGAATATCAATCCTGCTAAACACTTTCTTTATTCCACTCCTCTCATGTTAATATTTAAATATTCGCCAAGGAACATTCAGGTAATATGACGAAATATTAGAAGAACAGCCTTCTATCTGTGCTGTTTTGACTTCTTTGCTCGCTGTTTTGTTATTATTCTCGTGCAGTGCACTGACTCGTTCACTATGCTGAACAGCCAATCAGAGTTCCCTCTGTCATAGACATGTGCCGGTATTCGGTAATGCGATAAATCGCGGTAATGAATATGCACGATATTGTTATCGCGGGGACTTCGAAATACCGTGAAAAATAATGGATCCGAATTTAGATTTTTAGAACGCATCAGCTTATTTTCCATCAACCGCTTAAAAAAACAATGCGTATATGCTGCGCAAAACACGTGCGCACTTTGATGTAAACAATCCCCACATCACATGTAGAAGCACTGTGTGAATGCAGTGTGCACTCTAGTCTAATGTAAACAATCCTCACATGGAAAAGAAGCACGGCGGAAGGAGGAACGCTGCCGACTATTTATCCCCCGCATGGCTGCCAACTCTCACGCATTCAGCAGCTTGAGACTCACGCAATTGACACTTTCACACGGTCTCGCGCCACACATCCATTTTCTCACGCAGAGAAAAATCGCGGAGCAAAGAGGACACTGACACTGACAGACTAGACAGAGCAGGTTACTTTTGATATGAAAAAAATATCAGCTCTCAGGTTTTATAACGAAATTCAGACAATAAAATACTGTTTTGGTGCTTGTAAATGACGTGACAGATCGCGCGCCTCAGTTCAAGTAAACAGATCATCTGTTACTTTTTATTAAAGATACAGTACAACCCACCGAAAGGTATACGTACTTTCGATCAATCAGTGTTTTTCAACCACGGAAAGAGGTCAATAACACTGCAGGAGAACAATTATGTCACAGAACGTTACATTTACCACAGGAAAGCCATTTAATGTTAGTTGACTATAAGAAAATAGCTATAGAGAGGAGTATTTTGCTAAATATGTGCACTATATTACATATTTTAATATATGTTTACTTGTCATTATATAATTGTTATTATAATGAAAATTACGGCATATTACATTTTTATATTTATATTATTATTATATTTATATTGTATGCATTATATTTAATTTCTCTCTGTATGTTTACAGCATTATGTGAGATATATTTTTTCTTGAGAAAAAATTAAATGCAGGCTATCTACTGTAGCCTACCTACTATTTATCCAAATGAGTCAATATTGAATCAAGATTGAAATTAAATCCAAGAATTTAATTGAAATCATGAAAATTGTGTTAAGCAATAATACAAACAGTAGCCTCAGTAACTGTACCATGTAAACATTATAACATGTTGTCACTAAAAAATAAAATTAATGTTTTGACAATCACAATTACACATTGTGATGCAAGTTTTTTTTAGATACCCCCAATCCGTCTGTTTCTCTTGTGCAATTAAAATATCGTGATAATACCGTATACCGTGATAAAAGCTCAATCAATTAATCGCAGCATGAAAATTTGATACCGGCACATGCCTACTCTGTCACCGACATGTCGAATCGGCCGAAAAAAAGCTGACGAGGACCAATTTCAGCCGACGGTTAAAAAAAGCATTAGAGGTAGATGCTGTGATGCTTCAAATGAACAGATTATACATTTGGCGCGAAGAGTAGCAGTTCAACAGGCTCTGATGGCTCTAGCTCCCCCTGACTAGCTGATATGCTGTCTTGATAGTTTTATATTAATAATGTTGTGTGTCTTAATGTTCTTCTGTTTGTTTCCCTTTGGTTTTGCAAATATGACCTAATATATGTTGTGTTACTTAAAATAAATGTTTAAATAGCATTTATTTTTGTATTGTGTTATATTTTTATGCCATAAGTGGTGTTAAAAAATATTCTGCACATTAATGGGCCAATGTGTTATGATTTGGGATGTGGTGGGCTGCTGTGGGCCAGAAAGTCCAGGGCCACTTTTTGGTCCCAGTCCGCCCCTGATATTCAGTAATAACATTCAGTAGCATTAATATATTCAGTATAAATATAAAAAAAACCCTGATAACATATCAGACTAAAATGTATATATTTAATTTGATCTATTATGATTTAAAAATATATTCAGATTTTATTATGAAAATTATTTATTATTTTATACAGCACGAAAATGAAGATGTTTAACTTTGTTTTAACATTAAAAAATATCAAGAGTAAAATAATACATTTGTGAAAAACACCAATATGAAAATGTATTTAAAATACATTTATTTCATACTAAGAATACTACAAATCCATTAACATATATAATGACATATTGCATGAGACTTAGTGATATAAACTTTATTTGGAGTACTTCTTTATTGCACAATGCACATTTCATAATAGTTAGCCTAAAATGTGTTTTGCTATTATTAAGGATAGTCTCTGTATAATATGATTATTTAAATGCAAGATATTTAAAGTGTACTTAAAATAAACTTGCAATAGTTCCACTTTAGCACAATCAAATAAACTTAAGTAGCTTTAGTTGGACCTCAGCACTATTTCTGGATAACTAGAGTGCATTAAATACAAAATGATTTGTTCCGATTTAGTATACTAAAATCACAATCACAGGATATTTACACTACCGCTCAAAAGTTTGGGTCGGCAAGATTTTTTAAGTTTTTAAAAGAAGTCTTTTCTGCTCACCAGAGCTGCATTTATTTGATTAAAAATACAAAACAAACCCAGTAATATTGTGAAATATTATATGATTGTAAAACAGCTGTTTTCTACGTGAATATATAGTAAAGTGTAATTTATTCCTGTGATCAAAACTGAATTTTCAGCATCATTACTCCAGTCTTCAGTGTCACATGATCCTTCAGAAATCATTTGAATATGATGATTTGATGCTCAAGAAACATTTATTATTATTATCACAGTTGAAAACAGTTGTGCTGCTTCATATTTTTGTGCAAACCGTGATTATTTTTTTTCAGGATTCTTTGAAAGTTCAAGAGAAAAGGGTTTAATTAAAAAAGAAATATCTGCATTATTATAAATAACTGTCAATTTTGATGCGTCCTTTCTGAAGAAAAGTATTAATTTCTTTAAAAAAGAAAAAAAAATTCGTATTGACCCCAAACTTTTGAACGCAAGTGTATATTTTTAAGTGCCCAGTTATACAGCATATAATTACAGTACAGTAATAATTAAGACCTGAAACAGAAGTTAGATATATTTCTGTATTATCTTAAACCTAAATATAATCAAGAATATTTATTAACAATTATAATAAATTTTTATAGATACCGGTATATACATATTTATTTTTTCAAACAGAAAGAGGTTTACTTACTTCCAACTGAGAGTCGTGTTCCTCCACCGAACGTCCACCACAGTGATACAAACCCAATGAGCGGCTGTACAAAAACTCCTGCACTAAAACTGACAGAGTTACACTAACATCAGCACTAACACTGACACTGACACTAAAACTTTATCTTAGTTTAGTTTCGCTCAGTCAGCTGAATAAATAAATACATTTTTAATGAATAAAGTCCTGCAAAATGTATTCTGATTTTTTTTTAATTAACCTTACACATGATACAAAACCCAAACAAAGTAAAAAAACATAAAACGTACAGTATACAATGATTATTTGATATTGACAAAAGATATATATATATATATATATATAGAGTACAAAATTCAACATGAAACCAATAAGAACAATAATTGAAGAAAAAAATAAAGGGGGGGTTATTTTTTGGGATAGATTACCATGAGGGTAGAGAAGGAAGGATGTGTGTGTGTGTGTGTGTGTGTGTGTGTTTGTGTGTGTGTGTGTGTGTGTGCGTGTGCGTGTGTATGTGTGTGCGCTAGAGTGGCATTACCATGCGTGTAAGTTTGTGTGTGATTGAGTGTTTTGTATTTAAATGTTGAAATCAGCAGGATTGGTATAGTATGGATTATTATAATTAAAGTACTGTGTCCTGGTTATAAGAGGGGATTGGTTGGGTTGGGTCAAGCAATCCAGAGGCACACAGTGCCAGAACCCCTCACCACTACTGCCCTCCTCTGCCCCCGCCGTCAACTGCTGCTCTACTGACGGGCCAGCTCATCTACCCCCCCCCCCCCCCCCCCTTTATCCCTGTGTTATGTCTTCTAGGGTCTAAATTAAATCTAAGTGCATTAAAAGAGGTGCGGCGCAAGGGTAGAACTTATTCAGAACCACCTCAAGCATCACCCATTTCCCTACCTATTGATTGATTGTGTGATTAAATGTATGAGATGCATTAAAAAGCAGTGGGGGGCAACAGTGCAGGACCTCTTCAGGCCCACCACACAGCACACCTTAATTCTAAAATAGGAATGTGAATGTTGGCCATCTAACACGAGGAGCATTAAAAAGTGAGGTGTACAGAGTAGAGCCGGCCCAAGCAGTTGCAGTGGAGGAGGAGGTCCGTGGAGGCGAACAATTCTGATTGTTTTTTGAGGTTTATTCCATGATGCATCTGAAAATGTTTTGCATATTAACTGAACACTGAGCTTAAAACTCTTAGTGTGTGACACCGACACACACACACAGACACACACACACACACACACACACACACACACATACAACAATGATGTCTCTTATTCTAATGCTGGGGACACTCATTCTGCTCGCTCAAGGTTCAAAAATATGTTTTCTACATTATAATGATACAATTTTTAATTGTTTTAACCCTAACCTAACCCTAATTGTTTTATTTTTTTATGCATTAATTTGAACTGTTTTATAGCTAACGCAAGCTTCTTTTCATTTGTTTTTGAACTCTCTCTCAGTGTCTCATCAAGAGGTCCAGTCTCCTGAGTCTCTGAATGTTAAAGCAGGAGATTCAGTCTCTATGAGCTGTACTGGGACCAGTGGAGTTGGTGATGACATGAGCTGGTATCTGCTGAAACCTGGAGAAGCTCCTAAACTCCTGATCTATAAAGCAAGTGAACTTGAATCTGGAGTCTCAGATCGGTTCAGTGGAAGTGGATCTGAACCTGATTTTACACTGAACATTCGTGGAGTCCAGCCTGAGGATGCAGGAGATTATTACTGTATGGGGGATTACGGTGACAGATGCACACAGTGAAACAACATCATACAAAAACCTCCCTCAGTCAGACGCTGTGTGACACAGAATCAGGCTAGTTGCCCTGTTAACAACAGTTACAGTAAAGCAGCAATGAAGATTTTATTTTAGTTATTTCATTATTTTTTCACTTTAATTTTCATTATTGATTTCAGAAGAAATTAATATGTGGCATTTTGAGATTAGCATAATTGTGGACAGAAGCTTGTTTTTATCTTTAAAGACTGAAATAATATAAGCTTTATTATATCATGAAATACATCATGCCATCGTAACATACTGAAACTATTCTCTTTTAAATGATACTTTCAATATTAAAATATGATGTTATTCATGTTACTTATATCCACAAGGTACAGTATGCTTTATTTAAAAATGTATTTAAAAATGTAAAAAGCTTGAAGATGCAGGAGATTATTACTGTCAGAGTCTACATAAGATCAGTGGTAGTTATGTGTTCACACAGTGAAAAGATCCCGTACAAAAACCCTCCTTTGTTCAGAATCAGATTACTAACATTACTAACATCTTCTGATGAAGCTGCAAGTGGAATAAATACACACACGTACTAAGCATAATAATTAATCATACAAATCAATAATATATTTATTTAAATTTCTATTCCCATCCTCCTTCTCCTGTAACATATAGTAGGCTATTTCCATAATCCAGACTGATAATTTATTTTAATTTTATTTCAGATTTGTTATGCACATATCTGTTTGTTTGTTTGTTTGTTTGTTTGTTTGTTTGTTTGTAACAGCTTTCTGTACAAGCTGAAAACGAACATATCTCAGGGTTCATTATAAAATTCACAAATTGTGTCTGTTGGACCTTCCAATAACCTGTGTATTTGGAAATATACTGCGTGTATATATTTTTCTGATTAAATTATTCATTTTAAAACAGAATATATCTAATTGGATTTTAATTTTGTTTTAAATTAAATGTGAAATGTATAGAAAGTAACGAAACTGTTTGCCTTCAAAATGGAGCTGACACACCATCAGTTGACTCTTTGTCTCCTATCTAATAATAAACATTTATGTAAGATACAGCAGCAAAATTAGAAATTTCCCAAATGTCTATCCTACTATACATAGAAATTACGTTTGCATTGTGTATAATCAGAATACTAAAAATGTAAAAATACGAGCAATACAATATTACTAATGATATTGATCTAAATTCATATACATCCAATCTGTTCCTTTAGATTTATATTTGAATGCATCTCCATCATTTAGTTTTCTTTAATGGCATATTAAGGTCATTTTACCATTTACAGTCTTTTACAGGACATAATGGAAATATTATTTTCTAAAAATGCTTCTTTTCAGGTTGACATTTATAATTTGATTAACTGAGTATAATATTTAATTTCTTATTTCATTCTGCACTTACTTCCAGCACTCAGTTTAATTCCTCCACTGAAAGTCTACAATGATTCTCATTCATTCAATGTACAAAAACCTCCAGAATATTTAAAGAGCAATAGAAGTCAGCAACAGAATCCTGCAAAAATGCATGTTTGATTGTTTTATCACATTATGTAAATCCAGGAGGAAACAGAATGTGTTTTTGACAGGAGTCAGTTGAGTGGAGAGTGTTTTGCATGTTTACTGTTTCACACACAAAACTCCTCATGATCAGTGTGTGTTCAGTCTCGCCAGAGTCACTGACACACCAAACAATAATGGCTCTTCTAATTCTGGCTACACTGACTCTGCTGGCTAAAGGTTACATTTTACCCCCTAAATTATTAGAGTTTGGTTTTCATTTTGTAAAGCTTTGGTTCTCTTGTGCTTTGTTTTCATTTTTAAATACAAATGTTTTCATAAAGGACATAAATATCTCATAATTTGTATTTAAATGTAACACTTACCCTTTTTTATCTTTCTTTTATCTCTCTCTCAGTGTCTCATCAAGAGGTCCAGTCTCCTGAGTCTCTGAATGTTAAAGCAGGAGATTCAGTCTCTATGAGCTGTACTGGGACCAGTGGAGTTGGTGATGACATGAGCTGGTATCTGCTGAAACCTGGAGAAGCTCCTAAACTCCTGATCTATACAGCAAGTGAACTTGAATCTGGAGTCCCAGATCGGTTCAGTGGAAGTGGATATGAACCTGATTTTACACTGAACATTCGTGGAGTCCAGCCTGAGGATGCAGGAGATTATTACTGTATGGGGGATTACAGTGACAGATGCACACAGTGAAACAACATCATACAAAAACCTCCCTCAGTCAGACACTACAGAGAACATGAGAATCAGGCTAGTTGCCCTGTTAACAACAGTTAAAGCAGCAATGAAGATTTTATTTTAGTTACTTCATTATTTTTTCACTTTAATTTCATTATTGATTTCAGAAGAAATTAATATATGGCATTTTGAGATTAGCTTAATTGTGGACAGAAGCTTGTTTTTTATCTTTAAAGACTGAAATTATAAGCTTTATTATATGCAGCATGAAATACATCACATTCTGACTTCACATTATACTGTATATGAACATGTGAACTCATGCCATCGTAACATACTGAAAATGTTCTCTTTTAAGTGATACTTTCAATATTAAAATATGATGTTAGTATTAATGTTACTTATATCTACAAGGTAGAGTATGCTTTATTTAAAAAATGCCTACTATAAAAGTAATTAACAAAGATGAAAAAATATATTTCCACAGTCCATCCTTCTTCTGCACATTACAATCCAGAATCACTTTTAAAGTGTCTTCTCACTCACAGGGAACGTTTCTTACTTTATTGTATGCTTTGTTAATCACGCTATTTTTATACCTTCGTTCCTTAAATCTTTGAGTCATGTCTTGTGCCCTGATGTTAAAATCTTCTTCCTTATCGCATATTCTTTTCAGCCTCTGGAACTGGCCACAAGGAATATTATCGGTCATCCATAAGGGATGAAAGCTGTCTGCTCTTAATATGGTTTCTGTCAGTTTCTTTCCTAAAAATAGTGGTCAGGGACGTAGCACCAAATTTTGGGCCCTGGGTACACACCATCTTGCTGGGTCCCCGTACCAAATACCATAGTGATACCAATGGGTGGGGTATTGCATTTTTATCATAAAAACACTTAAAATGTAAACAAATGGTTGCTAAAAAATATCCTTTATTGTCACAATACCTTTTTTAAAGTGTAGGCTAAGTACAAATTAATTGATGATTATTTGTCTGTTTAAAATAAATGCAGACTAAAGAATCGCAGGGTACACTTACCGCCAAACTAGACATTCAGTCTTTGAATTACGTTTTAAAATAAGTCATTTTCAATCATTAAGATGTGCATTAAACTGAGAACAATCATGTACTTAATGTAAGAGCGTGCGCAAGCTAATTTGCATAACAATGCGGTAAAATAGGCGCTAACTATCTGTGTTTTCGCGGGTGTTAGATTTTGACAATGGAGGGGAATATACAGTGTTTTCATCAGTGGCGGATTTAGCAAATTGGGGGCCCAAAGCGAAGGTAGGTAGGTATGGGCCCCCCCCCCCCCCCCCCCATCCCTTCTTTAAAAGAGATTGAAAAAAAATTTACCAAGTGAAAGCTAATCTACGGGGAAGTAAAGGTTGGAGAGGAGGAAAAAAACCTTCCCCTTTAAACCCTGCATACATTTCTTTACTCCAAAATGAAGATGGAAAGGAGAGAACCCACAAAGTGTAGTACTACACAAACTAATAGTCATGATGGAACACTACAGAGAATACGGTTTCAGATAACACCTGTCTTTGCCAAAATGCCAGGAAAACCAGCACGGTTTAGCATATTCTTTTTTTAAGATCAAATTAATATTAATATAACCAGCAAGACAGGTAGTTATGGTAAACCCCCACAAACAGTCATATAGCCTACTTAGCAAAACATCACAAACAGCAACACATAGCAAATATTGCCAAGATGAATAATTGACTTTGTATGAGTGAGGGAGGTTGCAATGGCATTGCACTTGAGATTGACATTTCAAACAATCTACAAACAATTTTTTTAAAGGTTTATATTACTTTATATATTTTATAATGTAATAATTTCACAGCTTACCTACAAATGAATGTAGAGACAACATAAAGACGGTATATTTTAAATACTTGTTTAATGGCATCTTTTTATGAATGAAGGTCAGTAGACCTATGACTGATACTAATACAGCTATTGATGTCTGGATAAAAAATATTTTTTCCCCCTAATTTTAAACATTAATTATGGCCATCCAACATGACAGTGTAATTGAAAGCCGAAAAATTAACATTTATTAGGCTTCAAAAAATATATAACAACTTTTTTATTTCCGCGAACTTCAAACAATCATCAAATAAACCCATAATAAATGTCATATTTACTTTTGCCCTTTCTGTAGGATGTAACGCTATAACTTACACGTTATCCTCACCTTGCATCACTTCACATAACAGCTGCTGCTGTAGCGACATGTATCCCTAACAGAAGGCGTAAAAAAGTTTGTCATTTTTGGCAGCGTTGCCATATCGGCGTCTTTTTTCTTTTATTTGAGCCGCTTGGGTAACTTCGTTTCATTTTCGCGTTTAGACTCGTCTTGCTTCATTGTGTACTTCCCAGTCCTCCTGTCATTGTGTGTTTATCTTTCGCCGTTTCGGGCCTCGGCGCGCACCGTTACGGACTAGTCCATTCCATTGAGAAAGTAAGGGGTGTTATGTGTAGGGACAGATAACCTTGAGCTAAACATTTTAACTACTACTTCAACATTTCAACGTATTTCTTAAGAATATTAATAACATTTACTATGCTTTTGAAGTGTTCACAACGAAAGAGGCTTTTTCATTTTTTTTCTTTTCTCTTTTTTCTTTATTTTTATTTTTAGGTTGGTTGGGGGCCCCCCTACTACGACCGCTGTTAGGGGGCCCCAAGCAGCCGCCTACCTATGCTGCCTCTATGTTAAAGGTTGAATCAGTGATTGTGGGTGAAGTCACTTCTGTTTGTGTTTGAAGAGAGATCCCAAACAAAACAAAGTTAGCTCGCCCCTCCCTCAACGAATTCCAATTCGTCAGAATCAACTCGCTCACTAGCATGCCAATCTCACACACTAAATCCCTCCCTACAATCTGATATTCGCTAGAGCTATCCAAGTTTAGTCGAGCTTCATTCATATTTTTTAAAGAATTATATTTTCACACACAGTTCACATACAAAAAAGTCATCACTAGCAGCTACTCACTTGTCCAAAAGAAACAGTGCAACCTCGGCGTCCGATTTAAAAATTTTCTCTCCACCGTTTAAAAGCCTTCCTGATTATTATTTGTTTCTTTGACGAAAAACGAGGGTATTCCCTCGCCCTAATCCTCCTTCTCTTTTTGGGGATTGCCTCTTCCATGTTAAATGTATCTGGTCCGTTGATAGCATAGGGTTGATAGACGCTGCCTTATTCTTCAGCTCCGACTTCGCGTGCAGGCGCCGTGCACGAGCGCAAAAACAAACAACCCTGTCGTGAATGGTTAGAACACTGTTTATTTTGATTTTGAGTGGTGGTTGTACCCATTTGTTTTTGTGTGCAGATCTCAGAGCCTAGGCTGCCTACAGAGACATGTTTTTTTGACAGCCTGCTTATTGGGCGGGCAGCTAGCGGATCGTTAGGAAAGATTAGATGAATGTGATAATTTTTGTTTGGGCCTGAAATCGCTGATACAACCTTTAAGACCGCCACTGGTTTTCATGTAAACTTCTGACTCCTGGGAGAACCGCAGCAGAAGAGGAGCCAAACTGCCTGGAGTGGCAGTGTGTTGAGCTCCCAGCTCCGCCTCCGTCTGCTTGTCACTCCCTGTTATTTACCCAGAAACATTGTTTGCTCGCTATGTAGGGTGTGATACTATAAAGTATTGGTATACTATTCAAATAGAGTACGAACATAAATGTATGCTATTCTACCTGGAGAGTAGATATTTATGTTAAAATAATGTCAATGCTCGATGATGCATTTGGAGCTCACCTTTCTTTTCAAAAAACTGAGTGAGCAACTGCTTGCCCTCATTTGCCTTTCTCTCTTTAATCTTATTTTCTTTTCGTTTTTGAGCCCCTGATTTTACTTTCTTAAGGAAAGACATGACTCTTCCCCTGTCTTCCTAGTTCCTATCACGGCTCACTCCAGCTCCTGTCTCATCAACTGATTCACCCCCGCAGGTCCGCAGCAGAAGCACCTGACCTGCGGGTCGTACCATTTACATTGATTCGAGAGAGGTGGTGGGGCCCTGCATAGCATGAAAATTACTTTTTTTATACCACACCAGTGCCTAACTACAAGTTTAGTTTTGCACAGGAACTTTTTTTATTTGTACATTAATGACTGACTTTTATTTTTACAAACTGACTTCTATTCCTCTTGAAACAAAAATATGTTGTTATTCAATGTCCATTCTGCTTTTGCACAATAAAACATGCAGGTGTGCTTTCAGTAGATAATCTCATATCTAAATAGTATGATAATGCATCCAGCCCATGGTCTATGTTTGTATACAATGATTCAACATCCATAGTCACCAATATAGATGATTCAGTAGTTTTCGTTTTTTTTAATGGTATTCAATACATGGGTTGTATCTTGAATAAGTGAAGGAAGTTTACTAACCAATGGTTTAATAAAACTATCCACAAATTTTGAAGCTGGCTCTGTAATAAATTCATTTCCACTGATTATTAGTCTCCCTGGATCTTTTCACATCTATGCTCTCGAGTTTTGCTACTATTTTACCTTCATAGAGGTCGTATAAATTCGTACGATTTAACCACCTTGTAAAATACGTACAGGTAATAATGCTGAATTAATGTTAAGTTTTTTTGCACAGACCGATCACTGAATCGTTAGGAGCCACAGGTATTCATTTTGTTTTACCTATATGTTTTTACATATTTTGTTTTACTCTCAAAGCTGCATTTACTTGCAATATATGAATCACCAAGGACGACGGTTTCAGCTAAAAATCTTCTTTACTGTTCTACTAAAGAAAAAAAGACAGATCTTGGATGGCCTGAGGGTGAGTAAAATAACAGCAAATTTTCATTTTTTGGTGAACTATCCCTTTAATATAGTGTGTGTGAGACCTCTTCACATTAGCTTGCATTTAAGTCTCTTGTATTTTCATGAGTTAGTTACTGTAAAATAAAAATTCTATTACACAGCAGAACAACAAAAAGTTACGTTGATAAATACATTTTAATGATCAATAACTGAGATTGTTAGAAGTTTGAAACTGTCAAAGAAAAAAACAGGCTCATCTAGATTACTGATTGAATATGTTTCTTGACTGTAAGAGAAGTTCTTGTTCTCAGAAAGAACATTTACATTGTGAAGACACTTTGCATTGGAGCTGCATGCTTCAGTGCTCTAGAGGTCTTTATAGACCTGTGAGTTTATGATTTTATGACTTAGAGATCTTTTTCATCCAAAAGCAAACATGACTTTAATAACCATCATTATTTGGACACTCACAACCTGCACCTGGAGTAAGTATATAAATAAAAAATAATCAGCTGTTTTAGAGAACTAGAAAATAAGCAGGCACTCAGGATCAATTGTAAATATTATATTTGCATTCATAAACTTATATGTTAATGTTTTTGACCTGAACATCTGCATTAAATGTTATAAATTAACATTAAACTTTAACTCTTTTGAACTTCAAGTTTTATATTGTCATTGATTTGGTAGCGTTCAATGTGCAAAATATATAACAACATACCTAGTCCTTGTAACACAATATTAAGAAATATTGCGCTCAGTCTGCCAGATACCTTATTTTATTTTCTGTCTCTCTTTTCAGGTTCTGTGGGGCAAATTGTAACTCAATCTGGAGCTCAAACAGTGCAGCCTGATCAGACCGTCTCTATTCACTGTAATCATAAACCAGCAATAAACCGTATTAAAAAAGGTACCTCTCAGGACATATTGTCCTGGTACCATCAGATTCCTGGAGAAGTTCCTAAACTCCTGATCTATGCCACATCAGACAGAGCTTCAGGTGTTTCTTCTAGATTCAGCGGCAGTGGAAGGGATACAGATTTTACTCTGACCATCAGTGGAGTCCAGCCTGAAGATTCAGGAGTTTATTACTGTCAGAGTCTACATGACAAGGGAGTCTCTGGCACCACTGACTTGGTGTCCACACAGTGTAAAAGCATCATACAAAAACCTCCTTTGCTGAGACTGCAGCGCTGTAGCTTTGAGCTTCTGCTGATGTTGATGTTGAAGATCATTATTCACCTAACTGACTTTATACACAAACACACAGATACACGAAAGGCTGGTGAACTTTTGATGTTCATTAGTGTCACACTGCTTAACACATTCTACATACATACATTTTATACATAATAAAAATCTAAATGTCTCAATCATGAATTACACATGATTTACAAATTACAATTATAAAATATCTAAGATGAAGATGAAAGAAAGCTCTTAAAACTTATTTTTTCTATATTCATTTGGTGCAAAAACACAGCTTTTACAGATCTGTTTTTTTACAGTTTTGTTTAGCTGATTTCTTGCACCTTAAGAAAGGTAATAAAAAAGTAAAAAAATATAACAAGCAAAAATAAAACAAGCTGTCTACAGTTTAACTGAATCTCTGTTCGCTTTATTGCATGAAAGAAAACAGTGTATTCATCCATATGCTTTTAATAGCTCTGTCTAGTCCAGTTTAGTTTAAATTAGATCCTGAATCTTTTTTTCTGTCCATACATCCTCTGTTAAAAACCATAATAAGTTGGTATAATTATAATAGTATAAGATAAAAACTTACACTGATTGACATTGATGTTTAACATGTAAACTAAAGGAAAGGAATACAATACTATGATGTACAGGAACAAATAATTAATGACAAAATAACTATTTTGAAGAAAATAAAATAAATTATGCAATAATATTTTGGAAACAATAAATTAACACAATTAATGATTCAAAAAGCTTTTATTTGGCAAAAACAAAAATAACACAAACACACTTTACAAAGGAAGACTAACACATACAGAGCAAAATGTACACTGTGTGTGTAATTGTGAATTAATTAATTATGCATGCCTGTATGTCTTTGTGTGATGTGTGTGTGTGTTTCACTGGTCATCATCACACTGCTGTTTGTTCAGGCTCTCGGTCACTGCATTCTGGGATGTGTGTGTGGCGTCACAGCTGATGGTTGTTGCTCGGCTCCACTCACTCTCAGTGAGACTCAGGCTGCTGCTCCAGCTGTACAGTCCATCCTTCTGCAGAACACCGGGACTCAGATTCACAGCAGAGCTCCTGCTAATGCCGTCCACCTTCCAGCTCAGCTTCCAGTCAGAGGGGAATCCCTTACTGCCCAAACACAGCACTGTAGCTTTACCCTGCTGCAGCTCGGCTCTGGAGGGAGGCAGGACCGTGAGAGTGGGGCGAGTGCCAGCTAGAGAGAGAGAGAGAGAGAGAGAGAGAGAGAGAGAGAGAGAGAGAGAGAGAGAGAGAGAGAGAGAGAGAGAGAGAGAGAGAGAGAGAGAGAGAGAGAGAGAGAGAGAGAGAGAGAGAGAGAGAGAGAGAGAGTTTCATTCTTTTTAAAAACAGCTCTATCAGTCTTTCACTTCCCTTTAAGAGATTCAGAGTTAATCAAGCAGATCTGAAGTGCAACAGTCTGTAAAAACACATTTTACCAGTAATTACACATATCTATATTTGGATTTAAAAAAGATTCATAATATTATGTTATGGATCTGTGATTTTTTGGGAATCTTTTTTATTTTTTAGTTGTTCAAATTATAAAACAATTTCTTGTTTAATATTTACTGTATTACTAACAGTTACAGCATTTTTTTTTTGTGAAAGCAACACCAAATGAAGACACATTTCTGTCTCATGTGACTTGAAAATTTTTCATTATTCAAGAATTATTAAAAAATAATTATTACAAACTATTACTAATAAGATATCAACGCTGTTCTACTGTCTATATTGATACTTTTTGCATAACAAAATGTTTTAATGTTTTCTTGTTTGCCTCTGTTAAATCGATCTGTAGAGGTGAGTAAAAGGCTTATACAGACATTAACTTTATATTTCATGCCAACTTAATAAAAAATACAAACATTTATTCTTTGTCAAATATGATTTACCATTTTGCTCAGTAATAAAAAAGTGATTGGTTTAAACGGGTCTATTGAAGAGCTAAGGAAAGTTAGACAATTATTTGGTAATGTCACACCAGATTAAAACTTTCAAATTATTTATTCTTATATTAGTCATTATTTTAAAAATGTTTTTTTAAATTAAAAAAATCATCATATGTTCTTTTCATTCTGTTTAATTTTTGAAATAAAAAGAGGTTTACTTACTTCCAACTGAGAGTCGTGTTCCTCCACCGAACGTGTACCACAGTGATACAAACCCAATGAGCGGCTGTACAAAAACTCCTGCACTAAAACTGACACTGACAATAACCAGTTTGCTCTTTTATAACTAATAGCAAAATAAATAAACAAACAAACCAGATAAAGCTGCATGATTAAACCAGTTTAATTTGGATAATTTCCCAAATTTACTAAGAAAAAGAATCATTATTATTACCAATACAAACACTACTGACCTACTAATTAAGAACTAATTATGTACATCAATCACTTTCATGTTTTGATTCTCTTAAGCATTTACTTACTCATTGACTTAGCATTTACACAAAAAATGTCTAATTCTAGAAATTTACAATCCAAAGCAGTATTAATGCAGTAATAAAAGCAACAGTAATCTCTAAATTTGCAACCTATTCAGATTCACATTTTATTAGTGTTTATTCATCTTCTTATTTTATTCTGCACTTACTTTCCACACATAGTTTGGTTCCTCCATCAAAAATCCTCCTCAATAATTCATGCTCATTCACTGCAAAAACCTCAAGAATATTCTGAGAGAGTACAGCACAAGTTTAAATTAAACTATGATGATTAACTCATTAAAATATGCATATATTACAATGCCCATCATCACATGATATTTCAGTTCAGAAAGGGTTTTTCCACTGTAATGTTATTTTGCATTGGCAGCTCATGCTTCAGTGCTCTGGTAGTGTTTAAAGTCCTGTGAACGATTTTTACATACAAGATCTGTCCACTTTACAAGCCAATATGATTCTCTTCATCTGGGCAATTTACTGCATCCAAGGTAATGAAACAGAAATATATATATTTTCTTAATATTCTTTTCCTTTTTTTATATTTTCCTAAATTTTTGTACTAATTAATATTTGAATTCAGTAAAGTCTTCTTTGTCTCACAGGCTCTTTGGGACAGGTCGTTGTGACTCAACCTGCGTTTAAATCAGTTCAGCTTGGTCAAACAGTCTCTATTGATTGTAAGTTTGACACTGTAGTTTATAGATATCCTGAGGGTTCAGTATCCAAAGATTACTACATCTCCTGGTACATTCAGAAGCCAGATGAACCCCCTAAACTCCTTATATATTACACAACAATGAAGCCCTCAAGTGCTCCATCTAGAATGAGCGGTGGAGGCAGTTTTCACTCTGGAGGAAATGGTCTTGATTTCACTCTGACCATCAGTGATGCCCAGCTTGAAGATGCAGGAGATTGTTACTGTCAGAGTGTACATAAGATAAATGACAAATGGGTGTTCACACAGTCAAAAAATGCTGCACAAAAACCCCCCTTGATTAAACCACAGAGAATCCTCTGATGCATCCGAGACTTACAGGTGCTGAAATGAGAACAAAAACAGGGGTAAGCATCAATGAGATATACACATATGCTTTTTATGTATTCTTATTTAATCTAATTAATCTTCTAACCTAGATCTGCCCTATAGAAATAATAATCATGGTTGTTCCTGTAACGTATCTCTTTTCCCCCCCAGACAAATCAATTGTGTTCTATATACTGTATATGTAAAGGCCAACGTAGGCCTTTGTGAAAATTCATATTTAAACGATACCTCTATAGAAACAAGTGATGTGCGAGTTTTTCAGTATGCAAAGATAAAACTCTATTTTGTCACACAAAGTTAAGAAGCAGAAATGCATATTCTTTAGTTCTTTAGTTATACTCTTATAACGTAGTTGTCTTTGTAATATAACAGTTACCATTTTGAATCCATATCACATGCCACCTCCATCTCAACCATAATATAGTGAATGATCTCAGCAAGTTTTGGGCTAAGTAGATATAGTAAGTTTGCAACTCTTGAAAACGTTGCAACTTCAAAGAGAAGTCCACCCATACTGTATATCTGCCCGAATATATATATTTAACTATATATATGGTAATAAAGAAAATAAGGAATATGACACAATAAAAACATAACCATAATCAAATATTTTAATATATACTTTTAAATTAAGATTTGCAATTAATTTCTTGTTTATCACAATAAAAGGAACCTGGAAAATTTTTTTAAAAATAAGCATAAATCACATATAGCCTAAATAAATATTTCTCTCAAGTGTACTTATTTTTTTATATATATTTTGGAAATAAAATAAAGGTCTCAACACTCAAAAGGCAAATAAAACCAAATACAGAGATGGAAACTTGTAATGTCTTACTGCCCCCTACTGGAACTAATGAAACTTCTGCGTTGTTCAACTCCTGAACTGAAACCTTCATTCATTTGTGAAGAGCAAGAGTTTTCCATAAGCAACACATGGACAGTGCTTTTGAAACACAGAAGGGTGAGTTTAACTGACTGTTGTTGGTCATGAGTCTGTCATGACAACAGACTTTTATGTAGGCTACGTTTTATTTTGAACTCTATATAGCAAGGAAATGAGAAGAGTGCAAACCCCATAAGACTTCATGTTACGAGGAAATGTCTATTACCTTCACCATTATTGAATCCAAGTCGGTTTCAAGGGTAGTAGCCTACAGGCGTTGACATTGCCTACAATTTAACATTTTCCCTAACTAACAGTAGGCTAATCACGTCGAATATGTTTAGAAATTAACAACTCATTTGAGTTGGTGAATCGATCAAACCGGTTACCAAAATGGTCCGCGATTTAGTCTGAATAATTCGGACACCCCACTCTTACTGAATCGTTTGGACGCTTTCTCACAGAGTAAACTCAAACATGTAGGTATAACGGAATATTTACAGTATAAAACATAAAGAGCACTGGATGCAGTGAATAGGCTATCTGAGTTGATGATCGGTCAGGGTATATTCTGGCAAACCGTTTGGCAGCCAATCACGTCTAGCAATCGGCAAAGCAAAATGTTGTACATGCCATTTACCAACAAGCGATGGGTAACTCGCAAAGCACAATGTTCCTTCCCGTTTCCCCAGCACGATACCACAGAACGGCATAAAGTAAGAGGGTTGAGAAGTAAGAGGCGGGGCACCAGTTAAAACATTTCAAAGTTAAAGTTCACGCAAACAGGTATTAATAGACAAGTTTTAGTCAAATATTGATTTTAAGGCTATAGCTGAATTGCTAACGCAATTATATTTGGAACATTAGAATGTAGCATTCCAATAAAGAATCCAACGATGGTATTCATTCTTATGTAATATCTTAATAAAATAGGCCTATCGAATTTCTAATATCTTTAAGTTCATACTGATACAGTTTGAGAACCACCTAAAATGTCTACCACATGCTGAAATAGTGATGATAATCCCTGGTGTGGTGTGCACATTCAGACTGCAAAGAAAATCATCAACGGCTTGATATTTTACTCTGTAGATAGATGTGCGGATCATGTTAAACGTCACCCGAATCTGCTGCTTCTGATTAATAATACACCCACCCGCAACATAATTTTCTCTGATTCATATGCCCGCACCCGATCGCCAAAGAGCGTTTGCTGAGCGTCCGCATTAACTGCTCAACTGCGGCTGTCTGTTTACCACCAGTAGCCTACCACAATCGCAAGTTCTTTATTACTTTATTATAGGCTACATAGCCTACATTTATAAGCAAAACTTTTTTAAGACGCTTATTTGACTGTCAATAGGCTATAGTTGTAATAACTGTGATTTGTGTCCGTGCTTTTCTGGTCCATGTAGACTAGTAGGCTACTGAAAGTTATCAGACATAAAGTCATACAAAAATCACATATTTTTTATAAAGTTTTTGTCTTTTCCTCACTCAGAGTTGCGCTCAGATCCATTGAAGACTCCTACGTAGAAGCTTTAAAAATACGAGACATTTGCAGTAGGCTACACATTGCATATGGTAGGCATATAGTGGTTAATGGTGCAGAATGTAGTAGGCTAAACTATTGTCCATTTAAAATGTATTTTATATGTAATTTTATGTTATTTTACAAGTTCTTTAAATCTGATAAAAAGGCGAATATACATTTACAAACATATGCAAACGTAACTATTGTAAATGTCTAGGTCAAATAATACATTTATATAATTATTTAAGAAATAATGCAGTCCAAGGGCTGTAAGGTCATAATAGGCTTATATTATTTACATTTATCATTATAGATTATTTCAGTCAAATGCTTTACCAAAGTATTGGCGTAAAACGACAGTAGCGTACTGGCGCTATCCCACGTCAAATGGATATGTGACGCAAGCGGTTATCATTGCTTAAATTGGCCCCGCGCTGCGCGTGCGCACTCTCACCTCTTCAACAACACGAGCGCTGTCTTGCTCTCTCCTGCTCTCTCCCTCGCGCATATTAATAAAAATCAATTGAAACGATAGTAAACATGGTTTACATGGGGATAGGTTTCACATGGGGCATTTGGAGATTTTTTTCAGTTTGTGCTTAAAAGAACCATTGCCTTATCTTCTCTGAAAAGCGTTCTGCCCATTCAGATGACATAAACCACATTTCAATAAACGAAAAAAACCTATCCAGTGATGAAATGTTTTCTGTATTGACACAAATCTTGTGCGATGTCCTAAACGTCCACTAATGACACATCCGATATGCAAACAAACGACTCATTTTGAACCATTCACTTTAATGAATGGTTAAAACAACTGATCTGTCCAATACTGAACTCACGAGACGTCTGATTCGTTTATAAAAAATCGGTAACACTTACATAAGTTAACAATTAAATAAACTGCAATTTCAATATTTAGGCTAGATAGTCTGCAGGCTTACTATACGTGTTGTAGCCATTAATTAAGCGCATTTAGTTTAATATTTGTTAAAATATTATAATGTTATTTGTTTTCCATCTGCTGATTATGAAAATTGAACAGAGTAAGATGCGCAATATATCGGGAGACATGATGGGCCAGACATGATTTTGACCACTTCATTAAGTTTTGTTTTGTAGAAAGCCTTTCTTTAAAGTGAATTTCGTTTTGTATAAATTGTATCTTAATTCTAATCAATTTTTCATCGACCAGTTGCCTGGATATAATAAATAAGAAGCAAACATTAGCAGCCAATATAATCATGACATGGCATTGCTCACGAAATGGAGCACTATAGAAAGCTTGAAATGTCTTTTAAACGAAACAATTCAAAACGAAAAGAAATAGGCTACTCTCTGATTATGTAATCCATTATGTGCATTTCTCTGTATAGGTGCATTCACTACGGAGATGGCGATCGTCAACTTCATCTGTTCAGGGACACTGACACAGAAAACACTAGTTTATTTAAAAAAAATCAATGTAGGCCTACGCCGGATTTACAAATGCACATCTTGATTGTTCCACGCACACATATTATGTCGAAACAATGAGATATTATGTTGAAAAAACATTATAAATAATAATGATAAATCTTTAAGAATATTTGATTGAATGCTGTATATTGTGCCTGTTCAATTTAATATAATTAAAACTTTAATTGTGATAATTAAAATAAATTTAAATAATTGCATAAAATAACTAAATCATAAATCAGATGCATGTACAATAACCTTACGATCCAGCAATCGATTTAAATAGTACACTGGGTTTAATTTTGTTTAATGAGATCTACTCCAATATATGTTGTTTTTTCACTGATCACAGCGGCAACAAACACTTTGATCACTTGATTTAAATAAAAAAACACATTTCCACGCTAGATTGCTTCTTATTTAACAAACGAACTAAACGAATGCTTTGCTAGTTAACTGGAGATGTTTTATTTATTTGTATTGGTACATCCATGCCGTGAGATGTTTCAAAAGTGGTGGGGACATTATCGACCCTGGCAAAAAGTGGACGGGACATGGTCCACCCGCAAATTACGCCTATGACTTAAGCCCCCGAACGAATACTTGGAACCCAGCAAACACGAACGTTGTCACAACGTTTTAACAACATGACCAAAAGGTTGCTATAACTACATTGTGTGGTGAAGTTTGTTACAGCGTTGTCACAATGTTGACATTGAACCACCGTCCAGGGGCCTGTTCTTCGTACGTCGCTAACTCAGTTAGCTGGATTTGATTGTTGGCGATTTGGCATGATCTTGGATTGTTTGGTTCTTCGACGCTCATCCTGGACTTGCTGTCATAGCATCAGGTGCGCCAGCTTGAACCTGCTCGCGAGCAGGCTTATTTCATGTTAACAGGATTAGATCGCGGCTTTTTAAGCGGAGCTGATACGGGAAGTCTTTTAGCGCAGCTCGATAGTGTACTTTTTGAGAGATATAATTTTTCTCATGACTCGTGAGGATTTCGTTTACATCATTAATTTGTTGGAAACGCATAAATGTTCGATTCGTCGGAGTCGGGCTTTAATAACAGTGCAGGCAAGTTACTATTGCGATTCTTATCCAGATTAGTATTATATCAAATTTTAAAAAGGCAGTTGACTGACTAAAATCTCTTAGATGGTGTGTGACTATGTTCCATATCACAAATATGGCCAGGACCTGTGCATGACTCAAGAATTTTCAGAGATTTATGCACATTATTTGAACGTGGTAAGGAAAAATATAAATATCAAGCTCACTGTATTACATACACGTATATGCTTATCCTAACAGAACTGAATTTTTCCATTAAACAGGTGATTACAACAGGATCCTGCTTGGAGACAGGTGTTTTATGACCCCATTCCCTGACCCAAACCCCAGACCAGTTACAGTGCAGCTCTATAGGACAAGGGCACACAATGAAGTGAACTTTAGCCAACTAAAGTATCTGAAAAGTCTGAGGGTTGCACCTGACACGGCCTGTGACATTGCATGGGCCATATTACACAACATTGCACCATCAAGAACAATATAAAAGATTTCATTAATGTTTAATAAAAGACAAGACAAATATGCTTAGTTCCTTGATTTTTATTTTAATTGTTCTTTGTAAAGAAAAGCCGATCAAGTCATCTTTTGCCTGCAAAAAATATATATTGTACTCTGTGTGAAATAATATATTAGCACTTACTCTGAAGTTATAATGAAGCAACTCTATCTCTAGTGCCAGTTTTTTTTTCTTTAAGTTGTCAAGTATTTTCAAAATACTCTTTTTTCTAGGGGTAGGGGTAAACCTGTCAAACACATGGCTTATGCATCAAAAATTAAAAGGAAAAGTACAACACTGCCCACCTCTGCATCACTGCTTTGTGCAGACTCTTCTGTAGATGTGGACTCCTGCAACTCATATTAGAAATAATAGGTACTCAAGTGTAAATTAAGTAAAGTTATTTATGCAGTTAAAGATACCTCAGAGGGTTTCTTCACTGTCCTGTGCATTGGGGGAAAAATGGGCGGTAACACTTTATTTTGATGGTCCCTTTTGAACTTTCTGTTGACTATAAGTAACTTTGCAACATGTCAACTAACTCTCATTAGAGTATTAGTAGACTGTCTGCTTAATATCTGCAGACTCTTTATTGTGATGGTCCTCCAACAGACATTCTACTGACTATAAGTAACTTTGCAACTACATGTCAACTTATTCTATCCCTAACCCTACCAGTCTACTAATACTCTACTAACACTCTAGTGAGAGTTAGTAGAGATGTAGGTGCAACGTTACTTATAGTCAACTGAATGTGTTAAAGGGACCATCCAAATAAAGTGAAACCAAATGGGCATTACAAAGTGTTGTAGCTACTTTCTTCCCTTTTGATGTAACATTAGAAAAAGTCCAGTTACTGCACATGCTTCAGCCACTTGCTTGGGAACACATAAAAGTGTTGGTGTATTGTTTAATACTGCACAAAAGAGGAAAACACAATTTCATTACTATGAAGTACACTGGGGGGAAATGTGATCAATAACTCATGGCAACATATTTTTTTTTACATTAACTATGTAGTTTCACAGTCACACATGTAGACTTTCACAAGTCAAAGCAATTCATTGCTACTCAAGGTTTAACAGCTGATATGACTGGACAGCCATTTGGATTATAGGCCTACTTAATTTAATGCAGCAACAAATTATTTTACAGTGTACTAGGATCATTTAAAGTTCATTTCCCAGCAGTGAAGGTGTTCTGCTCCTGGCCTCTGGCTGTGGGTCTGAGGAAGAGCTGAACCCAGGGATGCCCTCCACAAGGTTCACACTCAACCCAAGCGTCAGCTCTTCTGCCTGGGTATAATGTGGGGGTGCAGGACCACCACCTGTTTGTTTTTCTTTTCTTTTTTTTTTCTCAGCTTTTTTCTTGGTTGCTTTTATAAACAGGCAAACATTTATTAACAGTGCCTTTTTAAAATAGATTAGTTAATACAAATTACTATTATGTAGAATATTCTAGTACTTCGCTTTTACTTGTTCCCATGTTCTAGTAGTGGATGGTGACTCTGACATTACAATGAACAAAGTTATTAATTATTTAGAAATTATTAAAAATATACAAATATATACTGTAATAAGTGATAAAAACACCTAACTACAAACTTAATTTGTCTGCTACGTTTTGCCAGCCCTCTCTCTTGGCTTTTGCACACTTTGAGGTGTTCCCTGGCGTTTTAATTAAGTTTTCAAATTCTGCATATCCTTCAAGCAATAACTCTTGCTCTTCTGTGGAGAAAAAAACTGAGCGCGCTCTTTGGCCACGGTGAGCAGCCAATAGCAGCGTTGCTGATCAATGTTTCTACTATCGATACATATCCCCTTTTAACCCAGCGCATGAACGCGCAACTTTCTCAGATAACTCAATCCAGCTATACTAATCATAACCGGCAGGAGTGTTCGAAGAACCTAATTAGCCGGATCATGATGAGCACGATGCTATTATCTTGGATGTCTCGTTTGATCTCGGATGTTTTAAGCAACGTACGAAGAACGGGCCCCAGGGCCGTTGCTTAAGGTTGTGCCTATGGTGTCTGGACAACCACTGGACAATTATGTAGCCTACTCGTCACTGCCCTGACACGCGAAAATCAGCCTTTTAAATTTCAACCAATCGCTGGGCCGTCTCATTCATCATCAAGCAATGATAGGCTACGTGAGAATTGCGTTTAATTTACCTCAGCTAAATAAGATACGTAAATTATACAAACACAACCTACAACTTCCTTGTCTATTGTGACATTTATTTGAACATCTTCTGGTCAGGTATGACAAATATTTAACTTTATGCCTAAAGTTATAAGCCATAATGAAGCCAAAATGACTTTAATGATGAGTAATTGATGCCTTGAACAGGCAGCGACTTAAGCGCGTACTTGTTGCATAATGTTTTTTCCTGTTTTTTTGGAAACACACAGTGAGAAACATTTTTTGTAACCCCGCATACACCTGTTTATTTTTCCTTTGATTTGTCGTCTATTAATACCTTGTTTGGGTGAACTTTAACTTTGAAATGTTTTAACTGGTGCCCCGCCTCTTACTTCTCAACCCTCTTACTTTATGCCGTTCTGTGGTATCGTGCTGGGGAAACGGGAAGGAACATTGTGCTTTGCGAGTTACCATCGCTTGTTGGTAAATGGCATGTACAACATTTTGCTTTGCCGATTGCTAGACGTGATTGGCAAACGGTTTGCCAGAATATACCCTGACAAGGATCAATATTCACTTGGTCATTTTCCAGCGACGATGAAGAAGGTCTTTATGTTGTGAAGGTCTTTATGTTCTTCACGTGTAGGCTAAATCAGTAGTTGGTGTTCACATAATGCTGAAAAGAAACACATTGAATCTCCATTATGCAGCTGTAACACACACTATGTTTCCGTTTGTGTAGCTACATCATTTTACTTGTAAACTTTGCAATATCCTACCACAAGTTGCTATTGTTGTTTTATCACTAGGGGGCGGTGTCACAATACATACCACTACTGTCATGCTGATTTAGGCCTATTTATGTCTCTTGTCCATGTATGTCTAGCATGGTATGGAGTCTTAAGTACAGCTATGGTAGAATTGAGAGAGCACTTCATATTCATAACAATTGTTCACAGGTTAAGTTATTTTGAGAACAGCTGAGTTGCCTCTTATATGCTGCACTATTCACATCACACCAGACCAGTCACTGCTGACATTTCCATTAGATAAAGGGAAGGTGTTGCAGTGAGTGTTACAGAACTGCTGTGCTGGTTGTGGTGTATAATGCATCTCAGACTGATGTGCAGAGACAACTAAGTAAGCCATTTACAGCTTGATTTTTGTGTACTAATGCGTATACTTGAAATCTGGCATAGTGGATGTGACAAACTGATTATGTTCCTAATTTTAAACTCGCTTTGGATAAAAGTGTCTTCTGCTGCAGCAAGAAGTATAGTAATTTTGAACAAGCCCTGTTTTGAATCTTTTTTGAACAAGCCCTTTATCTCTGTTGCACTTTCAATATTGTTCTGTTTGTTTGAGCAGCCCGGCATTTCATTAGCTTGCTCGAGTTTGTGCAGTACTTTTTTTTCTTGTTTGTTTTTCTTGTGTTACTTGTTTTTCTGAACGGTTTTAAAATTATAATTTTTCCAGTTCCGTTTTGTGCAGCTAATGATACAGAAATTACACACTGCATGTTTAAGCATGATTTACAGTCTTTCTACATCACATAGTGTAAAGGATGTAGGCCAGTAAGAATTGTGTAAACCTCACTCCCCTGTCCTCAAGAGTCGCACTAGCGGCTGCGGTCTTTAGCGTCCTTGTTAGTACGCCCAACTCCCATGCTGGAGACGCTGGTTTAAATCCCGCTTGGAGTGAGTCTTGTAGGACCTGTTACATTTATGCCGTGACCCAGATGGGAGTGAGGTTTAGGGGTGTGGGTGTAACAGACGTAGGCCAGTAAGAGCTGTGCGTGTAAACCTCACTCGCCTGACCTTAAGAGGTACACTAGCAACTGATGCTAGAGGCTGCGGTCTTTAGCGTCCTTGGCCCTGTTCCAAATGGCACACTTCAAGTGCACTTTTGGTCTTGTGGAGTGCCCTTTGCAGTCGATATGTGCCCTCGATGCGCACTTTTGCCGAGCCCGCACTGACGCGACTCCGCAGCAGATTTCTTCCCGATAGTCAAAAAGGCGTTACGTTACAAAAGTGCAGACTCGTAGGAAGACCGCAAGTGTTTTGGGTGCCATTTGGGACAGGGCCCTTGTTAGCGCTCCCGCCTCCCACACCAGAGACCCGGTTCAAATCCCCCTCGGAGAGGGGCAAGTAGGACCGGGTACAATAGCATAGTGATACCAAGGGAATTATGGCTGTCATCATTTTTATAAATCATTGAATTTCAGTAAACTACTTTTTTTGCCAGACCTTTGTTAGATTGCTCTGCAGATGCTGCCACCTATACTTTAACTGTCATCTACTTTTGGAAGGATTGATGTTTGTTGTTTTTTGCACACTTTGTGGAAACTACGATACTCCATCTTTACTACATCTCTTCAGTATGTCTATTTATGTCTTCCCTTGTCTTTGAATTCATTTTTTTTTTTTTACAAAAATAATCGTGTGTATTTTAATGCTTTACCTGGTGAAACACAGCCGTGGCATTCAATGCCCAGTGAAAAGCAGCACCCCGAAGCATCTAATCACTGTCCCCAGCATGGAACTTTGAAGTGCTATCAGGTTCAACGGTGAGGCGGGTGAATAGGCAAACAGACCTTTATTGTCGTAGAGGAGGTTAAGCACGGAAAAAAAGAATAGTTGAGATCGCTTGTCTACTCTGGAGCCTGTTTGCCCCAGGAGGAGGGGAGACCGTTCTGGGAGAAGAGGAGCAAGCGTCCCATACACCAAAATCATATTCTCTGGTGGTAAAGCTAGAGAGATGCAGGTGGAATGTATTTATTTTACCTTGTAACGCCTGACGTATGAAATAATAGTCCAAATCCCTACATTTTTTTTTTTTTGTTGCTGGCTAATAGCTTAAGTCAGTAGTAAAGTTACTATAGGCATTATGGATAGATTGCTCTTGGCTCATTAGGTGACTTTCACTTTGCTTTTACCACTGCCTTTGAGGCTCATTAGGACTTTTACAGCTGAGCTTGTGATTACCAGCTCTGATCTACCTCCCCTTTAGAGTTCAGAACACAGCAGTGGGTTACCTTGGGTCAGTGCACCCACACACAGGCCCTCATACAGACCGGGAGGCGTGGTCATCGCCATAATTCCCGCTCTCAACCCGAGCATCATCACCCAATAAACTGGTGGTTTTTAAGAACATTCAGTGTGAATGACGTAGAAGATTCGCCAAATGGTAGCCTACTGATGCATCAGCACAATGCGTGTTTGTGTTCACTGGTTATCTTTGGGTTGGTGTATGCTGCTAAGTTTTTTGGCCTTTCAAATTTAATAGCATATTTAATTCTAATTCTACTTATGCAATTAAAACAATTGTTACAATACCTGGTAAAACTGCATGGAAAAGCATCTAACTTGCAATACATAACAGCTGTTCATCATAATGTTTTTTTCCACAGGGAACTCTGCCCACATTCTCAGAGCTGGGTGTGAATGTCCTGCATGTTTGTGTTTACTCACTGTTACACTGGTATGTCTCTATCGTGACCCAGTGTCCTCTTTACTGTAACAGAACACAGCCAAAGAGTCAATATTGTAAATTTAGTCTTGCAGTCTGCAGAAAAAGTGCCAAAGCCTGAGTTTAGAGCCTCTGTGCTGGCCTTTTCATAACACTGCGTGGTTGGAAGTAAATCCACTGAGTTAATGGTCCATGGTCCATTAGTAATTCCCTGTACATAAACATTAAATGTCTAAATGTTTGCATGCTAGTAAGATTTAACCTGTATTTTTCCTAGTTTCTTCATAGGGCTAAATTATGGCTGTTAATTTAATGTGATTAATCAGCAAATATTGATGCAATTACAATACATTTACAATTTACAATACAATTAACATTCATTATTGCATTAGGTCTGAAAAAACATTTACAGCATTTAGTAATCTAGGATAATATTAATTTATAGATTATATGTCTGTTAATTTATAATATTACAATTAAATGTTTTTCAAAGAAAGAGTTTCTTTGTTTTATTTCTCCATATCTTTTTAGATAACTATCAATCTCAGACAGATTTGTGAAATAGTTTGCCAGGTCTACTTAGGTAAATGAAAACACTATTAAAGAGGTTGTTCCACATTATTAAGCAAGTCACAGTTCTCATGCAACATAGGAGAAAGAAAGATCTTTCTGAAGATGAAAAGCATGAACTTTTGCAGTGTTATGCAAAAGGCATGAAAACAACTAATATTGTGTGAAAATTGAACAGAGATTATCAAACTATCATAATATTTGTGAGTAATTTACAGAACAAAAGAACCCGGTCAGAGAAAGGCAAGGAAAGTTTCTGTCAAAACAAATTAATTATATTAAAAGGACAGCTATAAAAAAAGCCACTGCTGAGCAGTAAACAGTTATTTGAAGCTGCTGGTGTCTCTCGAGTCATTGTAAAGTGTTACTATATTTCTTAATTTATTTGGAGGCCATAAATTTACCATTTATTATGTCTGTGGACAGTCAACAGCATTTTGACATGTGCTAGTTTGCAAAGCAATTCTTAACGCAGTGGTCTGTCTGATGTAAATATCAGAGAGGGAACTGACAATTGGTACCTCTGTTACACAGCGCATAGAAAAAACTGAAATAAATCTCAAGGCAGTGCATTAGCTGTGCCAAAATTGTTGTGTGGTTGGTCTCCCTTCGGGTTTGGCCAAATTGCATTTGAAAATTTCTCTAGCTAAGGCCAAAGGATCTTATGTCAGTCGTACATGTTTTCCACTGTTTGTTAATCCCCCAGGGGACACAGAGGGGTGAAAATGAAATCAGTGTTCCAGGTTAAAGCAAATAATCAGCCTCCCTCAATGGAAATCCAGGGCAGATTGATGTCATTTGTTTCTAAGGACTAATTGTGCCCAATCAAGCCTTGATGCCAATGAAGTGGATCAAATGATTGACAAGTTCTGCTCAGTGTTGACTTTGGACCAAAGGCCGGTCGTTAGATCATGAGTTTAAGCTCAGGGAGGAAATAACACGTTGGCGGTGTCAGCGGGCCAGGTGAGTTCACAGACTCTGAAGTGCAGAAGAAGAATGTGATGTCAAAGGAAGAATTTTAAGGTAAGAGAACGTTCAAGTACTAGAATGTTTAATTTCCGCTTTGTAAATGCGCAATGACCGCCAAAGAGACTGAATAAATGATCGCTTATGCACACTCGAAAATAATTTTTGTCATTTTCTCTGGAAAATAATTTTTGGCCCTTGCAGCATGATGACATATGTTTGCACAGCTTTAAGAAGCACTCAAATAACAGAGGTGAAAATAACATTAGGTAATCCTCCAGAGTGCCTGTTTTGTATGCAGGCCTCCTGAATGCAAAATGGAGCTCCATTCTTTTTTTTACTTTCAAAGTCAATTACTTTAGGTTTGAAGTAGATCTGTGGTAGGGTTTTATTTATTTACACCTCTTTGATAAAAAAATAAATAAATCAGCAAATTTTAATATTCAACTTTTGACTCTAAAGACGATCCTTGCTTTGATGTGCATCAAGCTTTTTTTTTTTCCCCTTTATAAACCGACAACAGTTAATACCCACAGTGGGGACAAGGTGTTGAGAGAGCGTTGGCTAATGTTGAGTGATGGTGAGGCGGTGACATTGTATCCAACTTCCAGAGCCCTGTGTCGGTGTCTGCCACCTCATGGCACTGCTTTAACCCCCCAGAATTCCTTGCATTCCTCCAGTCGCGGGCCACAAGCTTCACTGTGGGCCATTTAAGATGACTGACGTTGTTTTTTGCTACCATTAAGCACCACCAGGCAATTGACCCCCTGACCCTCTACAAGCGACCTGTTGGAGCGGCTTTCAAGTGTATACTTAAATCTTCATGGGAATGG
The DNA here is from genome assembly GCF_051911475.1 of Siphateles boraxobius. NCBI lineage: Eukaryota > Metazoa > Chordata > Actinopteri > Cypriniformes > Leuciscidae > Siphateles > Siphateles boraxobius. The sequence continues at coordinate 8,433,853 of NW_027508953.1, forward strand.
CCTCCCTGATCCAGGATCAGGTCCCCCTGAGCAATCAACACCTAGAGGTTAGTTGGGTGAGCCTGAACCTTGTGGTCAGTCTAGCATGCTAAATAGTTTCTGTCTTTGCTCTGGGTGTGTGCGTGTGCATGCATGACTCTGTGTCTGCATGTGTATTGTGTAATGTATTTGCCTTTCAAGTTCAATTATTTTGGAAGCAGTTTTGTTTAGGAATGTTGTTGATTGGCGGACACAAATATCATTTTCATGTCATATTTAACTAACAATAATGCGGTATTGAAGGAATAATGTTTCAGTTGTATATTAGTGTTTTATTAGGGCTGTTTTCAGATCTAAGAACAAGAAATTGTCTCAGGTTGTGGCTTGATTTGTCATCTTTCTTTCTAAAAAAAATACAAAATTTTAGCTGCTATTTAAAGATGTCTGAAGAACATTTTTAGCAGTTTGGAAAAACTGAAAATGTTAGCTACAATACTCTTTTTTTAATATTTGGCTTTAATGTCACCAAGTTTAAAATTCTGTCATGCCGTTCCTAATCTGTATGATTTTTGTGTTTGTGGAACATGAATGGCGATTTAAATCTTTACTTATGCACTATGTACTCATCCATGTAGTGTATACATTTTATAAGGTTATTTTGTAATTCACTGTCGAAGTCATAAATACGCATATTGGGACACACCTAGGAGCTTTTACATTTCAATAAAGGATGCAGAAGTAATATAATTAGTGCTGTCACGATACTGGAAATCGCCATACAGATATTATTATTATCATCTCATAATTTTCTAATAATTTGGGTGATTTTGTTGCAATAGCTTACACATAGCAGATGGAGGCTTTATTTGAATCTTTGGACTAAATTTGCAACAACAAAAAAAGACAAGAAAAAAGTCAGTATTAAAATAAGAACTAATAAATGCAATACAATAAAGAGATAATTTAAATAAACATCGATTTAAGTTATCCAGGTGGGTCTAACAGTAAGAAAATACTACAGAAATTAAAGTAATCAAATGTAAAATAACACTGGATAGTCTTCATTGTAAAATTTAAATACAGATTAATGCTTGCAATTAACGTTACAAAAGTTTTTCAGTCAAGAGCAGTGAGTGATTTTCTTTGTCTTTTGTTCTTTGATAAACATGACAGACAGCAGGAGGTATATTCGGCTGCTGTCACTTTAAAGGGATAGTTCACCCAAAAATGAAAATTCTGTCAGTATTTACTCACCCTGATGTTGTTCCAACCCCGTAAGACCTTCATTCATCTTTGGAACATAAATTAAGATATTTTTGATGAAATCTGAGAGCTGGATCACTCCTCCATACTAGTCCAGGCTTCTAAGGGATTGAAACTTGCCAGCCCCGAAAAGTTATTAAAGACATCGTTAAAATAGTCCAAGTGACTACAGTGGCTCAATCTTAAGTTTATCAAACGACGAGAATACTTTTTGTGCGCAAAAAACAAAAATAAAAAAGACCACTTTATTTCAACTATTCATTTCCTTCTCTGTGAATAGAAAATAACATAGAAAAAGTCTTAGATCTTTGAGTTCAGCTCATGAAAAATGGGGGTAAAAAAAAGTGTTGCGTTTATAATTTTGTTCTGTGCAGATCAGTGGTGTGCTCCCTTTTAGTGTGAGCGCGAAACCTGGCGGAATTAGTAAAATTATGCTCAATACAAGCACTATTCAAGGTGAGCAAATGAGCCGAGTGAGAGGGTTTGTGTCACTTCACTCTCAGAGAGAAGAGAACAAGAACGTACAGCTGGTATCGGTGTATCGATATGGCAGAAAAGGTGTTTAGGAACTGCTTCAGATATTTCAGTATCGATACATTTCAAAATATCTATATTTTTGACAACACAACTATAATAGTATCATAAAAGATAAAAGTTATAAATGTTCCTCACTAGAAATTACAGAGTTTTTCATTTATTTAAATGTGGACAGCTAAAATGCATTGTAATGGAAAGGGCTGCTAATGTGAAGCGCTATCTCAATTTGTGGCCTCTCAATATTGTCTTTATTAACCTATAGTAACAAGTAACTGAAGCAACTATAAAAAAATGTTTCCCAGTCTTCTCCAGGGTAAGGAATGGTTTAGTTCAAGCTGCATTCTTAAATAAATCAATATCTTATTCACACAATCAGAATGTGATCTACTCCATAGTTTCCATACTTCAAGCTTTAACTTTTTAAAATGAGATTAGTTGGTAGATTGGTTGGATGTGTTATCTAAGATTTCTAAATTCAAGATGTTAAACTATTTTTTATCATATCCTTTGTACACTTCCTTATTAATCTCCTCCTGGATGCAGTTTGCAAGTTGTAATTGGAAGCATGTTTTTCATGTGCTCTTCAAGTTCTATCAAGATGTAAAATCTGCTCATTTTTATCAGTGTATTTTTTGTAGATAAGACGACCAGAGATACTCAGGCAGTATCAAAGGAGGCTGTTACCCATTATGTTGATAAGTAATATATGATTCATATTACTAAAGAGGCTTTATGATGTGGCTTCTATTGAGAAAAAAAAGAACTTGCTTTAGAAAAGAGTACTCTGTCACTTATTGGGAAAAAAATCTTAAAATTCCACATCTGGAATTTAGAAAGTCCATGACAAATCAGGTTTTACATAAGTTTAGTCTGTAGTTATGTGAGCAAGTGTGTGTCTGTGTATGTACTGTATGTGTAGCATAGGATCTTTGTGTGTGTAGGTAAATCGAACTTTTTAAAACCCCTCCCCCTATTTAATTCAATGCAAAAACACTTCCTTTTCCACCCTGTTCATGTCATAACACATTTCCTTTTCCTCTTGGATTCAGACACTCGACTGGCCCAGCAGAGCGGGACAGGTTTTGGGTTTCCTCCAGAGGACTAGGGGTTTCACAATCAATGAACACTTTGCTGATTTTTATTGACCATAAAGTTCCGTTTTACTTTCGTGGCATGTATTCATGCTAACATCTTGAGGGTTTGTCTTGTGATCAAAGGATATTATAATAGTGAATATAGATGCTAATACAGCCTTTAAGCTCTCCAGTAGCATTTTTTTTAAATGCCACTTTTAAAAATGGCACTTTAGTGTGCAAAAAATTGGAACAAACTTTATTCTTGGATGACCTAGACTTTGGCTGTGTTTGTAATACTAACCTGTTAATAAGTTTGGATTAGTTTGGTAAGAATGTTTACGTTTCACCGAGGCTGCATTTATTGGTAACACTTTATTTCGATAGTCCACTTTAGACATTCTACTAACTATAAGTGACTTTGCAGCTACATGTCAATAACTGTCATTAGAGGGTGAACTTGATTTCACCAAGTACCACATTTTCCTGGATCAACATCTCAGATTTGAGGGACAAGTTTACAGTTTATGTCAAGTTTAGGCTTAGAACCAGGGTAAGGTGCTTCAACATCAGTGTTATTCACCTATTATTTCCCTCTGATTTTAGGGAAATAATACGGGTAGGGTTAGGTTTAGGGGTAGGAATAGGAATAGGGTAGGACTAAATTTTGGGACAGGAATGTTGTTCCAGGATCAACAAAATATGTTGATCCAGGAACATGTCTTACTTGGCAAAATCATCATCATCATTAGAGTAATCATTAGAATATTAGTAGACTCTCTGCTTAATATCTGCTAACACTTTATTTTGTTGGTCCCCCAACAGATATTCTACTGACTATCAGTAACTTAGCAACTACAAGTCAACTTGTTCTGCTAACCCGAACCTTAACACCTAACCATAACCATAACAGTCTACTGACAGTCTACTACACTCTACTAATACTCTAATGAGAGTTAGTTGAAAAGTTACTTATAGTTAGTAGCATGTCTAAAGTGACTATCGAAATAAAGTGTAACCCATTTATTTGATCCAAAATATAGTAAAAACAGTAATATTGTGAAATCTAATTTTAAATAACTATTCCTGAATTGTCAGCATTATTACTCCAGTCTTCAGTATTACATGATCCTTCAGAAATCAATCATATGATGATTTCATGCTCGAGAAACATTTCTTATTATCAATGTTGAAATTGTGCAGCTGTGCATGCTTAATATTTTTATATTATAAACGTCTGTCACCAAATGACTGTCTCTTTTGATCAATTCAATTCGTCCTTGCTGAATTAAAGTACTAATTTCTTTAAAAAATATATCAATCTTACTGACCCCAAACTTTTGAACAGGAATATATAATTTATATACACTTTGTACAGTATATGCAAATAGAAATAATGAAATATACAACCTAGTACACTGTGTGCTCGACCTTTCATTTTAAGTGAAATGAGGCAGAAGTATTTATACTCGAGATTCTTTAACAACAATCTGTTTTGACTATTGACGTTTCTAAACAAATTTGAATTACAATGCTAAATTGAAACATTTCCAATACTCAGTCATTGAATAATGCTAATTTTTCATGTACCGTATTAAAAATAAAATACAACAGTAGACAGTATACCACATAGTTTCAACAAGTAGTAAGCTAGTATTCCATTCTGAACAGAGCCAGTGACTCACTAGTCCTCTTTTCTTTTTTTGTTGGACTCCGTGCAACTCATTAAAGTCAGCCTTCTATAAAGAATAAAGTAACATTTGGTTTACTATCCTATGAGATATACTCCTCATTTAATCCTATGAGAAAACCACTTGCTTTTGGCCTGTACTATAAATATTGTTAAGGGTTCAGGGAGTCTTGTGTCAAGTATACTAAGAATTGGCATTACAAAGCTGTGCAACTATGCTCACCAGCCATGACATCACAGAAAGGTCTTACTGTTGGATAAAAGGACTTCGAGTTGGTTAACCTGCTGTTTTACCTGCAAATGTTACCTTGTTGTGACAAGGTGATGGACGTTTAGGAATAGACAATCTGTAGGTCATTACTGCCAAATGAAAGCCTGTGATCTTTGTATAAAACTCTTCTGCTAATGGGTAACCTGTGTCCAGTGTCATTTCCTTTTGATGTGCAAATGCCACAATGATCTTGGAGCCGAACTCTCTGCAAACGTCCTCAACAGGCACTTTTAATTAAGGGCGAGAGAAAGCCTCACTGTAGACTCCCCTCATCTGTTTCACATTTTCTCCACCGAAGCACTGTAAAGGAACACTGCAGCCCCTGTCATATCAACTCTGCTTCTAATGTGTAAAAGAAGTCCAGAGGTCTGATTATCATTCAGTCAAAACACATGAGCCAGGGTCAGACCTGTCTAGCATTGACTCGGAGTCCTCCGCTAAGTAGCCTAATCCACGTCTAACTAAACCCAGTATGCGAAGCACCGCAGTAGCCTCAACCAAAGCCATATGTTTCTGAGCGCTACCTATTTCAAACATCTGCACATCTCCAAATCGCTTTATCCCCTTATAGATGGTGCAAAGCTGTTGGGTCGGTGGTGACGCACAGAACCTTGCTGAGAATAATTTTTGACTTGCTTTGTGGAGTTTTAGTTCAAGGCCAAGTTGATTCTTCAACTACCAGGAAAAAAAAATCTTCTGTGCTTTCGCTATTTCTAAATCACTACCAGTTTGCTTGTTGTATTCCTCAGTGTAAGCTGCTTGGGATAAAAGTGCCTTCTAAATGTAAATGAATTATGTAAAAGTTGTGTAGGCCAACTCATGCATCTTCACACCTAATTTTAAATTTTAAACGGCTGTGTTCGAAATTTAATAATCATTTGACACTTAGCAAACTGGAAGCTCCAGTAGTAATAAAAATATTTATCTTGACCTCTGGCATGGAAACTTGCATGCATAAACCTTAGTTAAGCAATTAAATATTCAAGTAAAAAGGAATTCATACCTTTATGATATTACTTTGTAGCCACAACGGATGGATGGATGGTTCCTAAGGACGCCATCTTCTGGTCAGACGCTGGAATTTATTCGGCTTGACCATCAGAGTGAATTTTGGGAATTCTCTAGCCGTTGAGCATATATCGGTTGTATCGGTATTGCGGGAATGAGTGCACTCGATAACGCCCACTATAGTTTCGGACAACACTAAAAAAGTGCCCTATTTAAGGCTATAAGGGGGCGATTTCGGACACAACCAAGCACAATAATGCTAAGAATGCAAATAATGTGTATGAAATAATATTAAAAATTAAAATAACTGTTTTATATTTCAATATATTTAAAAATGTAATTTATTTCTGTGATAACAAAGCTGAATTTTCAGCCACCATTACTCCAGTCTTGATCACATGATCTTCACATGATCTTTCAGAAATCATTCTAATATGCTGATTTGGTGCTCAAGAAACATTATTGTTATCAATGATTGTTGTGTCACTTAATATTTTTACGGAACAATTAAAGGTACAATATGTACGATTTTTGTAATAAAATATCCATAAATCACTTGCACTGTGTGATATACAGTATTTCCTGCAGTTGTGTACTTACAATATCCCAAAAGTTCCCAAAGATTTTTAATTTCAGAGAAATTCCATAAATAATGGCTTGTCCCTGGTCATTGTAGCCAGTCAATGATGTAATATCCGCGTTATCCCTGGTTTCCTCTCGTCCTGCCATAGTAACCATGGTGACAGACGTGGACAACTGCGTTACGTACAGTGGCACGCGCACGCTGTTGTTGTTTCGTTCAAACATTATGGATCATGGTAAGCGGACTTTGATACAAAAGGAGAGCTAAAACGAGGATCAATATCAGCGTGGCGTTTTCGAGATGCCGAGAGCTCCATGTCCGTGACTAACTTCGACTTGACGAGACGCCACTCTTGCATGTACTATATTAGTATACAGGGTAGGGTTGCACCAACCGTTCGTAAGTTCTTTCTTAAATTGGAACGTAAAGTCCTCACTAGAGCCTTAGTAACTACTAGCTAGTTTGTAACTAACTCTGTACTATATTCCGTTGCACCATTTGTTCATAGGTAGAACGTAGCTAGTAGGTCGTAAAGTAATGCATAGTTGCATAATATGACGTTTAACCTCGATGAACCAATAGCAGCCTTCAAATACGTGAGCGGGAATTGTGTTGAAATGCCGTGAATTTCAGTTTATCCTTCATTCTAACTTTTTTTGCCTCACGTTACTAACAGTAAAAATAAGTTTGTAAAGCAAATGTACATAAAAATAATAAATATAGTTATATATTGATGAATATCAATGAGCTCAACATGATGAAATGTTAGAAAATGATCAGTATGTTATTCTAATGTTGATCTAGCTTACTGCTATCTCATACAGACAAACTAACACATAGAATAACATTATAACTTTCAACACACTCAAATGCAGTTTAGTGTGATAGTGTAACGTTAGATCAAGTGAAAACGCTGCGTTACCTCACCAGTTTCATTCGTCTAATAAACTGTCCTGTGTGAGTAGTAATTCAGCACCTGCGTGTAGTTAGGTAGAATAAAATGTCCTTATTCCTTTGTACCCGCAGGACTCGCGTGTGGTGCTGATATCTCTGTCTCTTATTGGCAATCGTGATCATGTTACCACATGATCACATATCACAGTCATGTTAAAAACATCAATGTATTCACTCATCCATAAACATTATTAGATCCATCAGCATGACAGCAAGTTCCATAATACCGCTTTTGCATCATCAATCACGCCTTTGTTATTGTAAGAGGTTAGCGGCCCCTAGCTGCGAAACAAAATTACATACTGTAGCTTTAAGTGGCCAATTTGAATTAACATTTGAATTTCTCTCTTGCGATATCATGCTGAGATCACCTGAAATTCACCCAAAAATCTATATTGGTTAATGTGAATTATCATACAGTATTACACATGTTTGATATCATTTGGAATGTCTCAGTGTGACTGGTACAAAGGTCTCATTCCCAAAGAAGTAAACCAAAAGGTAATAAGGTATTTAAGAGTTTAGAGATAATTCATACACAAAGGAGGGTGTGTCTTCCAGGCAAATGGTCTCCAGCTGTCAGAAGGAGTAAACTCATTTCAAATTCCCATTGTTAGCGAATGGATCCATGTAAATCAACTTCTGCCCCCAGTAAGTCTGGGACGGTGATTAATGTAAATTCCCACTGTGAAACTCGTGTTTACATTTGAAAAGAGGTTTGTGCCTTGGTCTGTCTATATAATGAAATGCACCGAGAGGCTCGGGGCATAAGACTAGCCCGTGATGCGAAGTGTAAGGAAAACACTTTGCATCATGTATTTTATAATGTCAAGGTATTGCATCTTCTCTCTTTATTCCAGAGCATTTGATGTTTGTATCTATTATCTTTGAATTGATTATAAATTGGTGTGATACATTTACCTGACATAATAAATTGTAACCATTTGATTTTATTCTAATCGACTCTGACATTATTTTCAGTAAAGAGTTAAAAAAGAATAGTCAAACATTCGCTCACACTTAATGATGCACAGATATCATTAAAACCTTTTTAATTTATGGAGTCAGATAAAATAACGAGTTAATACATATGAGAAAATATATTTTATTTAATCAAATTAGTTTGCCACGTGGAAAGATGGTAACGTGCAGAGATCTTCACCCACTGATCGGAAAACCTCCTTTGGGCTGATTGAGCCGGGCTTACAACCTGAACATGCAATATTTCAAAAGAAATAACAGTCTCTGCTTTTAAACAAAACAAATGCCTTTTTTTTTATCAACATTTTGAATGTGAGAAAGTTCCATAAAACAGCTTGCACATACCAGCTTTTCATGCTTAATGGTTAAAAAAACACACATTATTTTTCAGTTATTTTACATTATTGCAGCACCTCTCTTCCCAGTCTGTCAGTAACACCAAATTCTCTTTCAGGCAATTCATTTCACTTGGCAGCCATTTTTTGAAACGCCTCTCGGGCAGCTATTTCAGTCATGCAAGTACAGCTCCTTTGTCTTTGGAAACATCAAATTTTCCAAAACCGCTCACCAAGCTTGTGATTAAATTTCATATTTGAAATCACCAGTGAAATCTGACAAAAACTGTTTCATAAATCTTCTAAACGCTCAAATAATTTTTTCAAGCTGGATCAACCAAAGAGCATGCGTTTGCTAGAAGGCGGAACCTTTTCCACAATATTGCGAGTTTCACTTTTTCTCCCAGTCATAGAAATACAAGTGCACTGTCTTTGTATATGTAGTATGTAAAGAATATGTTAACACTCTGTTTAGTTCCTGTCTCTATGAAGCCCCTCCTTCTGAAAAGTGTAGTGTGCTCTGATTGGTCAGCTGGACAACTGTGTTTTGATTGTTCAGCCTCTTCAAGCACGTTTCAGGAAAGTCATGCCCTATAACTGCGAGATTAAGCACACTACTAATTCAAGTTAATCAGGCTTAGCCACTTTTTTGGGGGAGGGCGGGACTTATTTAAATGAGGAATATTGTAATATATAGCCTACTTTCCCGGAAGAAAACTTAAAGGTGCAGTGTGTGATTTTTAGCGGCATCTAGTGGTGAGGTTACGAATTGCAACCAACAAAAGTTACGGTGGCTGACAGGAAAATATGTCATCGTCTGAGACAGCAGAGAGTAGCCAGTTCAGCAATGAGGTTTCTTTACAAGGATAAATTAAGAAGTTATGTTAACTTAATTATTCAGTAAAACTATATGTTATTGTGAATATTATTGTTACTTGTTCATCATCGTGTCAGTGTTTTATTCGCTGAACTAAGCTTGCTTCCTTGCAGGAAGAGCAGCATAGTAACGAAACGCGTTTGTCCGTTTAGGGCTACTGTAGAAACATGTCGGCGCATTTCAATGTAAGGGGATCCGCGGCGTATGTAGATAGAAACTGCTCATTCTAAGGTAATACAAATATAATGGTTCATTAAGTAAGGTCTTTATACACCACTGAAAACTTATTTTTCAAGGTAGTGACGAAACGCGCTCTGTAGCGCTGTTTGTTCGGTGTCAGCTATGGTAGAAACATGACGACACAATATGTCGACCTCCGTAGAAGGGGGTGCCTGCGGTTATGGTGATATAAATGTCTCATTCTAAGGTAATAAAAACATGACGGTTCATTATGCAAGGTCTTTATACACCACTAGTTATGGATCTTATATTGCATTTCTGTCAATAGATCCTCAGAAATATTACACAATACACCTTTAAGACTACAAACAAGGCATTTTAGGGAGTTCACAAACAGTGCTTACTCAGAATAACTCCATTTGGAGTGGAAATTGTGCTGTGTAACTTTGTATACCTTTATCATGCTCATACAGCAACAATATACACTAAAGAAAGTTGAAAATGTACCAAAAACAACAACAACAACATAATCGGTTCTCTTTAAAATTATATCATATTTTTATACAAGCGCAATAATGACGTCCCATAACAAGCTTAAAATTAGCTCATGTTGGTCACTGACATTACAATCAAGTTCTATACAAGATCATCTGACAGTCTGCTAACATATCTGATGAATGTGCATTGGGTTAACCAAGCTAATCCTTCACTAGTCGTTTGTGTACTGAGACTAAGTAGAGCAGATTAACCTGTAGCCTTCCATTCTTTCAGTGTTGCCCGACCATCTAAACTCACCATTCCACTTTCCTTTCTGTTGTTGACTTTACAAATGTCTCTTCTCAGCTCTCCATCCAGTCAGTTGACTTGTAGGTCGCCAACATTTGACTCTTTGTCAAGATGGCGTCTCCCCAAACACACAAGACAAAGGACCAAATCAGTGCAAACAGTCTTGACAAACAAAGCAGTTCCAGTATCTGTGTCACTGGTTAAGTAAGGAATAATTGACAACGGGCTGTTTAATTATTAGAAAAATAATGCACACCCGAGGTGGCAATGCGGCCACTACGCGAAGCGGAGCTTTTAAACTTTTAAACTATTTTGCTGACAAAATCGTCAGAGCATCGCTGACGACACGTTTCTGTGTGAGTGTGTGTCCATTATTTTTATGTGTGTGCGCGCGTTTGAGTGCGAGAGAGAGCTGCACATAATTAAATCGTTTTAATCCTATTGTTTACTATTTTGTCTTGGTCGGTGTTGTTGTGCGTTTTGTTTCTTTTGTTGCTGTAGTCTGTAAGGACCTTTTGAATAACTGAAATAATTTGGCAAGGTGATATGGAACTGTAATGCGGTCAAGACCTACTTGGAACTACTTCAGCCGTAGTTTTCCCTGAGAATAATTGCACATCTTTGAACGTTTGTCAACCAATCAGATTCAAATATTCGACAGGCCCGTAGTATAAGCTTATCTAATCAATGGCACTATGACCATTACAGAATCAGATCATTTTGAGCTTTCCAGCTCCAAAACCTAAATTAAGCTTTTACATATTCAAACTTAAAGTTATTGGTTATGTACGGTGGCCCAGTAGTGCACAACACAACGAAATAGTGCACAACACAACGGAATTTAAAAAGCAGACATAAGTTCACAAAACAAAATTAGCCACAACACAAAGAAATAAAGCCACAACACAACGGAAATAAGCCACAACACAACGAAATAAAGCCACAACACAACGGAAATGCTCCCGACCACTAGAGGGCTCTCAGAGCATGGTAAAGTTAGTTTTCCTCTCCACTGTTCTATGGTGTCAGCAGTCTTAAAAATATATCAATACCACGATTAGTTTTAACATGCAACCATTGTATATCGACATGAAATATTACTTCAAAATCACCTACGTGCATTATAGCTGCGTATTTAATAATAATAATAATTCATTACATTTATAGGGCGCTTTTCTCTGCACTCAAAGCACTTTACATAGTCAAGTCAAGTCAAGTCACCTTTATTTATATAGCGCTTTTTACAATACAGATTGTATCAAAGCAGCTTCACAGTGATAACATGAAAATAATATAACAGAGTTTGTTTCTAAAAGAAAATTGAGTCAACGTCCACCTTAAGTAAGGCAGATCAATAATATTATTGAATATTAAATGTCCCCAACTAAGCAAGCCAAAAGCCAAGGCAACAGTGGCAAGGAACCAAAACTCCATCAGGTGACAGAATGGAGAAAAAAACCTTGGGAGAAACCAGACTCAGTCGGAGGGCCAGTTCTCCTCTGGCAAACGAAGGAACAGTGCATGATTTATGATTCGGGCAGCATTACAAGTCAGATTGGATCGGAACATTTAGAATATTTATCCATTTCCATCTTTTGGAAGTCCAAGTAATCACGCCGGTGTTGAGACGAGTTGTTGAGCATCAGTGCCGTCCACCATAGAGGGTCCATATCGCCGGTGTTGAGTCGTCTCTTCACAGGCTTTGTGATTTGCGTACTTGAAGTCTCTGTGAAAGGCTGGATACAAACTGGAGCTGATGAACGCCGTTTTTCTCGGGACTCGCGTCCCGAGATAACAGCAGAAAACCACAAGGGAAAATAATTAGCGTAGCTGCTGTTCATAATGATTTCCATAACACGGGCTTAAATGATAAAAAACATTAAGACAGTGATTCTTGCGTCCCAGAGTCACCCCCCTCCGTCCCCCACTCAACTCAGCCCTGCTTACTGACCTCTACATCCCTCCTGCTGCTGAGACCCAACCACAATCTCACAATCTCTCCGCAACCCAACCATACGCGCCGACCCGTTTGACTAAGGCTGTCGAGCCCCACTGTCGTCGTTAATGCAGGTTCAGTGGCAACGGTTCCGTATGGCATACCAACTACCGCAAAACACAATATCTACCCAACCACCCGTCATTCACGCAAAATACACAGGAACGTAATGACTGTAAATACTATGCAACTTATACAAATAACCTACAGACTCTTCAAGTTTTATAATATTAAATGCATTTGATCTGATTCAGCAGTGGTATAAAAGGTAAGCATTATGTAAATGCTTGGCTAAAGAGATGCGTCTTTAATCTAGTTTTAAACTGGGACAGCGAGTCAGAGCTTCGAACAATATCAGGAAGGCTATTCCAGAGTTTTGGAGCTAAATGTGAGAACGCCCTTCCTCCTTTAGTGGACTTAGATATCCTAGGAATGACCAGAAGCCTCGAATTTAGTGATCTTAAAGAACGTGATGGATTGTAGGGCGATAGAAGGTCCATTAAATACACAGGAGCTAAACCCCATAGAAGGGGTTGAGCTCCTCAACCACCACCAATGTGCAGCATCCTCCTGGATGATACAACGGCAGCCATATTGCGCCAGGACGCCCACCACACACCAGCTTATTGGTGGAGAGTGATGAAGCCAATTAGTATATAAATATATATGGGGATGATTAGTAGGCCATGATGGATAAAGGCCACTGTGCAAATTTGGCTAGGATACTCTTTCGAAAGACATCCTGGATTAATGACAACAGAGAGTCAGGACCTCGGTTTAACGTCTCATCCAAAGGACGGATATTTATACTCGCAAATGCTTTGACGCACTACCACAGCGCATGATGCCTAAAGCCCCATTCACACCTCCAGCAACAAAGCGACATGATCCCATTCATTTCGATGGAGGGCTGGCGACTTCAAGAAATTTCAACTTTATGCAAATGGTAAGCGAATTTCGCAACCGACAACCAATAGGAGTGAAGACTGTCAGTGGAGCTCAAGTCACCGTGAAGTGCAGGCAAGACAGATTTCCGGAGCGATTTCACTGTTTTATATGATTTAACTGTAACCACTCTATCGATATAATAAAATTATGCATGTAAAAGAAAATGTCAACAGTCTCAGTGAGTTTGATTCATACAATGATAGTCCGTGTGTTGTAATTTTATAATGCAAGTTTAGCACTGGTGCAGTTCATGTTACATTTCCCCTGCATTATGTTGATTATTAGGGACAAGAATATTGATTATTTGTCAAATTCGAATGACGTCTTAGTAATTTTTGACAGTATGAGTGAGTTTAATTTGTTGATTGATCGATCGTTAATCTGGTTAATGATTTAATGCACTGAGCACTGCTGTGGTTAATATAACAATACTCTCCAACAGCATGTTACTTTTAATTCTTTTAAGCCTAATCCTAGTCAAATTAGAATGATATCTTAGTTTTCTATATCACTTGTGATTGTACTTTCTATATATATGGCCAGACATGCAGTCTGCCTACCAATAACATTAGAGCGACAGCACTGGGAACGCCCACAAGCGACTCACAGTACAGAGGGTGTGTCCGAAAACTCAGGCAGCTGACTTGTTGCCTCGCTGCCCTATCAGGCAATGACTTTGCAGGCAGCGTCTGCGCACGAGTGCACCTCACGAAACTGATTTCAGACAGACTTCTGAGACACCGTAATGGTTTAATGATCTACAGCAAATTAGAGTGAGCTTTAGTGAAAACGTGAATATGTAATGACTACAATAGTAATTTCCCGCTAGAAATGACATCATCAGTGGAAAGTGATGATCAAAAATGTGCATTTAAACACAAACTGACGACCAGCCGCAACTTTCAGACGCCATCTTTATTTTTCTAGCTCAACTGTCACAGAATGGAAAGCACAGGATTGGAGGACTAGGATATCAAAGGCAGTGAAGGATACATCTACTGTATGCTGCCTTCAAAAATCAATCAGATGTATATCTCAGGAGACAGGAAGAGAAACTAAAATTGCATTCAGACGTGTCTTGATGCCTTCCGACCTTGGAATGTGTCTTTCGAAGGGAGCATCTATCAGTTTTCAGACGCAGCCAGATAGCAACATACAGCGTCAAAGTCACTGGCAGTGTGATCAGGGACACCAATTCCACCAAGCAGTTAAAACGTATAATTTGTACTAATTAAAATGACTTTTAACATTTAAAAACAGACATGTCCAAAATCCAAAGCTTGATTGTACTGGTAAGACTGACTTAACACAGTTGACTTTTTTCCAATATCTCCCTTCATGTATTTACAGTAAACAATTATTTTTAAGAAAACAATTACTGTAGCTAATTTAACAAAAGGCATTTTCTTTTTTCATGTTTCAAAGGTTGTACGGTAGTACATTCCCAGTAACCACACTGACTTACTACTGGTGAAATTGTGCCAATAGCTCCGCGTATGCACAGTGCACAATTTTTTTTTATAAAAAATTACTGTAGTTCAGCAAAAGTTTTTTTTATTCAAATTCAAATTTCATTCAAATTAAGTCAAGTCAAGTCACCTTTATTTATATAGCGCTTTTTAAAATACAGATTGTTTCAAAGCAGCTTTACAGTGATAACAGGAAAATAATGCAACAAAGTTGGTTTCTGCTGTACTGCAAATCTAGAAGTGATGGTTCATTTTCGTTGTAAAAAAGTTATAAATTTAGTTAATTTATTTATATATAGCCACTCTGGAGAAAACAGTGATGTCATCGTCCAGCTCAGTTCAGTTCTCATGCAATGCAGGCAGATCAATAATATTGTTGAATATTAAATGTGTATATATATATTCATATTTTATAAAAAATTATACGTTTTAACAACACGGTGGAATTGGCAGACGTTCCCTTAGCGTTGAGGTCAAAGTAATCTCAAGTATAAATACGCAGCTATAATGGCCTACGAACTCCTGTGCGAGTATTGAAGCTGACTTCTGCTGATGAAACTACAAACTATCTTCAGTAAATATTTTCTTTAATTTTTTATAATTCTGACTCTGGGTCTTCATTCTTCATATCTGGTTCTGGGTCTTTAACTGTACGCCCCTTACAGTTTGGTATACGCAGCTATAACGCAGCTATAATGCATGTAGGTGATTTTGAAGTAATATTTCATATCGATATACAATACTGTTAAAACTAATCGTGTATTGATATATTTGTAAGACTGCCGACTCTATAGAACAATGGGAAGGAAAACGTCTCAGTTAAGTATGTAACCCTCGTTCCCTGAGTAGGGAACGGAGACGTTACGTCGGATGACGACGAATGGGGTTTCGCTTAGAACACCTGTAGAACACCTGGAACAAACTGTTCCAGCCAATAATCGACAAGAAGAATTTGGGGGTGGGGTTGGGGGGGTTAGTGCGCGGATGATAAGACATGATGCGCGGATGTTAAGACAAGACACACTAGACTTGACATCAACGACACCAAATAGAATTGGCTCTTCTGTATCTCATGACCTACGGTGACCCAGTAGTGCACAACACAACCAAATTTATAAAGCAAAAATAAGTTCACAACACAACGAAATCAAGCCACAACACAACTGAAACAAGCCACAACACAACGAAAACAAGCCACAACACAACGGAAATAAGCCACAATGCAAATAAAGCCACAACACAACGAAATAATGCCACAAAACAACGGAAATGCTCCCGACCACTAGAGGGCTCTCAGAGAATGGTAAAGTAGTTCCCTTTCGTTGTCACTCCGAGTTACGTCGGATGACGACGAATGGGGTTTCGCTTAGAACACCTATCGACTTCGAGTATTACAAAACGAGCCAATGGCAAAGAAATGCCATGGGTCTGCGGAATTTGCATAGCGTAACTCCGCCCCACCTCGTGGGTACAAAAGGAGGAAGCCGGCAACATGCAGATATGTTTCTTCGCTGAGGGAAGGTGGAATATTTCAACCCCAGGGGTGGCAAGGTGGCTTGCCAAGGGAAAGACACATGCTCAGAGAGGCTTACAGTGGAAATACACAGGGGGGGGTCGCTCAGAGGAGGGACCATGCACACGGGAGGCACCTAGCCGACGCGCAGGCAATAGACGCTGGCACCGATGTCAGGAGTGCTGGAGGAACTCAGGGCTTTCGGAGAAGCTAACCTGACAAGACATCGCACGTATCCAGTCCGTGGAGTGGAATGGCGAGCAAGCGAAGACACCTGAGAGGGTCCAGTACTAGCTGGTTGAAGCGAGTATATGATAGGACACTGGCTCCACTCGGAGATTGTAGAATCTGGCGAATGTGTTAGGTGTCGCCCAGCCTGCAGCTCTGCAGATGTCTGTTAGCGAGGCGCCATGCGCTAGAGCCCAAGAGGACGCCACACTCCGGGTGGAGTGGGCAGTCACACCAAGGGGGCACGGTCGACCTTGCTGCTGGTATGCCAAAGCAATGGCGTCCACTATCCAGTGAGACAACCTTTGCTTGGAGAGAGCCTTTCCCTTCAGCTTCCCACCATAACAGACAAAAAGCTGGTCTGAGGTCCTGAAACACTGCGTTCTGTCTACATAGGCGCGGAGAGCGCGTACTGGACAGAGCAGTGCCAAGGCTGGGTCTGCCTCCTCCAGGGGCAGCGCTTGCAGGTTCACCACCTGGTCCCGGAAGGGAGTGGTAGGAACCTTGGGCACATATCCAGGCCGGGGTCTGAGGATGACGTGAGAGTAAGCCGGCCCGAATTCCAGGCACGCTTCATCAACGGAGAATGCGTCCAGGTCCCCTACCCTCTTGATGGAGGCCAGTGCAACCAGGAGCGCTGTCTTCATAGACAGGAATTTAAGCTTGAGTGATTGCAGGGGCTCAAATGGAGCACTCTTCAGGGCAGTTAGAACCACAGAGAGGTCCCAAGAGGGAACGAGAGGAGGGCGAGGCGGATTTAGTCTCCTCGCTCCTCTCAGGAACCTGATGACCAGGTCGTGCTTCCCCACCGACTTGCCTTCGATGAGGCAAGGCGTACTGCCAGCAACTCGAGGCAATAGACATGCCATACTGCTCAACACTACATCCGAGAATCACTGAGCTTCAGGAGCAACCTTGCTCAACACCTGGTGTGATAAATCTCCCTGAATTTTTCAGGAGCATTTCTGCTCAACATGAGAGTGTGACAGCATCTCCATTGCGCATGGCGCCCCAGCCCGTGGAGGCATCTGTTGAGACAACAACATGCCGGGAAGCTCGTTCCAGGGGCACTCGGACCCGTAGAAAACTGAGGTTCGACCACGGGGTGAGTACTGACGGCAGGTCGGAGTAACTGGTACTCGGAGGGTGCCGTGTTGCCATGCCCACCTCGGGACTCGGTCGCGAAGCCAAAGCTGAAGCTGTCTCATATGAAGCAATCTGAGCGGCGTACCGCGGCTGCAGATGCCATAAGCCCCAGGAGCTTCTGAAAAAACTTCAGTGGAACCGCACTCTTGCGCTTGATAGTCTCAGGCAAGTCAGCAATGGCTGAGTGGAGAAGGGGACCAAGTCCATACTGAGAAAAGAGCTCCTCTGCAAGGGGCAAAGTTTACTCCTTTCCCAGTTGACCCGAGCTAGGTGACGAGCAAGGTGCCGGAGCACTGGGTCCCTGTATTCGCAAACCTGGTCTCAGGAGTGAGCTTAAGACAGCCAGTCACCGAGATAGTTCAGGATGCAAACCCTGTGTTCCCATGGAGGAACAAGGGCTGCCTCAACAACCTTGTCAAGGCGCGAGGAGACAGGGCTAGCCCGAATGGGAGAACAGCGTACTGATATGCGCGCGCCCTGACAGCAAACCGTAGGTATGGTCTGAGTCGAAGGAGAACGGAGACATAAAAGTAGGCGTCCTTCAGGTCGATCGCTGCAAACCAATCCTGTGGCCGCACACATCCAGAAATGCGTTTGGCCAGGAGCATCTTGAACGGCAGCCTGTGAAGGGAGCGGTTCAGATGCGTAGGTCCAGGATTGGCCGTAACCCACCAGACTTCTCCGGGACAATGAGGTAGGGGCTGTAAACCCGGACCTCATTTCGGCTGGAGGGACAGTCTCAATCGCACCCTTCGCCAGTAGGGTAGCATCCTCCGCTCTCATGATAGGGACATAGCCCTCGACCAAAGTGGAGCGGACTCCCCTGAAGCGGGGAGGAGACCGTGCGAACTGAATCGCATAGCCGAGCTGATTGTTCGAGCGACCCAGCGGAACAGATAGGGAAGCTCTAGGCAGGCTCCTAACTGTGCCAGCGGCGTCAAGAACCACAGACGTCCCCCCGGTGGTGCAGCGAAGCGGAATGACCGGCCCAGACGTGGACGGCATAGCGGTCCGGTGTGGGGGCAAGGTCAAAACCGCACCCTGACAGAGGAGGCCAGGGAAGGACCAGCGTTCCACAGGGGCCTGCTCTGTCAGGGGGACAGGGGCGAAGCGGTCCGTGGACGGCACGCCATGTCAACCGCCTCTGGGACAGAGGGGGACGAGGAGAGCACGGCTGGTGGGCGGCGGGTGGGTTACGCTATGCAAATTCCGCCGACCCATGGCATTTCTTTGCCATTGGCTCGTTTTGTAATACTTGAAGTCGATAGGTGTTCTAAGCGAAACCCCAATCGTCGTCATCCGACGTAACTCGGAGTGACAACGAAAGGGAACTACTTTACCATTCTCTGAGCGCCCTCTAGTGGTCGGGAGCATTTCCGTTGGCTTTATTTCGTTGTGTTTTGGCTTTATTTGCATTATGGCTTATTTCCGTTGTGTTGTGGCTTGTTTTCGTTGTGTTGTGGCTTGTTTCAGTAGTGTTGTGGCTTGATTTCGTTGTGTTGTGAACTTATTTTTGCTTTATAAATTTAGTTGTGTTGTGCACTACTGGGTCACCCGAAGGTAATGAGATACAGAAGAGCCAATTCTATTTGGTGTCGTTGATGTCAAGTCTAGTGTGTCATGTCTTAACATCCGCGCATCATGTCTTATCATCCGCGCACTAACCCCCCAAACCCCACCCCCAAATCCTTCTTGTCGATTATTGGCTGGAACAGTTTGTTATGTTTCATGGTGAGGGTTAGCCCAGTTTGTTTTTGTTGCCATTTTTGGAGCCTTGGGTGTCTGCAGAGACCGTGTTTTTTTTACAGTGTGTTCAGGGGACAGGCAGCTAGCGGATAGTGAGGCGATGTTTGCTGTGTGTGACAAAAAATTTTTTGGCCTAAAAAACGCGTGACATCGCTTAGAGCACCTTTAAAGGGTTAGTTCACCCAAAAATGAAAATTAAGTCATTAATTACTCACCCCCATGCTGTACCAACCCCGTAAGACCTTCGTTCATCTTCGGAACACAAATGAAGATATTTTTGATTAAATCTGAGAGGTGGATCACTGCTACATAGGCTGCCAGAGGGAATGAAACTTGACGGCCCAGAAAGTCATTAAAGAACATGTTTAAATAATCCATGTGCCTACAGTGGCTCAACTATAAGTTTATCAAGCGACGAGACTACTTTTTTCCCGAAAAAAAAACATAATAACGACTTTATTCGACTATTCCTTTTCTTCCTTGTGGGCCTGAGACGAGAGTTCAAGAGATTTCCACGACGCATGCGCGAGAACTGAACAAGAAGTATTAGAAGAAGAACGTTCTCTTGTCAGTTCTCGCGCATGCGTCGTGGAAATCTCTTGAACTCTCGTCTCAGGCCCACAAGGAAGAAAAGGAATAGTCGAATAAAGTCGTTATTATGTTTTTTTTTTCGGGAAAAAAGTATTCTCGTCGCTTGATAAACTTATAGTTGAGCCACTGTAGGCACATGGAATATTTAAACATTTTCTTTAATGACTTTCTGGGCCGTCAAGTTTCATTCCCTCTGGCAGCCTATGTAGCAGTGATCCACCTCTCAGATTTAATCAAAAATATCTTCATTTGTGTTCCGAAGATGAACGAAGGTCTTACGGGGTTGGTACAGCATGGGGGTGAGTAATTAATGACTTAATTTTCATTTTTGGGTGAACTAACCCTTTAAGGTAACATCTTTATGAATGAACACCTCATTTTAAAATCTTCTCAGTCTACTGATATTTTTTATGTTATGACATCCGCTTCGACCATTACAAAGCTCATAATATCTTTTGTTAAGTCTACAATAAGTGAATCCACTTCACCAGCTAATTACTCTTCGAATGAAGAGCTCTGTATATAGAAATATACAGAGCTACCGCAAAAACGGAAGTTCAAACTCAAAATTCAAAAGATGGCTACGTGCTTGTTTCTCTGGCTCATAAGGTCCTTTTTGTTTGACAGCTCTTACATTATATGTGTTTGTTATTTGGAAAAGAGCCATCCTAATCTCATTCGTATTGATATTGTTTAATATATTTTAAAATGTAATGTATTCCTGTGATGACGAAGCTGAATTTCCAGGAATCATTACTCCATTCTTTTAGAAAGATTAAAAGAACAGCATTTATTTGAAATAGAAACTTTTGACTTTTCAATTTAATGCATCTTTGCTGAATATAAGTTTTATTTTATTTAAAGAAATCTTGCTAATGGTAGTCTACATGTACAACGTTTTACGTTTTAGAAACGAAATTGGTAAATTAACGTGATGACATTGAACATATTAATTGTCATTGATTCAACACAATAAAACTATCATGATTATTTC